>NC_141621.1:17991363-18310113 GCF_047967505.1 Dipteris shenzhenensis
AGATATGAATGGAGAGGGGAGAGAAGGGGGGGGGGGGGACGATGTAAAGTCAAAGTGGAAGAAGAGAGGGATGAGAGGAAAGGTAACGAAAGAGGAGGGAGAAAACCAAAAGGGAAGGGAGGTTGGGAGAAGAAAAAAAGAGAAAGGAGGCAAAAAGAAGATAGGTAATTATAGCAAGAAAGTGAGGAAGAGTGTGATACGAGGGAAGAGAGGAAAGATAAGTCAACAAAGGGAAGGGAAGGGAAGGAAGATCATCTTAGCTCAAGGGAGGGGAGGTGACAGAGGAAAGAAGATAATAGAAGGAAAATAAGGGAATGTAAAAAGAAACAATGTAGTGCGAATGTTGGTAAGAGGGAATGTTGGAGAATTGCAAATATTTGGGAATGTTTGTAAGAGGGAATGTTAGATGTTGGAAGAATGTTGTAAGAGATTTGAATTTCTCCTTCTTTTCAAATTTGAAAGTCAAATTTCTCACACTTGTAAGGGAAGATTTCAAAAAGAGGATTTTCTGCCTCTTTTCAAAATTTAAAGTTAAATTTTGCACTTTTCACATTTTATATAACTATTTATTTTTTTTAAAGGTTTGATCTCTAAAAAATTAAGATAATTTCCTCAATTTTTAAATTTTAAAAGTTTCCATTTACTAAATTTAAAAGCTAAATTTTCTATACATTCTAAATTTTAAACTTTTTTATTTCTTTTCAAATATGTTTGTGTAGTTACTTCTTTCTTTCTTTTTTGAACTTTAAGAAGTTAAAATAATATCCTTAATTTTTTATTTTTTATTTTAAATATTTATAATTAATAGAGGTTTATCTAGTTATGTCACTATTTTTTAATTTGAATTTAAATAGAGGTTTCTGTAGTTATTTGGTATTTCTTTAACATATAAAATTTACAAATCAAAATAATGATTTAAATTTTTAAATAGGCTTTATTTAATAAATTTTTGAAGATAAATTTAAATAGAGCTTTATGGAGCCATTTCTTAACTTTTAAAATTTTGAAATTTAATTTAAGTAGAGCTTTATCAAAATTTTAAATTTAATTTAAGTAGAGAGAGTTTTACGTAGTTATCTCATAAATTTTCCATGTTTTTTTGAGTAAGATCTTTTCTTAGCCCACACTAAGCCTAGCCAGTGGGATACTCCTTGGCCCCTGTGCTCATAAGGCACCAAAGCTAGATGGGACAACTCCAGGTCAGGTCTTGAACTCTTTCAAAGAGGGAGGTGGTTTTTATTGTTTTTTTCCCACACACTTTGTGTTGTGCAATTTTCAAGTAAGATCCTATCTTTGGTTTTTATCATTTTCTTTTTTACACAATTTGTTACGTGCAATCTTCAAGTAAGATCCTATTGTTAGTCCCATGGCTGGGCCTAACTCTGGGGGTAGTCCTAGGGCCACATGCTCAAGAGGCATGGGAGCTGGATCAGACCACTCCAAGAGTTGAGTCCGTAGACTGTGTCTCTAAGAGGGAGGTGGCTTTTATTGTTTCTTTTCTCAAGCACTTTATCTCATGCAAATTTCAACTAGCATCCTATCATTAGCCGCACCCCAAGGCCTAGCTCATGGGGTAGTCCTTCACCCCCGCACTCAAAAGGATGGGAGCTAGATGGGACTACTTTCAAGGTGAGGTTCCCAAACTGTCTCAAAGAGAGAGGTTGTTTCTATCATTTAGTATTATCATCTTTTCTTTTCATGCACTTTGTCATGTAGTTTGTATACCACATGTACTTTGTCTTATGCACTATATTTTGTACATCACATGCACAGTAAAGTGTACTCTATTTTGTACACCACATGTTGCAGTAACACATGGATTTTTGTATGTGCAGTTATTGTATCCTATACAATTTGTTCACACTATTTTTCACTTCCACAACTTTTTCTATAAGCAACAAGATGGAAGATTTCACTAGCACTAAGCATAAGCATGGTTTAATAATGAAGCAAAATAAGTTCTTGGAGATAAATTTTTAAAATAGATAAATAACTTGTAGGAGAGAGAGATGGAGAGCATAAACATGCTCTGGAATGTCCAGATAAATATTTTAAATGACACAAAGGCAATGCTTGGACAAATTAGCTGAACTATGAGCTAGTAAGTATGATGGATTGGGGAGTTGCATGCATTTCTTTGGATTGATTCCATGATCAGTAATGTGTAGATAGGTTTTCAGGAGATGATAACCTAAGAACCATCACTTCCCACAAATCTCAAGAAAAGTCCAACTCGTTGTGCGGCTAAGCAAGTGGGATGGCCAACTTTGCCATGTGGAATAAAAGGGCAAGGAGAAGCATGATCACATCAGGCCTAATGGATCCACACAGACTTGCACCCTGGCAACATCTTGCTCAATTTTACTTCAATTGTTGACGTTGCATTGAAATCATCGATTGGGAATTGTCTCAAGATACTATAGCCGAGCTAGAAAGGCCTTCACAAAAATGAAGCAGTTGGAGGATGAAATTTTAGAGGATTGGCACTGATGGATTGTGTAGCATACGGGTGAACATGCTCAAAAGCAATGGATTACACCAAAGTGGCAATTTTTTGCAAGAAGAGGGAGATACAATCCAAAATTAGACACTTATTCCCTTGGTTAGATTATCAAGGAAATGGTCCAATTCTTTTTAGATGCCTATAAATATTCAACTTTGGACCTTTGTATTGCTGACCAAACCTAAGCGTGCCATGGGAGGACTCCAAAAATTTGGTCGTGATGGAAAGTTGGCTAAACTGCCCATTGAAGAGATGAAGCTTTCTCTAAGATTTGCTAATTAGGCCATTGTAATAGAAATTTACAATTTTATTATATACATACATACATCTGTGTCCATTATCTCAGCACAAAATTCTATGTTGTAATGAAATCACATTTTGAGTCTCATTTTTAAGACTTTTAGTCTACTTTCCTAAGACTTGTAAATGTAATATGGTAGCTTGTGCACACCAAGCCACCATATTTAAGACCCATAAAAAGTGTCGTACCCATCAAATCTCATGAGTGACAAAAAACACATCCAAGTGTGTATATCATAGGTGCATGTATCTTAGGGAATGATAATTTGCATGGGATATAATCTCACCTAATTTAATTCTCTTGCAAATTATTGTGCGTATTGGATCTCATTTGCATGGTTGGGTATGCTAAAGATAGTGTAAATTGCACTATCCACATAGGGCATAGAGGCAAACCCTAACCCTAACCCTAAGGGCTCCACATGTATATCTTCATGCTCATTGTCAATACACTTAGTGTACAAGTAGCTATATCGTGTGCACTCCTCTCTCTCTCCCTCTCTCACTTCTGCTATCATGGTATCAAAGTCGATGGTGCTCCCACTCCCTTCATGAGTGTCAAGCCCTCCTTCTGTTAAGCATCTTCCATTGAGATAGTTTCCGTTAGAGAGAGAGTAAGCCCTTGCCCTTGTCAAGGCATCAAGCCCTTGTTCCATCAAGGCACAAGCCCTCTCTTTGAGGCATCTCCATTCCTTCTCTAGCTTTCATCGTAGAGCCACTTTTCACCTTTGTTTCGGTTCAAGAATCTCTCAATTCTGCTTCATGGAGCTCTAGTTCTCTCATCTTGACTGTTGAGGTTCCTTTCGTTTTTAAGATTCATTGTGCTTGCCTCAAGGTTCATTTCAAGTGTTTTGAAACGTTTCCCAACGAGAGTTCATTCCGATAGAGAAGGATATATTTTTCCTAGAGAAAAGAGAGACCTTTAAGCTCTTCTTTGTTCATTAATGAAGCTTGGGACAACAAGCTTGGCTATGGTTTTACAACATAAAGCTTCATCAGCTTGGTGGCCCTCAACCACTTGTAAATAGACAACGCTCCGAAAACAAGCATCAATGAGGATTTTCCTCTTCGCTCCCACAGTAGATGCTGTTTCAGAGGCTTTGACCCAAATCCATCTTCCACTCACAAGGCCGCTCCCTGAGAGCCTCCACCACCTCCTTCAATAGCCATGTTCAAGATGGGTGCCTCGAACCCTTTACGACTGGCAGCAACACAACCAACTCAGCTTATGCTTGAATGAATGGGCGTCTGCAATGACTGCGCAACATCCATCTCTAAGGGATCAACCCCTGGCTCACGCCCCAGAACGGACTAGCAACTCCCATGACTTCAGCTACTATCTCTCTAGCTACATCCATGACCACGCACGAAGTCGTTGACTACTTCTTCCTTTCTAGAAATAAGTTTCTCCGGATGGAAAAGCTGTTGGTGCAAACTTCGTCGAGCGATAACTATCAGGCTCTAAATTGACAAAGACGGCTCTTGGAACATGCTTCCCCGCACTAGTTTCACTGAAGAATGTATTGATGAACGCGTCATCAATGTTCTCAATGACTTGAATGGAACACACGGCCCATGAAGCAGATCCAGCGCTTTGCAAAACGGCCCCTTGAGCCAGACACCAGCTTCATCGAGGAGCCTCCAAACAACAAGGCGCATCAATAGCTCACAACGACAGTGCAGCACCTCTCGCCCAACACAGACCAGACCACACACCCGCCTTCTTCAACGTCTTTAGCAAGCCGGACCTACAAATGCCAAGCCGCTATCTACCACAGCTTCAGCACAAACAAAGGATTCACAGCAGAGGCCCCCTCTACAGCCCAACTAGAATGCACAACCACCTCCAGGCTCAGCAGCTTCAACCTGTTGAGCATACAAAGTTCCAAGTCTCCATACAACATCGATGCCTCAGCTTCTACTGTGACAGCCACAAGCTCCAGTGCTCTCACAATCTCTTGCTAGCCGAATCGCCTCTCCTTCTACAACGCTTCTCATGCCGTGGATGCGGATCAACCATCCTCACGCGACAAAATGGATGCTCTCTGTAGTATAAGCTTCTCAGACATTAGAATACAGCCACGTGGCAGGATAGGGCTTCACCCTGGTCATTCAGTTAACCTTGGTTAGACAAGATGTGGTCAGTGCATTGGTTAGTGGTTGAACTTTGACACGTGTCAAGGTTGAGCTAACCATAGTCAAGCTAGTTTGGTGAACTAGCCAAGGTTAAGTGGAGCTCCCCTTGGTTTAGTCACTAGCATGCCCAGTCACGACTACCACATAGGAATAATTTTCTCCGCACAAGCACAGAGTGCATTCTGCATGTGACACCCTCGAGGCCACATCATCATTTTTCGGCCTTCTTGGGATCAAAGTTTGGCATATTCTTCCAGGGTCCGTATCTTTTGATCCAGAGGGAATTTTGAAGCGCTCCAAAATGAAAAAATTGCTTGCCAGCTCGTGCTCTATGTGCTGAGCACCTTAGATCTTCCATCTAAGATTTCCACAAGCTAGCATCATTGATTCCTCATCATCAGAACCACCTCGATCCATTGTAGTGCACACAGCACTTAAAATGAATCAAGGTAAAATTCATTTACTACATTTATCACATTGACGTGTAGTCTAGCTATAGACTAGCACTGCCATAGAGGAGATCCAACTCCGCCAAGACAAGACAACCATTGCCACATTACCCGATTAGTTCCCACTGGCGTTTGTCCCATCCGATCTATCATCAGTATACACATTCACACACTAACACCAGTTTAGTTCTCTTGGCATTTGGCAGGTCATCACTAAGTGTGACACTTGGCAGAGTGATCCTCCTCGGATTCATGATTGTTGCATACTTCTTGCACACACACATGCCACCTATGTACAGTCACATTTGTTGACTTTTTGGCATTGGTTTCCGCACACATACATCAACCTTGCACAGCCTCTTGGCTATGCTCGACACTTAGTTGTCATCTTCATTCTACAGGCTTAATCCTTGGCACACATGTATTCTCACATGACTTGGTTTGGACCGTTTGGCGTAAGCCCCCCAGTGGTAGCTCTCACATAGTGTTCTCATGGGTAGTAGACACTCTCATTGGTACATGGGTAAGCCTCTTGGAAAGAGCACCAGGCCGACGCCTTAACATGGAGTTATTCGCAATTCATAGTTGATGATACACTAGTCATGACTCTGGATGAGATCCATGAGTGGAAAGAGAACCTTCTTTGACCATTTATTGCCACAGGGTATGTTCCAGTGTATGATGCTGACTCGAGCCTCATTGGCCTTGATAGATCAGATGCAGCTTCTCCACATGTTAGCATGGATCAGCCCATAGTTTTTGCCTGGTTTTCGATCATGCACATTCCTCGGTAAGCCCTCAGCATGAGGCACACTTCTCAGTAAGCCCTCACCATGAGGCACATTTGGCAGCAGACAATAAGCCCTTAACACGAGGCAAATTTGACGGTAAGCCCTCAATATGAGACAGTCCCATCTACATCAACGTAGATTGATTCTAGTGATGTACAACCATCACTCTCATGCATGGATCTAACTCCATCCTTTGCCACAGATGCAGATAATCAGCAGGAATTCACCTATGATCATGCAGCACTTCAGTAGAGGTAAGTCCTCAATACGAGGCACTCCCATCTTCTGCTGCATGCAAAGATACATGCCATAGCGCATTCAGCTCTTCAGGTGATTCCATTCGAGCATCCATCACTGATGCTTTCACATCTAACATAGACCATACCATGGACATAGTTCCCTTCAGCACAGATCAACAGATCAGTCTTCAGGACATTCCAGCATTGGCTCAGCCATGCCGCATTGTATCCTTAGATCCAGTGATCACCACCTCTTTCGATCAATAGATCATTCCTCAGCACGAGGATATCTATGCATCAGTGTGGTCCTGCCCTGGTGCAGTGGACATCTTTAGGTTTAGCCATAGCGCAATCTGGGGAGACTTAGTGTTTCATCATGCACTTATGGCTATTGTATACAGTCCATAGCGCAAATTGGGGAGACTTAGTGTTTCATCATGCACTTATGGTGGCTGTTGTATAGAGTCCGTACATGAGGTAGATTAGTTGTTGGATCCATGATTACAGACCAGGCCTCCCTACATCAACATTCAGCACCTCATTCGCCTCAAGGACATCTTATCCATTCATATCTATGCATCAGTGTGGTCCTGCCCTGGTGCAGTGGACATCTTTAGGTTTAGCCATAGCGCAATCTGGGGAGACTTAGTGTTTCATCATGCACTTATGGCTATTGTATACAGTCCATAGCGCAAATTGGGGAGACTTAGTGTTTCATCATGCACTTATGGTGGCTGTTGTATAGAGTCCGTACATGAGGTAGATTAGTTGTTGGATCCATGATTACAGACTAGGCCTCCCTACATCAACATTCAGCACCTCATTCGCCTCAGGGACATCTTATCCATTCATATCTATGCATCAGTGTGGTCCTGCCCTGGTGCAGTGGACATCTTTAGGTTTAGCCATAGCGCAATCTGGGGAGACTTAGTGTTTCATCATGCACTTATGGCTATTGTATACAGTCCATAGCGCAAATTGGGGAGACTTAGTGTTTCATCATGCACTTATGGTGGCTGTTGTATAGAGTCCGTACATGAGGTAGATTAGTTGTTGGATCCATGATTACAGATCAGGTCTCCCTACATCAACATTCAGCACCTCATTCGCCTCAGGGACATCTTATCCATTCATAGTTGTATTTTAGGCTTCTGGGCCTTTATACTATCAGCTCCTTCTCGAGGACCCTATGACATATGCTACATCCTATGCTAATGGATGTTTAGCCATGCACACATCAGACAACCTTTAGCTCATGCCATTGATCACACATGTTTAACAGGTTTCCATACCTTGTCAGTTTTATGGGTCGGTTCTTCAGCAGAGTAGTGTATCATATCTGTCCACATCAACTATGTGTAGTCTTGACCCGCATCATTCGATAGAGATTGCATTACTACAACATACCTCGCACATTGCTATTAGTTCTTTTGGGTTGGTGACACCCTCGTATGTCACAACCTACAGGATTCTTTCTCCATCGCTACATCAACTAGCCTCACGTCCAGATGCCTCTTCTTCAGAGTAGCTACACAATCCACAATGACTCATGACATGTTCAGTATGCAGCCATACACATTGTCATCCACGTAGTCATCTTTTGATCAACCAGTTTTTGATCCAGGTGGACTTGACTTTTTGCATATTTCCTTCCTCTTCCCTTCTGGCTTTCGTTCCCAAAGGCAAAGGATGACCGACAACTTAAGAGGGGGAAATCCACGATATGTACAGGATCGTAAGTTATACTCATTGTACATGCTTCCGCTACGTAGTCACTGTGCTCACATATGCACATATTAATCTGATTTCTTTTCACTTTTCTTTTTAGTTTTGGATGCTAACATATGCACCAAATGAAATCCACAAAAAGGTCTTGTACATGCACCCTCTACTTACCCAGTGCAATTTAATAGGGGGTATTAAAGATAGTGTAAATTGCACTATCGACAGAGGGCATAGGGATAAACCCTAACCCTAACCTTAAGGGGTTCACATGTATATCTTCATGTTCATTGTCGATACAGTTAGTGTACAGGTAGCTATATCACGTGCACTCCTCTCTCTCTCCCTCTCTCACTTCCGCTCTCAAGGGACACTCCTCTCTCTCTCTCCCTCTCTCACTTCCGCTATCAAGGTACACATTTTTCCTTGTTTCTCATCTAGAAGTCATGCATATGTTACAAAAAACATGCATCTTGGTACATATATTAAACGTGTGTATCCACCATGAACAAAATACTTTGCATGGGACCTAATCTCATTTTCCTCAAGGCCCATGTAAAGTATTATGCTAATCGGATCTCATTTGCATGGTTGGACATATATTTTTCTCACCATGTGTCATATGGGAGCGACAAAAAATGCACATCCTTATGCATAAAATCTATGTGTGCATCTTCAATGGGCATGATACTTTGCATGGGTCATAACGGAATATTTAAAACTCATTATGGTTATTGAATCTACATGTTGGCTACTTTTTTAAACTTATTTCTGGCATGAGTAATGCATGAGTGACAGAGGACACACATCTAGGCCCAAACACATGCCCAACCATAAAAATAAGATTTGAAGGGCATGATACTTTACATGGGTCTTAAATTATCATGTTGTCAAATCTTATTTGCATGGTTGAGCATGCATTTTCCCTTATTTCTTGCCAGGTTTCATGCATGAGTGAGTGAAACGTGCATGTGGGTGCATATATTATATGTGTAGTTGCAAAACGTGCATGTGGGTGCATATTATCATATGTGTGTGTCTGATGATGGGCACAATACTTTTCATGAGCCCTAATCTCACCTATTTTAATTCTTGTGAAAATTATTGTGTCCACCAGATCCCACTTTCATTATTGGACACACAGTTTTCCTTATTTCTTGTCGTGTGATATGCATGCGTGGTAAAAAACACACATCGAAGTGCATTATATCATATGTGCATGTCTTTAATGGGAGCGATACTATGAATAGAACTTAATGTCGCTAGTTTCAAGGCCCATGCAAAGTATTGTACACATCAGATCTCATTTGCAAGGTTGGGCACACCACTTTTCTTGTTTCTTGCTAGCAACACATGCATGAGTGATAGAAAAAATACACATCTGGGTGTATATGTCGTACGTGAATATCTTTGATGTGTGCAATACTTTTTGTGGGTCTAGCATCCTCTAACTTAAGACTCATGCAAATTGCAATGCCCATCAGATATCATTTTGCATCTCTAATTTAAGACTCATTGTTGGCTCTTTCCCACAGCTTCCACGGGAAGAGCAAGGTATTCTCAGTATGCAGGGTTCTGAGGCTTTTTGTCACCTACAGGTATATAGGGGTTGTCGTTTGTAGTATACGTGTAGCTTAGGACCTCGAGTCGTATTCCGTTGAGAGACGTAGGCTTAAGTATGGTAAGCAAACATAGTGCATGCAAAAGGAACATGTATCATCATGGTTGAGGTAATGAAGGCTTTCATCTTCATTGAAGATTGCAGGGTTTAGGAGGAGTTCAAGGGTTAGAGGGAGGTTTAGGGTTTAGAAGGAGATTCCAAGGTCTAGAAAGAGGTTCCAGGGTTTAGAAAAGGTTCCACGGTTAGAAGGAGTTCCAAGGTTTAGAAGGAGGTTCCAAGGTTTAGAAGGAGGTTCCAAAGTTTAGAAGAGGTTCCAAGGTTTAGAGTAGAGTACATGGTGGGGAACTCATCTCCCTTGTAGATCATGGAGATTAAGGGTTGAGGAACTAAGGGTTTAGGGGGAGCATAGGAGTGGGAGAGGAAGAACGTGTAAGAGCATGGGGGAAAGAAGAGAGAGGAGGGAGGAGGAGGAGGAGGAGGAGGAGAAGGGAGGAGGAGAGGGGAGGAGGAGGAGGAGGGAGGAGGAGGAGGAAGAGGGAGGAGGAGGAGGGAGGAGAAGAAGGAAGAGGGAGGAGGAGAAGGGAGGAGGAGGAGGGAGGAGGAGAGGGAGAGGATGGGTTGTAAGTTTAGAGGAGAGGGGAGGAGAGGCTGCAAGGTTAGCACATGCTTATGGACGTGGAGTGCAAGGAAGCATGGACACATGAGACAATTGCTTGGAAAACCAAAGTAGAACTGAACACAATGCCCCAAAGAGTGTGGGCTTCATTCCATTATGGGGTATTTATACAAGTTGGAGAGCTTCTCTCTCTGCATGTAGGAATTATAAGACATTCTCTCTCTACATGTAGAACTTGCATATAGAAGTTGCATGTAGAACTCGCATGTAGGAGTTGCATGTAGAACTCGCATGTAGGAGTTGCATGTAGAACTTGCATGTAGAACTCGCATGTAGGAGTTACATGTAGGAGTTGCATGTAGAACTTGCATGTAGAACTCGCATGTAGGAGTTGCATGTAGAACTCGCATGTAGGAGTTGCATGTAGGAGTTTCATGTAGGAGTCGCATGTAGAACTCGCATGCAGAACTCGCATGCAGGACTCGCATGTAGGGGTTGCATGTAGGAGTTGCATGTAGAACTTGCATGTAGGAATTGTATGTAGAACTTGCATGTAAGAATCATATGTAGAACTTGCATGTAGAACATGCAAGTTGGATTTCTAAGAGGGATTATTTCTAGCCTTATGCAAGTACAAGTAGAGCTTTGCCGCTATTCTACACACACATTCTATTCTACCTAAGTCCATGTTGGCACAAAGACAACATACTCCCGGATCCATTTTATTACCCATCCTCGGGTTATTGCTTATTGCGAGCACGTACCTGGATTGCCATGCCTTTAGTCCAATGGCTCTGGAACTTGTGTCGTGCCAGTCGATCTTGTTGTAAAGCCTTGGCACCATACAATTTTTTCTCAGTTTTCAGGTAGCCTGTATCCACCATTTGCTCGAATGGAGATATGTGGCATGCTTCTAAGAAGATCACTCTTTGATAGAGTCGGCTTGTAATCTGAGCATCAACCCATTCATTGGGATTGAAACTGAGTGGAGGAAAATGGGAATTGAGGTAAAATGGGACCTCCAGAATGAATTCCAATGTTTTATAGAATATTGCACTTAGGCAAAGGAAGCGATCAATGTTGCCATGCATTATTTGCTCATGCTGCTAAAGTGCTCAAACCATTGTGCCTTGGATATTCCATTCTACACCAGAATATGGTTCGATCATTGGCCAATTAATGGTTCAATTTTCATCCAAAGTGTGTATGTTGGCTTCCCATTTTTTATGCCGTGGAACTGCATATAACTTGGGATGGGTTTCGAAACATGGAGGTGCACGTAGGTACTCCTTCAAGAAGATTACATCAAAGAGCTTGGGGCGGCGCCAATCAGGTTGTGGATCCAACTTGCTAATCCAACCTTCACTAATTTGACGCTGATGAAGGTTGGTAGGAAAGTTCCATCCACCTCGAGTTTTCATACCAGGATATTTGCTGCAAAATTCCTTGATGGGGTTACTGGGAAGTGGTATCTCATCAAAATCATACCTATCATTGGAACTTGGCATGGGAGTACGAATTGCATTATCTGTATCCTGATATTCAAAATCAAACACTATCATTTTTTGCCAATGAAAGCACAAGTAGTGTCGAAGGTGATGACGGGGTAGGGAGAGAATCTGGGGACATGGGGGAGAAATATGAAAGAGTGTTAGTTGCGGAAGGGGAAGCAGAGGGGAGGGGAGGAAGAACTGGGTGAATGGTTTGAGTAGCTTGGTAATCCTCAAGGTTAGGATTAGCAAGGGAGGGGAAGAAGCTAGGTGTGAGGGGCTCGTAAGTTTGTGACTGTTGGGTTAGTTGAAAATGGTAAGAGGCATGAGCAAAGAGATGATGGAGGGGATAGATGTTAGGATGGAGCTTGAGGAAGGTTAAGAGGGTGGTAGCAGCAAAAGTAAGCATCTTGCTATCCCAAATGATTTTTCGGCATAACCTGAGGTTGTCCACCTAGATGTGGCTCTCCCACCTCACGATCTATGGGCTGTCCATGCCCTGCATCATGTGGAACAAGTTGTGCATGCCTCTCATATGGTGGTTGTCCATTCTCTTGAAACACCACTCTACGTATCTCAACAGTCTTTTCTGGCTTCTTGTGCATCTTGTCCTCATTAAAGATAATATCATGGCTGCGTACTATCTTCGTGGCCTCTGGATCTCACAATCGGTATCCCATCTCGCCTGGATCACCATATCCAAGAAAAATGCACTTCCTTGACTTTGGATCAAGCTTGCTGCGTTTTTCCTTAGGGATATGAACATAAACTTCACAGCCAACTACACGAAGATGCCCATAAGATGGTGGCTTGCCTGACCAAACCTCTTATGGTACTTTCCCATCTAGTGTGAGGTTGAGAGAGAAATTTGTAATAATAAAGTGTCGTGAGAAGAGTTTTTTGGAGAGATTTATGATTAAATTTTGTTTTGAAGTTGTTGCATACACAATAGGTAGGGAGGTTTGAGTGGTTTTGAGGTTGAGAGAGAAATTTGTAGTAGATTGTTTTTTTTTTTTAGAAGTTTTTTGGAGAGATTTATGATTAAAATTTGTTTTGAAGTTGTTGCGTACGCAATAGGTAGGGAGGTTTGAGTGGTTTTGAGGTTAAGAAAGAAATTTGTAATAGATTGTTTTTTTTTATTGAGGAGTTTTTTGGAGAGATTTATGATTAAAATTTTGTTTTGAAGTTGTTGCATATGCAATAGGTAGGGAGGTTTGAGTGGTTTTGAGGTTGAGAGAGAAATTTGTAATAGATTTTTTTTTTTGAAAAATTGTTGCGTGCCCAATAGGCTAGGAGAGAAATTTCTGAAAATAGGTTGTGAGAGTTTGAGGTAAAGAGGAAAATTTGTGGGAAAAAGATTTAATGCAAAAATGGTTTTTTGAAGTTGTTGCATACATACAAGTTTTTTAGAAAAGAATTGGATTTGAAAAAAAATTCAAATTTACAAAAACTTGATTCTTAGAAGTTCTTGCATATGCAATAGGTTAGAAATGAACTCACCTCTTGCAACATTTTGAAAATTTTTGAGAATCCTGTAACAGGTTGATGAGAGGAGAGAAGTGTGGAGTGTAAAAGAATGATCTTTGAATGAAAGAGAGAATGAAGAGTGTTCTACTTATAGTGAACCTAAAAGAACTAAAAAAACCTCAAAAACTAAAAAAAGCTGACTTGACCTAAAAGCTACCCATTTCCTATAAAACTCTACTTCTCCTCATTCTCTCTCACAACTTTCTTGGAGCTCCACCACCTCTCCACCTAGGTACTCCCTCCCTCCCTCTCGTCCCTCCCCTCCTGCTTCCCATCCCCTCTCCTCCCGCTTCCTCTCTTCCCTCCCTTCCCCTCTCCTCCCTCTCGTCCCTTGCCCTCCCCTCCCCCTCCCTTCCCCTTTCCTCCCCCTTCTTCTCCCGCTTCCTCTCTCCCCCTCCCTTCCCCTCTCCTCCTGCTTCTCCCCTCCCTCCTCCTGCTTCCTCTCCTCCCATCCCCCTCCCTTCCCCTCTCCTCCCCCTTCCCCTTCCCCTCTCCTCCCTGCTCTCCCTTCCCCACCTCCCCCTCCCCCTCCCCGCTAGCCCCTCCCTTTCCCTCCTCTCCCTCCCCGTTCCCCTCCCCGCTGGCCCCTCCTTCTCCCTCCCCCTCCTCTCCCTCCCCCTCCCTGCCGGCCCCTCCCTCCCTGCTGTCCCTCCCTTCCCTTCCCTGCCGTCCCTCCCTGCCGGCCCCTCCCTCCCCGCCGTCCCTCCCTTCCCTTCCCAGCCGTCCCTCCCTTCCCCTCCCCCTCCCCCTCCCCGCCGGCCCCTCCCTTCCCTGCCTCCCCTCCACCTCCCCTTCGCGTCGCAGGCGGGAGGGAGGGAGGGAGGGGAGGGGCCCAACGCGAGGGGGAGGCGGGGAAGGGGGAGGGGAGGGGGCCGACGGGAGGGCGGGGAAGGGGGAGGGGAGGCGGGGAGGGCACAGGGAAGGGGAAGGAGGAGGGGAGGTACGGGGAAGGGGGAGGGGAGGTGGGAGGGCGCAGGGAGAGGAGGGAAGGGGGGTTAACCCCACCCCACCTGTTGTGCACGCAACAGGTGGGATGGGGGGGTAAATAATACCCCCCACCCCACCTGTTCCATGCGCAACAGGTGGGGTGGGGGGGCGAGGTGGGAAAGGGGGAGGGGAGGCGGGAGGGCGGGGGGACGAGAGGAGGGAGGGGGAGGGTTAAACCCCTCTGTTGTGCATGCAACAGGTGGGGGTAAACCCCCCTTCCCTCCTCTCCTCCCACCCTCTCGCCCCCTCCCCGCCCTCCCTTCCCCGCCTCCCCTCTTCCTTCCTTGACTGTTAACCCCCCTCCCTCCTCTCCTCCCGCCCTCCCGTTGCCCCCTCCCCCTTCCTCGCCTCCCCTCCCGTCGGCCCCCTCCCTTCCTCCCTCCGCTCCCTTCCCCTCTCCTCCCGCTTCCCCCCCTCTTCTCCCTCTTTTTTAAGGCGGGGAGCAATGAGGAGGACGGGAGGGGAGGGAGGAGGGAGAGGAGAGGGCAGTTGGGAGGGAGGAGGTAGGCGGGGAGGTGAGAGGGAGGAGGAGAGGAGGTAGGCGAGGAGGCGGGAGGGAGGAGGGAGAGGAGGCAGGCAAGGAGGTGAGAGGGCAGGGAGGGCGCAGATGGGAGGGAGATGTAGGAGGGAGGGGAGGGGGTCGACGGGAGGGCGCAAACAGGAGGAGGAGGCAAAGAAAGAGGAAGGAAGAGGCAGGATGGGGAAGGCGGGAGGAGAGGAGGGGGTTAACCCCCAACCTATTACGCACGCAACAGGTTGGGGGTTAATCCCTCCCCTGCCTTAAGCCCCCAAAGGGCTTAAAATTTTTATTTTATTTTTAAAGACAAAAAAATTAATTTAATTTAATTTAAAGAAGGAAAAAAAGACGAAAAAAATTAATTAACTTAATTTATTTTAAAAAAATAAAAAAAGTTAAAATAAATAAAACTTAAATTTTTTTTAAAAAATTAAATTAAATTCTAGATATAAAAATAAATTAATTAATTAAAATAAAATAATTAAAAAAAGATAAAAAAACAAATTAATTTATTTTATTTTAAAAATTAAAAATAAAAAAAACTTAAAATAATATTTAATTAGAAATTTATTTAATATTTTGAGTTTGAAAATCATTGTAATTCTCATTTTTTATTTTTGATTGTTTTTCAGAAAACTATGGCTTCTAGTTTTGGTTCCAAGGTGTCTTTCAAATACCTTGAACATGCTTGGTATTTTATGGAGCGCAAATCAAAGTATTTTTTGGTGATCATTGCAGAGAATGTGTCAAGCATGAAATATTCTCCAGAGGCAGTAAGAAATGGTGGCATGGTCTCAAACATCAACATTAAAGAAAACAATTTGATAGAAGTTGTGTACAAAGGAAAGAATGACGAGGTGGTTTACAAGTTACGAGTTACGCACAAGCACTTCTTAAAGCCCTTACCAGATTCAATTGAGGGATCCCAAGAATTACTTAGTGCCTTAGAAGCATTGAAGAAAATGTGGGATGCATTTCCAAGTGGTGGTATTGTACCTTCAGCAGCAGTAAGTGTAGCAGTAAGTACGCCATCTATAACATGTAACCCTCAAGTTGTACCGCCAATATTTGTGGCGATAACTATGGTAACTCCGGCAAGAGTAACTACAATATCTGCGGTAATAACTATAGTATCTCCAACTATACCTACACCATCAATTACTGCAACTACAGGAACAAGAAGGAGTGATCGTGGAGCAGATTCAAGTTCTACAGCTATTCCCAGAAAGAGAGCAAAAATAACTCCTACTCCACATGCAGATCGTTCAAGTGCAAGTTATTTAAAACCAGGCGTAAAATTGGATAGCGATGAACAGGAGGATCCGCAAGAAGAAGATACAAGTCTCGAAGACTTTTCTATAAGTGTGGCAGACTTACATCCTCCAAAGGATGAGGGGTACATTTAGGGATTTTCACAATTCAGTGTGGCCACAATGCTTATTGATCGAGCTTCATTGTTCACAAATCAAAGAAAGCTAGATAAGACATTTGCACGCAAATTGTATGAAGATACGAGGAAAACAAGAACTCCAGTTGCCACTAATATCACTCTTCATCCTATGGCATTTAAGAGACTTCAAGAAGATGATCCTACATTGCCTGATGTCACATTTCAAAAGCGCATGGACTTTCTTGATGCTTTTGAGAACTTTAGAAGGAGTGACTTTGTTCATGGAGAGGCTTTGTACCAAATCCGATATGGGACTGACATCAAGAAGAGATACATGATGGCAAAGAATAGATTCTTGGAAAGATGCAGGTTTGAGCCCATTGATGGGTAACACTTTTGTGAAGCTTGTAGGATCACCCTTGATGAGGGAAGAAAAGGAAACTTGTCACAGATTGAGTGGATGGAAAAGTTTCAATGGGTCATTTGTCATATATGCATATTTAACGATGATTCGAAGTACATTCTAGAATTAGAAAGGCTGAATTCTACTCCATTAAGGTTGAAAAAAAGCTCTTCTCTTTCTGAGATCTTGATAAAGGCAAGGGAGTTATGGATGGGCTATGAAAAGCCACAAACAGTGAAGGGCAGGAGACCTACATCTGAGTACATGGCAAAGAGGAGTCGGTTCTATAGATGCTTGAAAGGTGTTGTAAGCAATACACAAGGCATACCAAGTGATAAGGTTGAGGCAAAGGATTTGAACACCACTATTGCAAGATACAGGGATGTTACTTGCATTGTCTTCCACGAGGACTCAGTGTTTCAGAGCATGGTGGATGTTTGCCAAGCATATGAAACAGGGAAGATATCCTTTGAGGCACCAGAGCACACTGCAACTCAAAGGAAAGAAATAAAGAAACCGATGTCTATTGTTTGGTGGAGAGCATTAAGGTTTGTTCCAGATGCAATAACAGAAGAAGTATGCAAGAAGATCCTAAGTGGTGACTGCTTCTTTGGAAAGAAGAGCAAGCATAGCAACTTGGATGAAGTGGTCACCCGAATTCCACGCGGGTCTAAACAAGAGAGGTCTTAGTTACTTCGGTAAATACATCCAACCCACTCCAGGCTGCTCTCTCGGCACTATTATTTTTATTGAAATCTGATGATGAGTTAGCTGGCAAGTCAATTGATGTGGATAAGAAGAAAGCACTTAGCCTAGGTCAACTCCTTGATAAGACATGGGCTAGAAAGTGGTTGGCTTCAATGGATGTAGATGCCACACCAACAAAGGATCTAAGAGCTAAAATGCCAAAGGTTGTTGAGACAGAATATATGGACATCAAGAAAAAGGCCTTGCAGTCCACTGCCCAAGGTAGAGCAATTGGTGGTTTAGATGATGGTTCTCCATTTAGCTTCTCCTATGATATCCTGCTATCAGAGAATGATACAAAATTTGCACACATCAATGGCATTGATAGAGAGCATTTCATAACAATGAGCGGTCATGCTTGGGAGAAGCCATGCGTATTTTTCATAGATGAATTGCAAGACCTTGCAGTGTCACGGATAGTTGAACTAGAAGGTGCTATGGTAGATAAGAAAAGATCAACGTTGGTCCTATTCATAACATAATCACAAAGGGATGCCTTGTATGCGAGTTTAACATCTGCATTTGGGTATTTACTTTCAAAAGTATACCATGGTATAGTCCTATGCAATCATATGACTGTCTTGGAAGGCACTACCATTCAAGTCTTGCAGCCTTTCTTGATGTGCTTCTTATCTAGGGGTGGTGGCAATCTAATCAAATTTCCTTTAAGGACTCTCGAGCTTCATTACTTTGAGGACAATAAGGTTAAGCTTGATGCAGCAATGGTGGATTACAAAAAGCCGATGGATCCTGATGTGATACTAGAGATGACAAAGAATTTACAGAATGATGGGTGGGAAGTAGCATTGTATCGAATGGGTTTTGCTGCTGAGAAATTGCTATGCCAAGGTAGAAATGTAAATGTCATTGATACCCCCCATCAAATTGAGTTCTTTGACACATATTATAGTTTTTGGGGAGATCCACAATTGTGAATTGAAGGAAAAAGTGGACTCCTGCGATCTTTGTGGACACGCCATTTACTATTCCGAAGGGTTTAGCCCGTGAATCATTGGCAAGGCATATGTTGAAATTAGCCTTTTGCATTGGTGGGAGACCCCATTCTTTGTAGAGCTCCTTTGATAGGACATTTACACCTGCTCCACCATCCACTATGGCTTGGACTTCATTATATGCCTTGTGGATCAAAGGCACAGTAATGTTGTGTATGTCATCTCTCTCACCCATCTGCACAAGGATATCTTCGATGTCGTTCATAGGTGGAAGAGAATTTGCGAGTTCAATCCATCCTTTGAAACTCTCCCAGAGATTGGGACAATTCTGTAGGAGGATAATGATGGGAATTGACACAGGGCAACTCAGGATGCTAGAGAGTGTGGCTCCTTCAAGTTGACATGGCAGTGTTGGAACAGAGGCTTGAGTACAGTATCAATACTTTCTGGGGCCAAGGCATGGAGTGGGTCTTGAGCTTGTTTCTCAGCCTTAAATTGAGCTTGTTCCTTTTGTAGCCATTGTTGAAGTGCCTGAAAACGAGCCTTATCGACCTCTGCATTTGGGTATGGAGCTTCTTTTATTTGAGGCTCGGGAGTTAATGTGGATGAGCTCGGCTGCTCATTGCTTGGCGGAGGTGGAGGCACTTGTGCTTTCTTTTTAAGAAGTCACTTTGGTTGGATTGGAATGTTAGGGTCCTTGGTGGCCTCTTTCTGTTGGCATGTAATTACATTTATAGGTTGTGATATTACACTTGTCGGACCCAAACTTTGATGGTCCACCCCAATCATGCCGATTGGGATGTCAGGCTTAACCTCTGTTTGTTGTGGGACTTTATTTTTCATTGGACAATTCATATAGGCATGTCCTATGCCACAATCTCTGTAGAGTGGTTGGAAAGTAGCTGGGCTACCATGATGAGGGCACTCTACGATCCGGTGATTTTTGCCACAACCGTAGCACTTGATTAGTGCTTGATATGTGTTGGGACGTACCTGATTTGCATAAACTGGTATTAGACCCTCTGCACCTTCTACATAGTACATTGGGTACTTTGTTTCAAACTCAAATGATGAGTCTACTTCCTCGACTTGTAATTGATGTATTGGAACTGCTTGAGGAGCTGGATTGGGTGCTCTTGGATATGGTCATGGATTCAGATTCCTGAGTAGTTGTGGGACTTGTGTCTGAACAGGAACAAGATTTAGCCTTGGAGCTAGGGGCACTTGTGCAAGTGCCGGTTGCTTGTACACTGGCATGGGTGTCGCTTGGTATTATTGAGGTCGAGGCGGGTTGTTGCGCATGTTGAAGATGCAACTGTTTTCATCATGGCCGTCGATGATGCAGATATGGCACCACAACCTTGGCAGTGGATTTGCTTGTGCAGTGATACTGGCTCTTAGACGGGGCACTCATTTGCTGCATGATTGGCCATGTATTGTGGACACCAGACATTTTCTCACCATTGATATGTCAAAGTTGGCGGTTGTGACAAGTGAAGTTTTGTTCCATGGCTTGCATCATGTCTTCTTTCAACTTCATGGTCATGGCCTCTAGGCAATCTTCATTTGATGTTTCGGCAATGGACTTTGATTTGCCCTTTTTCGAGCACTTATCTCATGCACTAGATCTACCATCATCAGTGTTAGTGTCTGAGTTGGTCATGCCATCCTCGATGTCAATGGCTGCCACATGAGCAGCACTGAACATTTCATAGCTGCTGATATTTTTCATATTCTTTCGGATTTTCTTTCTTAGTCCTGCAATGAACCATGCCGTGAGGTACTTTGCATCTCGGCGTGGGTCACATTTGGTGATTAATCTTTTCATCTTACCCAAGTGCGTGCGTACATCTTCTCGCCGACCTTGTTCGATCTTTCTTAGTTGGAGAGTGGGAACATCTTGCAGCCTCTCCGTTTGAAAGCGTCGTTTAAATTCTATTTGAAGTAGGTCCCATGTGGCATGCTCTTCCACTAGAAGGTCTAGGTACCATTCAGACACTTCATCCGTTAAGGCCATGGGAAACCAAGCCACCTTGGTTTCATGGGAGATCTCCACTTGCTCGGCATGTGGCATCAAAATGCTAGAGGAATCGAGTTGGATCTCCCCTACCATTATATTTGTGAAGTTCTAGTTTTCCCAAGGGGTGCCTCTGGCTTGAGTGTTATTATTTCTTCTATTGAAGAAATTGTCATCCTCTGCATCGAGGTCGATATCCCCATCATTGTCGCGATGGTGTCTAGCCATGTTGTGGCATGGAGGAGTTAAAGGGAGTGATTGAATCTCAGGGGGGAATTCGGGGTAGAGGATTGTCGAGGGTGGTGGTTGCAATGGAGTTGTATGCAGATTTGGTGAGCATTGGAATTAGAGGTGTTGGCCGGGAACATAGCTGCATGCAGATTGGGCAAGATTTGCAAAGGGTGTCTCTATCGCAAGTGCAGGTGTTGATGTAGTTTGTTGGGAGGGTTAGAGTGGTCTTAGTTTGTGTAGGGACCGTCATGTTAATAATGTGCCTAAGATTGTCCGGCGTGTGTAGGGAAATGTGTCGGTGTAGACGAATCATCAATCGGAGGTCACGGCATAAAGATACGAGCAAATTTGTGCAAAATGAGGCTCGTATGGGGGCACAAATGAGCAAGTGCTAGGGATGCTGAAATGATGTGCAATGGGCTAGAAAAATACTAAAGTGTGGTGTTTCCGTGTGTGAAATCTTGGTGCAAATGGGCTCCAATTTGGGTCCCAAACGAATGAGTTACAAGAGGTTAAAGTAGGGGTAAATTTGGCTTTTTTGGGGGGGGGTGGTCTTAAGGGTGGTGTGAATGGACTTTAAGTCCAATTGAGGGGTTTGAACCAAGTTAATTCTAGTTAAATTAACTAGCTAAGTTAGACTATCCTAATCTAGGTTAAACTAACCTAACCTAACCTAGGGTTAGGTTTAGGTTAGTTTTTTAAAAAAAAAGCTTTGTTGGTGGGGGGGGGATGTCGCGACGACGGGGGGGTAGTTTCGCGTGATGGTGGGGGGGTGGTAGGGAGGGCAGAGGGAAGGGGAGGGTGGAGGGGAGGGAGGGGAGGGGGAGGGGGGGCAGAGGCTGAGGGCGCGAGAGGAGGGGAGGGGGCTAAGGGTAGAGAGGGAAGGGGAGGTGTCTGAGGGTAGAGAGGAGAGGGGAGGTGGAGAGCGTGGGCGCGGGGTAGAGGGGAGGTGGAGAGTGTGGGCACGGGGCGAAGGGGAGGGGGAGCGCAGAGAGGGAACATAGCTGCATGAAGATTGGGCAAGATTTGCAAAGGGTGTCTCTATCGCAAGTGCAGGTGTTGATGTAGTTTGTTGGGAGGGTTAGAGTGGTCTTAGTTTGTGTAGGGACCGTCATGTTAATAATGTGCCTAAGATTGTCCGGCGTGTGTAGGGAAATGTGTCGGTGTAGACGGATCATCAATCGGAGGTCACGGCATAAAGATACGAGCAAATTTGTGCAAAACGAGGCTCGTAGGGGGGCACAAATGAGCGAGTGCTAGGGATGCTGAAATGATGTGCAATGGGCTGGAAAAATACTATAGTGTGGTGTTTCCGTGTGTGAAATCTTGGTGCAAATGGGGTCCAATTTGGGTCCCAAACGGATGAGTTACGAGGGATTAAAGTAGTGGTAAATTTGGCTTTTTTTGGGGGGGGTGGTCTTAGGGTGGTGTGAATGGACTTGAAGTCCAATTGAGGGGTTTGAACCAAGTTAATTCTAGTTAAATTAACTAGCCTATATCCTCCCAGTTACTATAACTAGGAGGTTAACCTAACTAGTTTTATTAACTATAGTTAGTTACTAACTGAAGGTTAGTTAAACTAACCTAATTGTTAGTAACTAACCTAGGTTAAACCTAGCTAAGTTAGACTATCCTAACCTAGGTTAACCTAACCTAACCTAGGGTTAGGTTTAGGTTAGTTTTATTTAAAAAAAAGCTTTGTTGGTGGGGGGGGGATGTCGCGACAACGGGGGGGGTAGTTTCGCGTGATGGTGGGGGGGTGGTAGGGAGGGCAGAGGGAAGGGGAGGGTGGAGGGGAGGGAGGGGAGGGGGAGGGGGGGCAGAGGCTGAGGGCACGAGAGGAGGGGAGGGGGTTGAGGGTAGAGAGGCCCAGGCGAGGTGGCTGAGGGTAGAGAGGAGAGGCGAGGTGGAGAGCGTGGGCGCGGGGTAGAGGGGAGGTGGAGAGTGTGGGCATGGGGCGAAGGGGAGAGGGAGCGCAGAGAGGGGGTAGTCGAGAGCGGTGGGGGAGCATAGAGAGGGGGCGAGCAAGAGTAGAGGGGAGTTGGCAAGGGTGAGCGGGCACCGTCATTGGTGGCTCTGCCACAGGTGGGCACTATGAGCACCGCCGCAGGCTGTGGCGCTGCCCTTTGCAGCAACAGTAAGGGCCTAAGCCCTTGCTTTAGTACTAGAATTAGGTAGGTTAGGGGAGGGTTAGGGGAGAAGCAGCCGGCAAGGGGGGGGTAAAGAGAGAGGTAGAGAGAGAGAGAGAGAGAGAGAGAGAGAGAGAAGGGGGAGAGAGAGAGAGAGAGAGAGAGAGAGAGAGAGAGAGAGAGAGAGAAAGATTGAGAGAGAGGGGGGGTTTGGGCGGGCGGAAAGAGAGGTGGTGAAGGGGGTGAGGTGGAGATGGAGGAGGGGGGAGAAAGGGGGTGGTGGTGGAGGGGGAGGTGGAGGAGGGGGGTTGGTGGTGGATATGGAGGGGGGTGGAGGGGAAGATGGAGGAGGGGGGTTGGGGGGGGGAAGAAAGGGTGGTGGTGGAGGGAGAGGGGGGGGGGAAGGGGTGGTGGAGATGGAGGGGGGTTGGGGGGGGAATGGAGGGAGGGAGGGGGGATGTGGGTGGTGGAGATGGAGGGGAGGATGGAGGGGGAGATGCAGGAGGCAGAGGGGATGTGGGTGGTGGAGATGGAGGGGAGGTTGAAGGGGGAGATGGAGGAGGGGGAGGAGATGTGGGTGGTGGAGATTGAGGGGAGGGTGGGGGGGGAATGGAGGGAGGGAGGGGGGATGTGGGTGGTGGAGATGCAAGGGAGGGTGGAGGGGGAGATGGAGGAGGGGGAGGGGATGTGGGTGGTGGAGATGGAGGGAAGGGTGGAGAGGGAGATGGAGGAGGGGGAGGGGGGAAAAAGAAAAAACTTAACGAACGGAAAACTTTGACAAAAAATGGAAAACTTTGACGGAAATCCAAAGGGAGGAAGAGATGGTCACCTGAATGCTCTCCAAGTCTTTCTCGATGTAACGGGATTATTGAGGACCAATGAACGATGGGTGGATGGCTAGGTTATCACTGCTCCTGCGAGATGGGCTCAAAGTAACCATGTGAGGATGGGAGCAGGGTGGTGGTTGATGGAGAGGGAGGAGTGTCTTGCGTAGGGCTCGGAATGGGGAAGAGGATGGAGGCACAAGATGTGAAAGAAAAAGTATGAGAGGGATGGGTGCTCTTTTATAGGGAAGGAGAGGGAGCTGTGGATTTAGTCACACACATGTGCAACTTTGAATTTGTCCAAGTTTGACTAGGGAGGTGGTTTTAATTTTTCTTTTGGGTTATGGCATTTAGAATCTTTAATCATCGATTGCCCATAACTTTTGGTGGTTGTGTCGGAATGTGCTTCTATAAAAAGGAGAAATGTTCAAAATTTCAAGCTCTACACTTTGACAACCATGACATGGTCGGATTTATTCCTTAAGGTGCTGTTTTTTCAAAAAACATGCATTTTCCTAAACCGCCGATCACAATGAGTTTCAGCTAGGAAATTATTATTTTTTACTTGAGTTGGAAAAATTTTAGCTCTCCTAGCTCTTGAGTGATATGTTCATGAAAGTTTGAAGTAGTTTGTTTTTTACACATACCTGCATATGTTTACTCGACTTGAGACGCATCTCTGAGAGTGCTCTCAATGGAAGCAAGAACGAAAGAGGGAGAGAGAGAAGTAGAGAGCCACACAAGTTTTGGTGGGTGCAGAACACCCTAATCTTCTTTTTCATTCATTTATATATGTGTTTGAGTATTGTACATACCCGGGGTAAAGGCACAGTGGCCTTTAACCCCCACAACCTCCCACTTAAAGGACAATGTGCCTTTAAGGGAGAACAACCAGTGAGCATACTATCCAATGCCCATCAATACATGACAATACTTAAACCACTGACTAGGTAGACTCTTTGTCAGCATATCTGTAGGGTTATCATCTGTATGAACCTTGACAAGCTCTATGCGCTTGTCCTCAAGTACCTCCCTGATGAAATGGTACCTGACCTCAATGTGTTTGGTCTTTGCATGAAAGACCGGATTCCGTGCTAGCTGAATAGCACTCATGGAATCACTATGTAATGTCGGTACACCTGTATGAATCCCCAAATCTCCCACTAGCTAATCAAGCCATATAGCCTCCTTGCAACCCTCTGTGGCTGCAACATACTCAGCCTCTGTGGTAGACAAAGCAACGCACTTCTGTGCGCGAGACATCCACGACACTGCACCACCTGCAAAGGTGAACACATAACTAAAAGTGGATCTCCTACTATCCACATGCCCTGCATAGTCTGAATCTGTGTACCCAAGTACACGCATGTAACCTCTACCAAAGTAGATGCACATCTCCTTGGTACCCTTCATGTACCTCATGATGCACTTAACTGCCTCCCATCATGGCCCTTTCCTCATCTGATTTGGGACTATCTGTATGACTCAGTTTCACATATGGAGGCAATGGAGTACTCACTGACTTCCCCCCCTTCATATTGAAATGCTGCAATACTTTTCTAACATACTCTTTTTGTGAAAGCCAAAGGAATTTCCTACTCCAATCATGCATGATGCGCATACCAAGAATATGACCTGCAAGTCCCAAATCCTTCATATCAAAGGCCTCATGCAACTTGACCTTTAAGGCATCTAGCTCATAAGTATTCTTGCTAGCCAATAGCATATCATCCACATATAGTGCCAGGATTATCAGGCTATTATCCTTAGCCCTTTTAGTGTAGAGGCAGTGATCAATTTCACTCCTTCTAAAACCCTGGGACCAAATGAAAGCATCAAACTTCTGATACCATTCTCTAGGCGCTTGCTTAAGACCATAGAGACTCTTCTTTAGCTTGCAAACTAAATGCTCTTTGCCCTTTTCTTCAAAGCCTTCCGGCTGCACCATGTAAATTTCCTCATGCAAATCCCCATGCAAGAAAGCTGTCCCAGCCATTCACTGTGCCTATATGGTCAAAGTGATACATGAACCAGAACCCACTTCTTTTGAGCAAGCCATGGGAAAAGAAAAATGGGAGAAAGCCATGGATTCCTTGGAAGAAAATGCTACATGGGAATTGGTGCCTTTGCCTAAAGACAAGAATGCAATTGGTTGCAAGTGGGTTTATAAGGTGAAGCACAATGCAAATGGTTCTGTGAATAGATACAAGGCAAGATTAGTTGTCAAGGGGTATGCACAGACACATCGCATTGATTATGAATAAACATTCAGTCCTGGTCTGGTTGCAAGGATGGCAACCGTAAGAGTAGTCATTGCTATGGCTGCATCAAAGGGATGGTCTTTAAATCAGGTGGATGTAAAGAATGCCTTCTTGCATGGTGATTTGCAAGAAGAGGTCTATATGGAGCAACCACCAAGTTATGTTCATGCTGTTCATCCTGAGTTTGTCTGCAGATTGAAGAAAGCCTTGTATGGCTTGAAGCAAGCACCCAGAGCATGATCTGACAAGATAGGACATTATCTTGTCACTATTGGCTTTTAGATTTCCAAGGCAGATTTCTCACTTTATGTGAGAAAAATAGAGAAAGGTATTATGCTACTTGTCATTTATGTTGATGATTTGATCATCACAGGTAACAGTGATGAAGATATCCTTCATGTGAAAATGCTATTGAAGCAAAAGTTTGAGATGAAGGATTTGGGAGAGCCGCATTACTTCTTGGGCATTGAGGTGATTAGATCCACAAGTGGGATATGGCTCTTGAGCTTTTCCTTGTTCTGTTCGATGACAGAGACTCTGTATTGACTTGTAGAGGCAACTATTGCTTGCTTTTGGTGTCCAATTCACTTCAGAAGCTTGGAAACACCTTCATTCTTGAATCTGGGATCATTTCATTGGATTTCTGACTCACTATGTCAGTTCCTACGTTTTTTTGCCCGAGTGTTGGAACTCAAGTTTGGAGCAACCATTTGCAGATCCGTCAGTTTCGGTGAACTTAGGAGGTCCTAAAACTTCTATCTTGCTCATCATTCACACTCCGACGGAGTTTACAAACAGCTCTGTTTCCAAAAACGTTTTTCAGCCCATGTGTTGGACCCAGTGATTGAGACCATGGTTTCTAAAACCGTCTATCCCATTGCGTTTCAGACGCCCAAAAACCCCTACCTATCAGTTCTTGTGCGATTCGGTGGAGTATTTTCAAAGTTATAGATCTCTGTGTATTCGATTTCGTCTCTTTGTTATGCATTTTTCATTCTAAGGTTTTGAAACCTTAGATTTATGCCACATGGCAGTGGATAAGTGTTGACTCCCATTTCTCACTCATCGGTTGGAATTTTGGAGTTCCAGCAGAAGAGAGATATTTGCAGATTTTCTTGCTGAGTCTGATTATGCAATGGCGCCCATGTTTTGAGGCATCTCAGGTTCTATTTTCAGTAGCGGTCATTACCGTGGGACCATGATTTCTTGAGCA
This sequence comes from Dipteris shenzhenensis, assembly GCF_047967505.1. Taxonomy (NCBI): domain Eukaryota; kingdom Viridiplantae; phylum Streptophyta; class Polypodiopsida; order Gleicheniales; family Dipteridaceae; genus Dipteris; species Dipteris shenzhenensis. The sequence goes on from NC_141621.1 coordinate 18,018,430, forward strand.
TACCTTATGCAGATCACTCTAGTTGTAGTTTGAGCAGTGTGCACTCATTCGTGGCATGCATTGGGTTGCAGTGGATGATTTATAGGCCATTTGGATGCATTGTGGTCCTTATTGGATGTGCTGATAGGCCCAAATTGCCTTGTGGGATGCTATTTTTATGGATGCTTTGCACATGGATGCTATTTTATGCTGAGGGACAGCTTTGACACATTGCAGGTGATGCACTAATAGTGCTATGCTCTCTTGGATGAGATATTATTAATGCATATGCCAGTGGACGGTGTTTATGCTTGAGTCATTTGGCACTTATTGGCATTTTGGATTGCCATTGCAGTTATGTATTTTATGACTTTATTTATTATAAATAATTATTTATAATTAGATAAATCATTCAAATAATTACAATAAATCAAGTTAAGCTCTACATAATGTAAAGAGACCACCTACAAAGTTTTAATAACATTTAATCTAAAATGAATGAGAAATTTAGAATTTAATATGACACTCTCTGTTCGTGACAAAGGTGTGACCGCCCTAGAATCATGCCGTGTGACTCAAAGAAATTTTTTGTGTGTGCATCAAATTTTTTATCAGACTATACCATTGTGTGCACAATAGCATGTGTGATGTTATGTCTGAAGACTTTAAAGACTAGATCCATAGGGAAGTAGGTGAGATTTGCATTTTTGTGTGCTAAAAAGCTTGTTTTTCCACCTCCTAAGGATTGGGGAGTGAACAAAAAGTGGACACCCTTAGCTTGCTACTTCCCTCATGCATAAGCATAAGCATGAGCATAAGAGGGAGACATATGCTTATGCTCATGCTCATGCATAAGAGGAAGAAGATGAAAAGGAAACAAAGCACATGTCTCCTCTTCTTCCTCTTATGCATGAGCATAAGCATATGTCTCCTTCTCTTATGGTCATGCATAAACATAAGCATGAGCATAAGCATATGTAAGCGCTCATGCATAAGAGGAAGAAGACGGAAAGGAAACAAAGCATATCCTCTTTTCCTCTCTCTTTCCCCCCCTCTTTCCTCTCTTTCAATCTCTTTTTCTCTATCATCTGTTTCAATCTCTTTCCCCCCCTCTTTCCCTCTTCCTCCTTTCCTTCTCTCATGAGCATGTCTCATTTTCCTCTTTTCCTCTCTCTTCCCCTCTTTCCCCTCTTTGGATCATAAGCATATGTATTTGCCTATGCCTATGCCTATGCTTATGTTTGTTTTTTATTTTTTGTTTTCGTGTTTGTGTCTACGTTAGACATGGGATCACGTCGCACGTCCAATGAGTACAAACAGCCTCGCAGGAGGAGACATCACGATCTCTATGCTCCAGAGGACTTTGATTCCTCTCAGGTGACACCTCAGGGACCTACCCCTGCGACTACCCGTGGCCCGACTCCTCTTGGACGTAGCACTACAACTACCCCTCGGGGAACTCCTTTGCTAGTACCCCATGGCTTTGTTGGGAGTCTCGACGAGTTTGTAGCATAGATGACCGATGAGGAGGCAGTGAGATTCTTCTCTCTACTATCTCAGAGGACCTCAGCAATTCCCTCTCCTACACTGATGGCTGGACCTACTGCCCAACTATCCCCTCGTGCCCCTTTGACCGAGGGGTCATCACCTGCGCATGCCTATCATAAGGGAAGGAAGAGTAGGAGGGGCCGCTTATGTTGTGCTGACTCGGCAGATGTAGACGAGTCAGCACACTCACATCCCTATAGGTCTCCACTTGGTCCTGAGACACAGTATCAATCAGGTCCCTTGCCCTCTCCTACTCCCACTACTACTCCTCGCTCCGGAAGCACTCCCACAGCTTCCACTCGCTCTGACTCTTCCACTACCATGAGTCCTCCTTACCCAGTCGAGGACCTCTCCTATCAAATCACGGCTGTTGGAGAGATAATAGAAGATAGAAAGGGCAAAGCAGTGATGGCCACCATGAGGCGGTTGATGAGCCACCACTTCAAGAGCGGCATTGCTACTGATTGGCGGTATCAAGATGACCAAAAGAAGCAGGCGATCATCCATGAATTAAAACAAAAATACCCTAACCAGCCAAATTGGGAGTTCAAAGAGAATTATATGCGAGAGCGCATGGGTTTGGTCTTGAAGCATCGCAGATCATATTGGATACTTCCATCGCAAAGGGGATGGCTAAACCCAGCTGGGCAGACAAAGCTGATTGGAAGTTTTTCAAGAAGCAGAATAGGAACCATCCCGAAATGTTCGAGGGTTAGAGGAGGGCTGCAAGGAGATAGTTGGATACCGTAGGTACTTTGCACTTTGGTGTAGGCTGACGGTTAGCGTTCGAGGCAACTGTGGTAAGTCTACTTCTTCTCATTTAATGTGTTATTCTATTTGTTTTACTACATATTACATGCACTTTATCTAACTCTTATAAATTGGATCCACAGCAAGTTACGACGGGTCATCTTCCTACAGATGTAGAGACGCGACGCGCGTTTCACATAGGAACAAAGCCGTGGTTTATTGAGCAGGAGCCAATGCGAGCTACAGTCGATTGGGCTGAGGTGGCTGCTCACACGGTATAAGTCTACTCCTACTTGTAGTCTCACTTTTTAAATTGTTTTATTCTTTAAGTTCCAATCTTTTTCAATTAATATGGTTTCACTCTTAGGGTCAAAGCTCGAGCATCCCATCATCGGAGGTGAGCAATCACGAGGGCCAGGGATCAGGCGCATCTGACGAGGGTCAAGGAACAGGCGCAGCTCACGAGGACCAAAGATTAGGCCAACAAGATGAGGACGATGATGACGATTCAAATGAGTAGTAGTAGTAGTTTGCATATACTTCGCCATGTATATCATTTTGTATATCGGCTCGTTTGAGCGATTTTGTATCACCCTTTTTTATAGGGTAATTTTGTAACAAACAATGTTGTATATCTTCGACATGTATAGGCTTTTGTTGCTTGATCATTTCATTTGAGCGATTTTGTATCATCCTTTTTACAAGGGAAATTTTGCAATAAAAAACTTTCTTTGTAATTACCAAAAAAAAAAACATTAGTGGGGCAAAACAAGGCTTGCTATGGCCCTGTTTAGCCCTACTAATGCTTTTTTTATAGTTTTGTTAATCATCGCTATATAGCGACATTTACCAGTGTCGCTATATAGTGACGTTTATTAGCGTCGCTATATAGCGGCGCTTTATAGCGATCGTTCTTTCCTATGCTTATAACGACGTTTATGCCCGTTTTAAAAAAAGATTAGTGTAAAAAACGTTGGTATTTTCATCGAAAAAGAGCCTATGCCTTTGTAGTGTATTTCTGATAGACGATCTACCATTAGATATGTGTTTTCTTTTAGGAGTGCTGCAGTCACTTGGAGCAGCAAGAAACAGCCTACAGTTGCCTTTTGTCGAGCACAAAGGCTAAATACAGGGGTGCAGCAATGGTTGCATGTGAGGCAGCTTGGTTGCATAAGCTATTTTATAATATGCATCATGGGCCAGTTGTCATTTATTGTGACAACATGAGCAGTATACACTTGGCAAATAACCCAGTCTATCATGCTAGAACAAAGCACATTGAGGTGCATTATCACTATGTGCAAGAGAAGGTTCTAGTAGGTTTTATTGATCTAGTTTATGTCAGCACAGAGGATCAGGTAGTTGACATATTCATGAAGGAATTGGGCACACAGAGAAGCTGCGCAAGTTCAGAGACCTGCTTGGTGTGCAGGAATTGGGATTGAGCTTGAGGGGGAGTGTTGAGATATCGAGCTCCACTCATGATATGCCAGGGTGACCGTTGTGCATTTATGTCACCGACTTGTTAGCTACAGATGCGGTTGGTATACCACCCATGAATAATAGCTGGATGATAGTTATCTTTATGTACTCTAGTTAGTGGCTCAGTGAGTATGCCACCTAGGTTAGCTGAGTTTGGTTTGAGACCCACATATAGGGTTCATCTATTCCTTTTGTACTAAAAGAGAGAGAGTTCTTTTGGCTTTCACAACTAAGAAGAGGAAAACTGTTTTCAGCCTCCACGTTTGTGTGTATTCTCCCATTGTGTATGTGAGAAAGCTGCGAGTGAGACTCCTTACCTCTCTCCCACTCTCTTCACATTCAAGGGATCCACGTTGTGGACTGAGAAAAGGCACGACCGTTTCAACGCGAAAGAATAAAGATCCCTCCAGCAAGTGTTTCACTAAGAGAAAGGTTTCCGTGGTAGTCAGCTTAAAGAGGGCGACAAAGACAAATAGAACATTCGTGCAAGGAGATTGGTCTCTGTAGGTTTTCGGAGATGGAGAGAATACAGCTTTTACCTGGATGATCCACGACTCGTTTTTCTTTGCCAACGTTCCCACATTCCGCCATGTTCATCATTATTGCAAACATCCATGATAAACATAAGGTCTTTCAAAAAAAGCTTAAATTTCGAATGGAAGTTTGAAAGGAAAACTGAAACGGATCGCACCTCGTTCAAATTCGCCACTACTGGTATCCATGGAATCTCCACATCTTTCAGAATCATCGTCATAAATCTTGTTTTCTCCTTGCGACATGATTGTTTTTCACCAAAGTTTGCAAACAGCAAGAAAAAGACACAAGGATAAGACGCGAGAAAATGGAGGCAACAAGAGCTATCAGATGATAGTTACTAGATAGACGAAAGAAGTGATTACTGTTTCGCATACGATGGTTCGTTAGCAAATTTGTCCATACCTTTCTTTTTTGGATGTTCTCTAGAAGCAGCGGTTCTCGATACTCTCTGGAACCAGCAGACATGAAGTAACGTATACTTACCTTGACTTTTCGTAAATTACCAACCTACGTGGTCAGCTTCTAGTACTTATATGATCACTGTATTTGAGCTTTGTGTGCCACGCTAATGAGAAACTATCGATTTACATTAGGGAGCAGACTACAAGCATGCTTTTCATTTTGTAACAGCACAAAGTATAATTAAAAAGGCAAAAACTGTATTAAATTGATAATCTGAAGAAGCCGGAACATACCTAAATGTATTCATTAACGCCAAGAAAAACAAATACTCCTTTACACGTTTCTTAAAAATTGTTCTCATCAATGATGCTCGTTCGCTGATGATAAAGGACCGCTTAATTCTGTTTAGAAGCAATTTCCATTCCCATTGGCTTCAAGATCCTAGTTGCAACCTCTCCGCATAAGGTAAATGTTTAGAGCACACCATGACGATTGTAACATCACAAAATGGTGATGAAATTATATATGAGGCTTGGGACGTGACAGAAAGAAGGCAAGATATAAACTAGGTACCTTTCAATAACGGAAAATAGGTGGTGTATCCAATAACCTTCGTATGCTTTCAAAAGAGTAGTGGTTTCTACTTCCTGCGAAAACACACCAAATCCCAGCTCCATCTCTGTGTAAATTATGTTGCCAATCATTGCATGATTCTATTTGTGACTTTAAGAAATGCCTTGCAACGTTAATTCCTCAACATTGCTTAAATGCTGACACAGAAATGGGCGGCCCTTCCTCTGCTATTGCTCTACTGCTGGCTGCAGCAGGTTTAACGACGAAGGAACCAGTGTTCCCCAAAAATATTTTTGGTTGCGTAATGAGAAACCTGATATCTCAAAACTTACAAGGCTTTGAATCAACCTAGCAATCACAAACCTGAGATATTATGATTCAGCCTTGTGAAAAGGGAAATTTGAGCACTTCAGCACATTTGGATTTTATCCTGTGTCATCATGGCCTTAGAAAACTTTCAACCATATTTCCAAAAATTTATCAAATCTTATACTTATATTTTACAACTACTCTAAACAATTTTATATTGAAAGTTTACAAGGGAACATTGCTAATACATTCATGAAAATATAATGGTACTACATTCTTGACAAGATGTGGATATATCTTCATGAAAAACCAAGAAATAGCTTCAAGGAGTCATGCTACATTATCATTTCACTCACTGAAAAATCAAGAAACAGCTCAAGGAGTCATGATACATTATCATTCTAATTTACTATATGCATGTCTGCACATTTTGGCTGCATTCCGCCATAGTTGTATAGCCAACACAAAATCAAACTCTGCTAGAGGTGGTCCTTCGATTGAAATCCGCATAAGTGAATCCAAGTTCTTGGTTTCGAATCTATTTCTCAGCTTGTTCTTGATGATGTTCTGAATACTGAAGCCCCTTTCACAAATAGCTATGCTGCTGCACTGTAACAAGGCAATTTTTGCAACTCGAAGAAGCACAGGATACTTAATGGAGCACTTCATTTCTACTAATAAAGCACCATGCATCTTTCAACACTTTTCCTCTCCAATCTGATGCTGCTTGTATCTTAAAAATATGATATTCCCTCTTCAATGCTCTACCATCAATCAAGCATCCTACATGTGTACCATCCACTAACATTGCATCATTTCCAAACTGTTGTGCCAACACTCCCAGCTGATCTCCTCCATAACTTTTAAGCTCTTGAGTTGAAGGAAACGTGGAAGGTGCAAGGATTTTGAAGCTCTCCAACACATGATTTTCAGAAAACCTAGATCGCAAGTTTCTTTTCACTTCATTACAAAAAGCACTTTGAAACTCAAGAGCTTCACCAAGATCACTACCAATAACACATCTATCAATTCTTACCCCATAGTACATGTCCCCTTTTAAAGCCCTACGCATGGAATATAACCATCCATCTTGGCCACCAAACTTAGGAATAGAAGGAAATCCATAACCATCATGCCCTTGCATATTGATGTTGATGTCTTGAGGCCCCATAAATTCCATATCTAGCATAGTGATGGTGGAAGCCACTAAACTAGGAATAGTTGTAACATCCACATAATACTTCTGAAAGGCATATGACAAGCTTGCAAGATGATCCATCACGTCACCCAAAAAATGCAACATGTACATGAACTTAAAGTTTGCAACCAATTTAAACACTCTTGTATTCTCCTCTTGTAAGCATACCAAAAGCGGCTCATACATTTCACAAATCTTGGAAATTACCTCAAATCTACTCAACCATCTCATCTTGTGTATCTTTTCCATCCTCAAGCTTGGACAATCAAGATGATTAGCCAACTCTGCCAATCTAGATGACCTTTTAGAGCTTTTCTTGAAAATTCCAGCAACTTCATTCAACACACAATCCACATGTTGTGCATCAGAATTTTGTTTAAAAGTGTCAGAAACACATAAGTGAGTTCGGTGTGCCACACAATGTATCGATGTCATGAAAGGACTCCTTCTCTTCAACAATGCAGCCAATCCATTTGTAGAACCAATCATTACAGATGCACCATAAGACCCAAAGCTGACCATTTTTCTCTCATCTATACCATATTCTCTAAAGAATTTTATAATTGCAGTTTCCAAGCCTCTAGCTGTCTAATCATGTATTTCAAGCAAACCTAAGAAAGAAACCCGAGGCTCATGATCGTAGATGTAAGTGGCATACACAATGAGATGCTCCATGACTGAAATATCCATAGACTCATCAACTAAGAGACCAAAAAACAGTGATTTGTTCAGCGTCTCTATTGTTGTGTGCAAGATAGACTCACTAAATATAAGTGGCAAATGTTGCTGTTGCTTTTTCATTACGATATAACTCTCGGGGCACTAATACACTTCCACACATATGCAATAAATCCAAAATTCTAGGAAATTTCAGAAATGCCATATCTTCCTTCGCAACATGATAAGAAGCTCGAAATAAATTCAAAGTTCCAGCATCAACATCCCCTAATTACCGTTGGATACCTTCATGGTGGGCTTTTTTCCCATAGTTTTGTGAGTATGATGCCCACTTGTGCTGTTTTGAAGCGGCATGACATCGTATCGCACTAAGCTAAATATTCACCGATCCAATAGTGCCAAATTCACTACGACATTTTCTCATTTTTTGGCATGTTGTACAAAAAATATGCCCAAGCTTTTTGTCAAATAATGCCCATTCAAAAGAAATAGCCCAAGAATCATTCCAAGCCAAACAAGCATTTTTAATTCTTAAGACATCATTTTCTTCACCCAATCCTGGTATCTCTTCTAGATCTGAGTCACATGTCACATGAGATGATGATGCTATATCAGACAAGGATTTTCTCACACTCTTTCTTTTCATGGGAGGGATCAATCTGGTCATTCCAGGAAAAGCAAAAAGAGTTGTTTGTCTTTGAGTCATGGTTGGGCATAAATCTGTAAAATATTGCAATGCAATGACTACTTAGATGCTTGCAAAACTCAGGTCAAACAACAAGCAGTTAAAAGTTGAATCAATAATTCTACATTTATTATTTAGCATGAAGTTCATGCAGGTCAAAGAATAGATTCAAGCTTTAAAAAAAAAACAAATGCAGCAATCAGGTTGCAATCATATGAGGTAAAAAGGAAGCAAAGATGGCCTAAGAAAACAATAGACCTGATACTGAGGAAAAAAACATCATAATAAGTACAAAAAACTTGCCTGGCACCTGACTAGAACTCTAGCTGAAGCTTTATGAGAAAGAAGGAGCTGCCCCAAAGCAACCGTCACTGCACAAACGAAAGACAACACATAAGAAACCCCCTTTTAGAGAAACCAGAAGAAAGTCTCTGTGGAAAGACCAACTGATGCTTTTGTAACAACCATCAGATATCTCCGAAAAGACCAATAGAGATATGTATCCAAAAAGAAACCAGCAGATTTATGATATGGTAGAAGGTAGACTCAGCAGCCTGATAATCAAGAGCATAACTCCACCTATGACATATAAAGTGTGGGTTGCATAAAGTCTAAAGACTAGTCCAAAGACAAAGGAGGTGCAGGATCGCTAGCTCAATCAAGGGAGTTGTTTTGCGTCAGAAATTCAACAGTAAAAATGGCCGCTCCTCCAAGGATGAGTAGAGTATTTCTGAGAACTTGACAAGTTTCTAGACTCACAAGAGTTAAACAATGGAGAGAGGAAATTTGCATGGTAATAAAATAAATTTTCTGGCTGCTCCATCACTGTATCTCCACAGTCCACGATCCATCGTCCTCTTCTTCTCTCTTGTTCTTATTTGTACTCCACCCTTGTGCATGCATTCGTGCTTGCCTTGTAATCTCTAGACATGACTCTATGTCGCCTCACGTTTCGTCTTTCCTTTCACTGTCAACCATCCCCTACCTTCATCATTGCCAAATTCTAGCTGGCTTATCTTCTCCATACCCATCATGGACAGCATTCCCGATACATGGCACATCCGAAGGCAAGCCATCAGAATCCACAAGGGTTTTGTCATACTAGTTGGGCAGGTAGAAGACAAAGGATTTATACAAGCTATACCTTAAAAGATCACTTGATGATATTGGCATAGAAAAGAAAAGCTAAATTCCTCCCACTTGTGATAGCCAATATTGCATTGCATTGCCCAAGAATCTTGGGAACGTTCAAAGGGTAAACACTCCCTGCTTTATGTTTGTACATTACAAAAAGATAAGCTTTTATGCAACATCTCCTTGATATCCAAGACAACTTAAGAGAGGGAGTGATACGCATGTCTCTAATAAGTCAAACTCATCACAACCATTTTCCACTCAAGGGGGATTGGGTTGTAAAAATACTCATGATGACTTGGATAAGATTGTGGGTTTGGATAAGACCCTCATGAGTTTTCTGTGCAAGTGCTTGCTGTCTCTAAGTATCTGGAATTTAAGGACCTGCTTGTCAATGGAACGTACGTCTATGCTTCTTACTATGAATTTGAAAACTAGCATTTTCAATAGGCATATCTATACTTAAGTCTTGCAGCCCGCGTTAAAGAATAGGAACAGAAAAGGGGGGTGCTATCGTCCTAGAAACGAATTCCAAGGCTTGAAATCCGCAAGTCTCACGTAAGATATAGGTCAATGATGCATCCATTTTCGCGAATTCCACATGAACTGTCAGGCAAATAGAACAATCAAACTACAGTGTTCCATCATGTTAGATACACAAAGCGGAGGAACAGTAAGCAAGCATAGGAACGGACATTTAATTTGATGAGCAATTGCATTACTGCTCATGCAGGTCCAAAGATGCATACTTTCTTGAGCTAGATTTCGAACCGTTCAATGCTTCCTTCCCTAAGCTGACCATGCCGTCTTCCATTGGGAATGGAGTACAGTTCCTTAATCGTCACCTGTCCTCGAGGCTCTTCCACGATGAGTACCCTGAGAGCATGCAGCCTTTATTCGACTTTTTACGAATGCACAAGTATCAAGGACAGGTAACTGTCACTCGCTTGTAGCTACGGTAGTTGCAAATTCATGTTTTGTCAATACTGAGCTAATTACTTCGTTTCTGTGGACAGACACTCATGGTCAATGAAAGAATCCCGACTCTATAGAAGCTTCGCGCGGCCCTATTGAAAGCAGAAGAGTAGTTGCTTAAACTTTCAAGCAACGCTCCATTTGAAGAATTCGGCCACAGGTATGTTGTTGGCATCCCGGTTCAATGCACCTAATATTTGGTTGCAATATCTGCCATGAAAATAATGCTCTAATCCAAATCGTCTGCATATTCTTAGATTGCAAGAACTGGGCTTGGAGAAAGGGTGGGGAGATACAGCAGAACATGTATTGATGCACCTCTTACTTGACCTATTGCAAGCACCTGATCCTAACACGCTAGAGTCCAGAGTCAAACCACAGCGGAAAGTGAAGCGCAGACACGGGGAAGGAGAAGAGCGTACCTGAGGATCCTTCATCACATGTTGCGACCCAGATCCGAGGGTGGGTTCCGAAGGGGGGCGCCAAGGAAGGTGAGCTCGAGCGAGGAGAGGGGAGTATATGGGCGCCCAATAATGCTGGATGAGAGCGGAGAGTTCAAAGAGCGATAGGAAACAAGGAAAAGAGCTGGGAAACAAAGCCCTAGGAGCGAGGCAGAAGCAGGGGCAAAGGCAATGCGCAGGGAAGCAAAAGAGGGAGAAGGAGGTGCTGAATTTATGTGAAGGAGGGAAAAGCCAACGAAGGAGTACACTAATGAAAGAGGGCAAATCTTGTTGTTAGAGGAGACTCCTCCACAAACCATAATTCATCCAACTAAAACCCATATATCTAAAGCTATATAAATTTAACGTTTTTATATATGAAAACATGCACACTTTAAAAACCTCCATTCTATATTCTTGTTTTATGAATGAAAAGCCATAAAATTTGCATGCATTTTTAATCTTCCAAGTGTAATACCTATGAAACACTTACAAGAACAATTTCCATAAACCTGCAAATAGAAAAAAGTCAGGTGAAACCTAAAACTTTGCAGTTTCATTGTAAGGCTTTGCAAGTTTTTGGGGAACTCCGAGGAACTCCCCCTGCTACGACTGCAAATGCTGCTCCTGCTGCTGCTTGCCGGCGTCTCTACAACGATCGATGCCACCGGACAACTCAAATTCCTCCTGCGCTTACTCCTCTTCCTCTGGAGCTTCACCTTTCCTTGACGATCTATGCCTCTGCTCCCGCACACACAAAACAAAAGGAGCTCCAACTCTTGGAAAAGCTCATATTTCTCCACACCTCCTTTTCTGCAGTCAATTCTCGATTTCCGTGCGCCAATTTCTCTGTGCAGGGAATCTCGATCAGAAAAAGACCTGATCAAGAGCAGGAGCAAACGATGCTCGAGCCAAAAACGGACAAATCAAAAAGATGAAACAATCGACGTAGCTAAAGGTATTTGCGCTGCTGGACGGAGCAATGACTCCATGAAGTAAACAATCGAATACAGCAGCAACTCTGAGAACGGAGGAGTGGACGTAGCAACTGCTAAAAACACGCCAAAAAACAACACAAACAAGCCACACAGAAGAAGACACGTGGCGAGAAAGAAGGTGCAGATCGTCCAACATGTATGAAAATCAGCTTTCACCAGCCCCGTGTGGCAGGCCAAAAAGAAAATGGGGGAGGTTGAAGATCACGAAGCGGGAGGAGGAAGGATAAACACTTTAATCTAATCACATCTCTCCAATCGCCACCACGATATACATTCGGTGTGTGTGTTTGTGTCTCTCTCTGATGTGGGCGCTCTCTCTCTCGTGAATTTGCGAGCTGCTCATTCTTCTTCACATGCAGGTGGGTTGGTCGGGAATCTCTACACGCGAGTTCCAAGGATTGGAGGTCGCTTTGTCTGTAAACCAAGAGAGAAGTAGCGCGACAGAAAAAGTGCGCGAGAGAGAGAGATAGAGAGGTGTGTCGGGCGAGGGGGAGGGGCTCCGCAGAGTGTTTGACCAGTAATTTCGAGGCGAGTTTTGAAGGATTAATTCGGTAAATTGCTGTCTTGTCTTCGTGTGTGTGTGTTTGTGTGTGTGTGTGTGTGTGTGTGAGAGAGAGAGAGAGAGAGAGAGAGAGGCGGGGATGGACAGGTTGAGGGGAAAATGGGTGAGGGCGAGATGGAACGGACGGCGAGAGAAAGACAGATGAACGGTGTTCTCAGCTCTGTTAGCGCTTTTTGTCGGCAGATAGAGACAGAAGGAGAGGAGTTTGACGAGCTCGCAGCCTCTCAGGTCGAGTTTCCTGTTGCTACTCATTTCAGACTGCAAGGATCGACAGGACATCGCCGAAGCCTTCCGGAAATCCAGATGAAGCGTTCGTACCCCAGGCTGAGGGAAGGAGGAAGAGGGCGTTCACTGGCAGAGGCATTTCCTCCCCTTCTCGTTTGGATCTCGTCGCTAGCATACCGCCTTGATGACATTGCTCTCCCTCTGCCTTGGATGTTAACGCCCACAATTGCGGAGAACTGGTTTTCTTTTGTTCAGCTCACAGGTAGCAGCCCATCCCACGAATTGCCTCCGGCGCATGAGGCCAGCAGCAAACTAATGTAGTGATGCTAGATGTGTCGACTTGGATAGAAACTGTCACTGAGCGTCAAGATCATTGAATACAACCGTTCTGTTTATTAGCTTTCATTCTTCGATAAAGACCTGGCGTTCATCAGAGCAGGGTTTCGTCCACCTTCATATGGGTTGGAATAGCTTCCTCCTCTTTGAGGGGTGATATATTGCACTTTCGGCGGAGTTTTCCGCTGCAAGAGTTATCAATCCAGCCTGTGGAGTCTTCTTTCAACAATCTGGGTTTGCGGATCCCGGGTCTTGATGTTTTGACGTCGTAGCGTCATGAAAGGTTCAAGAGAAGTTAAAGGGGACGGTGGGAGGCAAAATCAGCAGAAAGGTGGCTCTTTGATATGCGAAACAGGACCATTGTTTCCTCGGTTGCATGTGAATGAGACGGAGAAAGCAGGGCCAAGGGCTCCTCCTCGCAATAAGATGGCCCTTTATGAACAATTCACCATCCCCTCCCACCGGTTTGTTCCATCACCTGTTTCGAGTCGACCAGCCGTGGCATCTTCTCGCCCCCAACAGGTGAGGGTAAAATGATTCGGTACTGCTTGTTTCGCGGTTGAATTGAACAGTCGAATTGTGCTTAAAATTAGTCAAACTTAACATGTGTCGTTAAAAGCACCCTTGGCCTTCCTGTTTGCAAAGTGTCTTATCTCCTGATGTATATAAAACGTAATTTTGAAGAGGGATGGTTTGAAGATCTGTGAAAATAGGTGGTGTCTTCATATCAGCTACCTTAAACCTTTTATAGAATGCCTTCGACTGCCTGTCATTGAAAGCTGTCCTTTGTTCTGCAAGAGCTGCTAGGCAACTGTGTGGAGTGGCCAAGACATGCATGGTTTCACAACATCGTTTTACGAGTATCGTCTTGGCTAAATACTAGATTCATGTATTTTTGAAGCTTACTAAAATATTTTGCTATACAGTACGCAAACTTGTGTAACTTATTGGCCGTTGATGATGCAGTGTGTTCCAAATGAGTACGGGTACTCGTATTTATACTATATGCCTTCCACGCTGCCATATGCCAATGCCAATACTGGAGCTCGCACATATTCTCATCCATCTATTGGTGTTAGCAGTGGCAGTGCTGTGGTACAAGAAGGCGAGTCTTTTAAAGTCCCCGGACAACAGATAGTAGAGAAGTCTGGTCGTTGTGGGAGTGTTGTCTCAAAATCCATGGCAACTGGCGGAACAAGCAGTAACTCTAAAGGAAAACAAGCTAAGGCTGACAATGACTCGTGTGTCCCAACACTGTCCCCTCACAAGGTTCTTGGCAAAGTACCTGGCAAGGCAGTCTGTAGGCCATCAGCTAGTTCTCGCAAACTTTGTGGCAGCTCCTCTACAAAGTCAGCAGTGGGTGGTCAAGAAGCTTCTAATGCCTGTGAAGCAGTGCTGGAATGTCCAGGTTCTGAGACTCAAAGCTGTGACTCTCTAGGAGGTAAAAGTGCAGAAGATAATGAGACAGACCTATGTGCTGTGACAGATGGACAGCCTGGGCAAGGAGTTCAGCCAGGTACTGGAGATCATTTTGATCAACAGAATGATGACCACTCGGTGATTTCATCAGAACAGTCCTTTCAGCAATCAGTGTCCAGTGATGTGGGACAGCCACCTCATTTTCGGGCTGTTTGTCAAGGGAAGCCATCAAATGCTCAGAATAGAGAAGCTGCTGGGACTTATGCTGGAGAATGCACAAGTACTATGGAAGATGAACTCAACTCTGTTCAAGCAACTCCATGTAATCCACCAGAACCTTCATCATTGAAGGACCATCCGAAGGAATCGCCCTCGCCTAGAGAGAATGAAGAAACTTTGCCTTTACATGAAGATGATCCGGGCTGTAATGAAGTACAAAAGGCCTGTACTCCAATGCTAAAGGATAATGTAAGAGCCAAAGCTGTCACATTGGCGACTCAAGGACTCAGTTGTTCTATCAGAACATGTGAAAGCTCTGGGGAGTCTGAAAACCCTAGCAATGGCGATTGCGACATTTCGATACCATCCCAACATGGGATTGGGAATGGAAAAGGTTCTGAAGTGGGTCACTTGGTTTCAGGAAAAGATACGCTTCGTACAATTGGACAGCAGCAATTCTGGAGAGCTCGCACAGCTATTATAAGGTAAAAGCTTGTCGGCTGTACCTTAATTTTGGTACCAAGGTCATGAAATATTCAAGCCAAGCCATGGCTAATGTTTGTAGGGAAAGTCCTCTCGTCTTGGAGTGGCATGTGTGTACTTGTTACCGGCAGGATCTCCTTGTTCAGCACCACCAACCCTGAACAGGCATGCCTGCCTTGCCAATTAGTTGAATGATGCTGTGATGTGATGTCCAAGTTCAACTTGGCTGGAGGCTACAGTGTCTTCTGCCATGAGTCATGATGTAGAGCATATAACAGGAGTTGCCATTGCAGGAAAGGTAGGCTGCATTCTGTAATGGTTAGGCCTTGTATGTCGGTGATATGTGAAGTCTAGTGCCAGGGGCACTTCACATAAAGGGTACTGGGGGCATAGGGGGGAGATTGTAGGAGGGGCTGGGGTATATGTGTTTTGGGCTAGAGAGGCTAGATTTAGATGCTCGTTTGGGCATGACTAAAATGAAATCGTTTAGTCTTCACAAGCAGTTCTAGCTTGAATGAACAGATTTTGGACTACCTTTTGATTAGCCTTCTCCTTTACCTTCATCAGGGCTGAGTCTGCCCTTCACCTCCGTTGTGCTGACAGAAACTCAGTACGAAGACTTTGTATAAATGTATGTGTCGGTGTGTGGATTTGTATGTGTGAGAGCATATGGTTATACTAAGGTCTACACCCACTGTTGGGCACTGATGATGTCAGTGGGGATGTCATAGTAGCTAGTCGCTGCTATGTGTGATGGAGTTTATGGTTTTCAACCTTATGGGTGACTATCATAAGATTGAAACTGCACTATGTTGTGTTTTTAGAGGATGAGTTTGGGAATGTTCCTGGACTCATCTAGGATATTTTGGGCTAGAGCAGTTTGAAAGACGATGGTGTATAGAGTTGAGGCTGCTAACGGGCAGCATATGGTGACCATATATTTTTGACTGAATGTCTCCCACATGATTATTAATTTGCAGATCTGTTTGGGTTGCAAATGCCTTGACTGTCGAATTGTTACATAAGGGAAAGGTAAGACAAGGCCTGGAAGGCCCTCATATGCCTAGTTGACCAGAGAACTCAAGCTGCATGTGTAGTCTTTTTGCATTGCTGTTGGTAAAACCACAGATGGGATTAGTTACACTGAGGCATAAACACTGCTTTCCCCTTTGGACAATCTTTTTCCTAGCACCTTTGGGGATAGCCAGTGTTCCCTGATTCTGTCCACACCTCCAGAGGGTGCTGTCACAACCGGACGGCATACATCAGCAAGCTCCTTAGGGAGCTGTAACACCTGACTGAGGCTGTGGAGATATGTATCTTGCTCAGCCTTCGTGCACTAAGGTGGTGAACTTCCATGGCAATCTGCTCTCAGGCCTCCTGGGGGGGGAGGGGAGGGAATCTGCTCGAACAGGATGGATAGAGTAGGGAGCCGAATGGCTGGATGTGGGAGGATAGGAAGCCTGCAGTGGGTAGGTAGGGCATGAAGGGGGCACAGGGGTGGAGATGATAGAAGAGGGTGGCGGGACATGTGGGAGATGTCTGAGCTGGGCACGGCGGTAGATGGAAAGGGTGGCTCTGAGAGAGAGAGAGAGAGAGATTTCATTGAACACCAAAAGAACCTCAGGGAGACCCTAGTGCTTCCATATGCTATCTTGGAGATGGCATCAGAGATAGGCCCTGTTATATCTGGTGGAGGATAGATTTTAACATTGTAGATAGCTGTCATGACCTAAAAAACAAACATTTTCCATGCATTTGTATGATATTTCGGGCATATTCCAAGATTCATATATCTATTTGCATATGCTGCAGGCAACAGCAGATCTTCTCAGATCAAGTGTTTGAGCTACACAAACTTATCAAGGTGATGAATTGCAAGCATTTTGCTACACTTAAGTTTTCTTTGAGTTTGGAATTTACTGGGTCCCTTGTCTTAATACGATGTCGCGTTTTTTAAACAGGTTCAACGGTTATTGGCTGGAACTCCGAATATTTTGATTGAAGAAGTATTCTTTGGGGCAGCAGGGGTCTTTCCTGATTGCGATGCTGATGCTTCACGGGGTGATAATGCGGAGAAAGAGAATCGTAGTATCAAGAAGACCCAAAACCCAGCTGCTGTTCTGAAGGAGGTGGTGAAAGGTCAGTCACTTGGGGCATTGGTTCCGCCTGGACTCTCTTCTTATCATCCTGGCTGGCCTAAGGTTCAGAATAATGATCCTAAGAGCAAAATGTCTTCAGGACCATTGCCATCTGCACCAGCCTTTATTTCTGGTGGGGCAAGTGCATGGGGTTTTCCTAGTGTAGGTGTGGGGCAGTGGATGGGTCCCATGGCTGCACAAGCTGGTGCCTACATATATCAGCCTTTCATTGGAGGTTTCCCACCTGGATCAGCATTTGGTGGGACCTATGGATTGTCAGGCTTTGGGCCAAGTTTGCCAATTGGGACCCCTCCGATGGTGTCCTTTGGCTTCCCTGGTGACCAGAGACCTCAACTCCCACTTGAAATGCATGTAGTCCCGGGTCCCATGGGTTTTAGTTTTTCAGGACCATGGTATGGCATGCAACATTCTCATGTAGATTACAAGCAAGGTTTGGTGGCTGTTGAGAATTGTGAGGTTCCATCAGGGTCAGTAGCATCAATTACCAACCAACCAGAAGCATCAATGCATGCAACGAAAACCCCATGTGTCTCTGGCGTGCAACTTAATTTGGGCATGAATGATCGCATAGGGAAATCAGGTAACAAAATACCTAAGAAAATTGTTTGTCAAGTTGAGCACTCGTCACAGTCTGTTGCTGCTGGGTCAGACGGTAATGCATTGGATTCTGCTCCATCTGGTGCCTTTTGTGAAAAAGCTGAAAGTAGTGGCCACGATGAGCAAGGTTGGGCCCAAAGTC
The DNA here is from genome assembly GCF_047967505.1 of Dipteris shenzhenensis. Classification (NCBI taxonomy): domain Eukaryota; kingdom Viridiplantae; phylum Streptophyta; class Polypodiopsida; order Gleicheniales; family Dipteridaceae; genus Dipteris; species Dipteris shenzhenensis. The sequence continues at coordinate 18,036,263 of NC_141621.1, forward strand.
TTAATTTGACTGGTGCATACTGTCAGACAAGCAGTGATTATCATGATCATGATGCAAGGTTGGCAGGGGAAAAGGATTTAGGCAGTAGAGCAGGAAAGTGGCCAAAGAGGCAGAAGGAATGGGGAAAAGACTTTGTGAGCAGTGGAATATTGGACAAAGAGATGGATGTTGATCTATTGTCGAATCACTCCATAAATGCCTTAAATCTTTTCCCTTCAGGGCCATTATTGAGCTCAGGTGAAAATGGCAGGGGAAAGCCTGCAGGAGAAGCTGAAGAATGGCAGGGGCGGGTCATTAAGGTTGTCCCTCGTGCAGCAGTAGCTGCACCTGAATCAGCAGCCGGTATATTGTTGTCTCTTCAGCAAGAGAGACAGCAGTAGCTGTAAGCAGTTGTATGGATGTGTAGCTATGTCGATGCCTCTGCATTTAGGCGTTAATCTCTCACATATGGATTCTTCATGTGTTTGTATAATAATATACACATCATCCGTGTTCATTTCAGCTTCATTTCTAATTGAGCATGCTTGAAATGAAGGTTATTGGTTGATTTATAATTGCATGCAGAAATTTTATTGGATGAATCACTGGTGGCTTGCAGAGAATATATAGAATGAAGGCACACTCTCAGATCACAAAGCATCTCTTATGATTGCTTACCCTTTTATTTGAGCATGCTTGAAATGAAGATTATTGGTTGATTTATCATGGCTTGCAAAATAAATTCAGAAAACTTAGTGTTGATTTACTGTAGATTGTAGGGTCAAAGAATGGATAATACAAGAATGAAAATGGCTAAATTTGAGAAGTAAAGGCAGTGCAATGTGGTCAAGTACACTCCTATTTTAAAGGCTGCTTAGTGATTAGTTTCTTATTGACCTCGTTTTGATCCTTGGGTCGTGATCAATGAGATGATCACTGAGTGTGATATTCAAAGGTCGTTAACCTTTTGTCCTTTTTCTCCTATTTTTATGTAGCTTTTAACATTTACAGCAGTAGAATTGGAACATCTCCAATTTGAGATCGTTTTTGTAACCGCAGCCAAGGACTTTTCAGTCTTAAAGTTGCTTCTCAAATTGGTATCTTTGCATTCCCACATCAGATTTGCACAGGCTTTGTTGAGATAGCTTGGTAATTTTGTGCTTTTGTCACCACGATGTAAATATCCTAAGTCAAAGTACAGTTGACCATTTATTTGATCACAACTAAAGAGTTTTATATGTGTTAATTATGGTCAAAGAGTTCTTTTAATGGTCAAAGAATTGACTACAGCCAAAGATACTTGACTCTGGTCAAGTAAACTTGACCTCGGTCAGGGAGACTTGATTTATTACCAAGAGGGTTAACTATGGTTAACCAGAGAACTACAGAGTTGACTACAGTCAGAGAGTGTTGACTTATGTCAATGAGATGCGCCAAGAGGGTTAACCACAGTTAACCAAGATGTGCCAACTTCGGTTAGAGAGTTGTGCCAACTTCGGTTGGAGAGACTTGGCTATAACTAAGGCGCCTCGACCCTTGGTCAAAGCTCCTTAATTATGATCAAGAGCGTTGACTTCGGTCAACCAGAGAAAAAATATATATTTTTATATTTGTTATGTGTGCACATGTGTTCAGTGGGAACGCCCACCGTGACTAGAATTAGGCCACATTGTGTTATTTGCATGCAAAGCGCTAACAATTAATGGGTGCCATGGTGGTGCACTTTAATTAATTGTTGCAAGTACTAGGAAGAGTTATTTTCCTAAGCGCTACGGGAGCCTAATCAGAGTTTAGGACACGGTTCGGGTGACCAAGTGCTTCGAAGACTCCAGAGTTGCCCTTAGTGGCATGTAATTGGGAAAGTAGTGTAGAAATTTGACAAGTGGCTTGTTGCCAAGAAGGGGAGCCTTAGAGCTCATGTAATGATTCATTCTACGTTGGATTCTTCGATATGTACAGCTTCCACGTTGAACTCTCTAGTCTTTGTTGAGAGAGGGAGAACAAATGAGAAGTGTTTTTGCTGTCCTTTGCGGGTAGTATTACATAGAGCAAATGAGAAGTATTTTGGCTGTCCTTTGCGGGTAGTATTACATTAGTATCAGAGCAGGATTAAAGGCTTTCTCAAGCCTTTGACGATCCAAGCAGTAGCTTAGGCAAGGATGTGCAAGGAAGGAGAGAGTTTGCTATGCGCAATGGACAGGGTGTTATTCTGCTTATGAACAAAAAAAAAACAATAAAAAAAGAGCTAACGAGGGCCCTGAGTCCTGACGAGATGTTGATGAAGACAGTTGTGAAAGCATTCCTGTTTCTTGCGTGGGTAATAATTGGCTTGACAGGGGTGCACCCATGAAGCTTTGGAGAAGTGTTCACAGGCTTTGAGGGAGCGCACGGGCTCCGAGTGTAATTTGTGACGGACAACGTAAGCTCCATAAAACTTCTGTGTGCCCAACACGTTGTGATGCAAAAGTTTCTGCAGTTGGAACTCTTCCAGGCGTGAATTGAGGAGAAGCGATGGCAGGGTGATAGCCTATGTTTGGCAAAAATTAAAGATGCTCACGCTCAGAGCGATGGTCACTGAGGCGCAGGCGTGAGTGCAACTACCATTACAACGTCCCAGTTCTCGTGTACGCAGCGAATCTATGAGCAGATTTTGTAGACGAAAACTTTTACAGGATTTCGTATTTGATGCTGAGTGCTGATAGAAGTCTTGCGACGGAGGTCTCTAGAAGGCACAACGCGCGATGCAAATGAGCAAACCAAGGTCTCTGACCTTAGGCTGATGTGGTAGCCAAAGTTGACGTGGCATAGGAGGACACGTGGCAAAGGTATTGACAGCTGCTGATGTGGCACACGTGTGTAATTTGATACGTGGCAGGTGACATGGCGACCACACGAGTGAGATGATGTGGCAACCAGCTCAATGGATGATGTGGCAAGAGATGTGGTAGCTGACCTAGAGTGCCAGCTAGACAGGTTGCTGAGGTGGCAGACCTAAGGTTAAGTTAAACCCAACACAATTAGATTAACTCTGGTTTAGTTAGTCTGGCCTAACTTGACTCAACCAGACTAGTCTGGTCACTGTAACCAGACTATGACCAATCCAGTTAGTCTAGGCACGAACTAACCAGACCAAAACCAATTAGTCTGGTTAGAGTAACCAGCCAGTTACTCCATCTGGTTACTGTCCCAAAAAAAAAAGGATACTTACAAAGACTGTTTCTGCCAACAGTCTTCACCTATCTGAGAGAGTATTTACTGTCAGAAAAGCAGCAAAAACACAGTAAAGTCAGAGATTTGCAGAAAAAGAATATGCGTGCCTTTGTGCTCAGGAAAAGATGAGTCAGATGCATTCTGAATGTTTTTTTTGCAACAGCTAGAAAAGGGGCAATATAGTTATTGATGCTTTGGCAACTTTGTGGGTATATGCCTTGAGTTGACATCCCGGTACTGGCATAGATTGTGAATGCAAGACACCTCTTGTTGAGGTAATTTTTCCCTTTGAAAAGGAAAGACAGCGTGCATCAGTTGCATACACAGTGTGTGTGAGAAACTTGCAGATCTCAGACGAGATCTCAGACGAGTTGTAAGAAAATGGCTCAATCACCTATCCAGTGGGATTCACAAGATAGGGATGTACATCCAAGACAGAGAAGTGTGCAGCAAACTCAGCAAGGATTTGAGCAGATGGTACACACTCGTATACAAGAGATGGAAAATCCAAGGGCTCAGCATTTGTTTCAAGCAGAAACTATGCCTAATGTAGCTTATGATGTGCCAATGCCAGAGGCACACTCTCGTGTACAGCCAGAGAAAGAGAGATCTCATAGGGGATGGTCTCATAGCAGGAAGAGATCAAGGCATCGTCACCGATCTCCCAATCCTTCACCGTCTACCTCAAGCTCGACTTCTGTATCTTCTTCTTTATCAGATAAACCATCCAGGAAAAGAAGGAAACATAAGAACTCTAGGAAGAGTAAGTCTGCCAGAGAGACTAAGGAATTCAAAGAGGGAGGTAAATCTGTTAAGTTTATGACCTACAATGGACAATATGGTCATACAGACAAAGCGTTGCAGTTCATCAGGCAGTTTGATGCTGCATTTCGTACATAAAAGTTTTCAAAATCCTCCAAATTAAGAATGGTCAGTTTACACTTGATAACGACAGCTAGTGCATGGTGGAGTGCACAGACCATAGATGGGTCAACCCCAAAGAAGTGGAAGGACTTCAAGAAAGCCTTCTACCAATAGTCTATGCCTAAACAGTTTAGAGATCATGTTCTTCAAGATTGGGACAGTTTGCATATGGATGCAGGAGATATAGTGGATGTGTACAACCAAAAGTTTTGGGATGCCTATTTGTAGGTTGCACCTTTCAAAAAGATCTCCAAAGGAACCCAAATGAGAAAGTACAGAGCAGGTCTCAATCCAAGAATCAAGGTAGTAGTGAATGCTCTAGGGGCAAAGAACATTCAAGACCTTATGCATTCAGCTTCAGTAGCTAGTCTTGTGCTGTTACAAGATCCATCCACAGTACTATCCTTGCATGCAGGACGTGTCGAAAGAAAGAAAATTGATTTTTCAAAATCAAAAAAGAAAGTGTCCCAAGGTTGAAAAGAAAGAGTTTCAGCCTCAGAAGCCAAGGGGTACTCAGTTTTCAAAGTCATATAAAGGCAAATCTCCATTCACCTCTGAACAGATAGTTGAATTCCGTAGAGATGGGAAATGCTCCAAGTGCGGCAAAGAGGGGCATGCAGTGCCCAAAAAAGCCTTCAACTTCGAAGGGAAAAGAGGCAGAGAAGCCACGAGGACCACAAAAGCCAATGGCAGGAGGAATTCCTGATATACTGGGTCATGTTTCAAACCCAGAAGAACGAGAATTGCTGCTATCATGGGGCAAAGTCAGAGATCAGCAAGCACTGATTTTATTTGATCCAGGGGCTACTGATAATTTTATATAAGAGGACCTAGCCCTGAGGTTGGGAATAAAGATGGAGGAGTTGGGCAGGGCTTTGGATGCCGATCAGATGTTCTGTGGGAATCCTGTGCTAGTCACTCCCTTGATAGGGAAGCTCCGTCTTCATGTACAGAGTTATGTGGATCAAGAAGATTTCTTCATCTCTCCACTGAAACATCATGATGTAGTCTTGGGAATGCCTTGGTTTCATCACAAGGCAGTGAATTTGACTCTTCTTAAAAGAGTGCTAGAGTTTGTGCATAGGGGGAAAAACCAATGTTTAGTTGCCACGAATAAAGGGGAGACTATCCCCATTGTATCTAATGTTACATTTGGTAAAGCAATGAAGTCTGCAATTTCCACGTACATGGTTTTTTTAAAATAAAAAGAGAATGATATGCATGCTGAAATGAATGATGCAGACAAAGATAAGTTTCAGTTTCTTGTAAACTTTAAAGATTGCTTTTCCGATGCTTTGCCAGGGGAGTTACCCCCAGAGAGACCAGAAGATCATCAGATAGAGTTAATGCCTAGTAGTGAGCCACCCAATAGGCCCCCATACAGAGTTAGTGCAACTCAGCGAGAAGAGATTATGACTCATGTGTAGGACTTATTGTCCAAAGTGTTGATTCAACCCAGTTGTTCTCCGTTTTGCTCCCCTGTACTACTAGTACAAAAGAAAGATGGCTCATTCCGTATGTGCGTCGATTATCGCACACTGAACAAAATGACCATCAAGAATATATTCCCTATTCCGCGCATTGATGATGTGCTGGATTAGTTAAATGGAGCTTCAATTTTCAGCAGGATAGACTTAAAAAGTGGCTATCACCAAGTGAGGATACAGCCTCAGGATGTGCACAAGACAGCGTTCCGCACTACTTTTGGGTTGTATGAATATCTAGTGATGCCTTTTGGATTGATCAATGCCCTAGCTACCTTCAATAGGATGATGGATCGTATCTTTCGACCCTACAAACAGTTCACTAGTACCTTCTTCGATGACATAATTGTCTTTTCTAAGTCGGAAGAAGAGCACAAGGAACATCTTGCTATAGTGTTTCAAGAGCTGAGAAATCATTAGCTCTATGCAAACAGCAAGAAAAGTAAATTCTTCCTGGAAGAAATCCATTATCTGGGGCATATAATATCCAAGAATGGGATACACATGGATCCAGCAAAGATCCGTGCCATTCAGGAATGGCCAGAGCTAAAAACTATGCATGAAGTTCGAAGTTTCCTAGGCCTGTGTTCTTACTACAGAAGGTTTATCAGGCATTTTGCGGATATAGTTGCTCCACTCCACGATCTTACTAAGAAAAATGCAGCTTTCAGATGGGGAATTCCTCAAAAGAAAGCCTTCACTACAGTCAAGGAGAGACTGACTACAGAGCCAATCTTAATCGTTCCAGATTTGTATCAACCCTTTGATGTGAATTGTGATGCTTGTGGGGAATGTGTTGGGGCTGCATTGCATCAGAATGGTCATGTAGTGGCTTATGAGAGCAAGAGACTCCGGGATGCAGAAAGATATTTGGGAATCTATGAGAAAGAGTTATTGGTTGTAATTCATGCCATCCATACATGGAAGCACTATCTTTTGGGTGCAAATTTTATTGTTAAAATAGATCACCAAAGTTTGAGATACTTTTTGACTCAGACCAAGCTTTCCGAGAAGCATATGAAATGGGCAAACATGCTGTCAATGTATCATTTTCAGATTGTCCATACCCCAGGAATTCGGAATAGAGTGGCAGATGCCTTGTCCCGAAGACCTTGGGTCAATAATGTGACTATTGCTTATCATCAGGACCTGGAAGGCATGAGGGAGCAATATGCTAATGATGCAGATTCTGGTGAGATTTTACAGCAGATGCACGAGGGGTAGTCCACCAGTCACTATTCCCTGAAAGATGGGTATCTAATGAAAGATGACTGCCTATGCATCACCCAGGAGATGAGGAAAAAGATTTTGGAGGAATGCCATGCACCTCCCTATGCTAGACATAGAGGAATTATAGCAACAACTCTAGCACTAGAGAGGTATTTCTTTTGGCCAGGGATGTGGAAAGATATACATTAGTTTGTTATTGAATGCCTTACGTATCAAAAAGTGAAGTATGATAGACGGAAGGCACCTGGCCTACTTATGCCTCTTCCCGTGCCTCAGGCACCATGGGAAAGTATTACAATGGACTTCATTTTTGATTTGCCAAGATCAAAGTCAGGGAATGATGGGATTTGGACTATCATTGATAGATTCAACAAGCAAGCTCATTTCATTCCGGTTCACAAAACCATAAAGGCAGATCATATGGCTAAGCTTTTCATGGCACAGATCTTTAAGCATCATGGTATGCCTAAGTCCATTGTTAGTGATCGAGATCCCAGAATGACCAGTCTATTCTAGAGAGCTTTATTTGATAACATGGGGACGAATCTGAATTTTTCTTCTTCTTTCCATCCCCAGACAGATGGTCAAAGTGAAGTAGCAAATTCTACAGCATTGGATATGCTGAAATGCTACGTGGGTGACCAAGGTTCAGACTTGGAAAAGTACCTACCATTGGTAGAGTTTGCTTACAATAATACAATACACAGCTCTATAGGGAAAGCCCCCTTTGAGGTCATTTATGGGAAGGTGATTTTGCCACCTATCCTGAGGACCAAGGATGAAATATTTGCAGCTGATCAGTTTGTGAGAGATCTCTAGACAGCTTACAGCCAAGTTCAGACAGCAATCGAAAGGTCTCAAGAGAAACATAAAAGAGCTGCAGATAAGCATAGGAGACAATTAGATCTCAAGGAAGGGGATTGGGTACTTTTGAAGTTTGAAAAAGCTAGGCTCTGCAAGTTTAAAGGAAAACAGAAAGTGTATGCAATGTTATCTCTCAGATACTATGGCCCTTTCAGGGTTACAGAAAGAATAAATGAGGTTGCATACAGGTTATCATTGCCAGAGCATTGGAGGATTCACAATGCATTCCATGTGAGTCTTCTAAAGAAATTCCAGGGGCCAGAGCCTATAGAGCCAGTATTAGAGGATCCACCAGAAGTGGATGAGCTGGAGGAGGTCCTTTAGCCATAGCAAATTGTGTACCAAACTGTATGCAAAGGCCCTCAAGGCAAGGAGTTTTACAGATATCTTGTAAAATTCAAGAATTATACGGCATTAGATGCCAAGTGGATGGACGAAGACATGTTATCCGATCATCCACAGCTTTTGAATGTTTACAAGGAAGCTTTTCAGTTGAGGTCAACTGAATAGAAGCCGAGGGGATGTCACCACAATGTAAATATCCTAAGTCAAAGTATAGTTGACCATTTATTTGATCATAATTAAAGAGTTTTATATGTGTTAATTATGGTCAAAGAATTCTTTCAATTGTCAAAGAATTGACTATGGTCAAAGATACTTGAGTGGTCAAGTAAACCTGACCTCGGTCGGGGAGACTTCATTTATTACCAAGAGGGTTAACTACAGTTAACCAGAGAACTACAGAGCTGACTACGGTCAGAGAGTGTTTACTTCAGTCAACAAGACTTGGCATGTGCTAAGAGGGTTGGCCACGATTAACCAAAATGTGCCAACTTCAGTTGGAGAGACTTGGCTATAACTAAGGAGCCTCGACCCTTGGTCAAAGCTCCTTAATTATGACCAATTGCATTGACTTCGGTCAATCAGAGAATAAATATATATTTTTATATTTGTTATGTGTGCACATGTGTTCAGTGGGGACGCCCACCGTGACTAGAATTAGTCCACAGTATGTTATTTGCATGCAAAGCGCTAACAATTAATGGGTGCCATGGTGGTGCGCTTTAATTAATTGTTGCAAGTACTAGGAAGAGTTATTTTCCTAAGCGCTACAGGAGCCTAATCAGAGTCTAGGAGGCAATTTATGTGACCAAGTGCTTCGAAGACTCCAGAGTTGCCCTTAATGGCATGTAATTGCGAAAGTAGTGTAAAAATATGACAAGTGGCTTGTTGCCAAGAAGGGGAGCCTTAGAGCTCATGTAATGATTCATTCTACGTTGTATTTTTGGATATGTACAGCTTCCACGCTGAACTCTTGTACTCATTTTCTCTCGAATGAATAAAAACCTTCGGGGGGGTCTAGCCCAACGATTATCCTGGGCCCTGGTGTCTCTGTTGAGAAAGGGAGAGCAAATGAGAAGTGTTTTGGCTGTCCTTTGCGGGTAGTATTACAGCTTCAATTACTCAGCATTCAAAAATTGCATTGGATCAACTATGCATCCCTATTTAGTTTCCCTCCCCTCCAAAATTCAACCATATTAACCTAAGCCTAAAATGCACCACCATCCAGCAAAGTTTCCTCCGAGTTCACACCTCTCCTCATATAAGTTAGCTTGCAGCACACTGATCTTGCTCGGGATTGAATTCCATGCAATCAACACTTCAGTGAAGAATTTTTGTCTGTCTGAGCTTTCACAATGTAGGCAAGAAGCGCATTGTATAAAGCTGTTATAGAAGGTGATGAGCGCAAAGTGGTATCCACGACAAAACTAGTAGTCGGGAATGTGAAAAGATTGCCACTTTCCATCATCTTAATGTATGGGCATGACAGTAAGTCCAATCTGTCCTTGTACATGGAGAGTCCGCGGTAGAAGCTAATGCAACAAATTAAGCCCTCTCTGTGATCTCCACGACCACCTCGCAGCTCGTATTGCTACCCCTCGCCTCATCTCCGTGCATCTTGCTCGTGGCTCATCTTCCTCCTCTTGACGCCTCATCTCCTTCCTCTCCCCTTCCCTGCTCTCCAACCTACTCTCTCTCTCTCTCTCTCTTCCCCTGCTACTTCTTTCCTTCCTCCCCTTAGCGGCTCACGTTTCTTTCCACCCTGCTACTACTCCCTATTTCTAACGACCAAGCACAAATCGGGCCAGCGTGGTGAGGACGGGACGGGGGATGCGAATTACGAGGGCTATTAAACGGCAATATGAGGACAGCATGTCGAGCTCACCCTTGCAGAATCGGCAGAAGCAAGCCTAGGGCGCAGGTCTTATATGCTATAGCAGGGCGGTGAAGAAAAGTCGAGAAAGGACAAGTGCCACATCATTCCTCCCCCCCATTTATCCCCCTCCTTCCCCCATCTCTCATGCTCTAAAAGGATTTTTCACTAACTTGAGGTCCCTTCTTATTCCAATCACACATTTCAAGTTGAAGTTTCAAGTCTACCGTATGTTTTTAAAAATCCTTTACGGTTTAAAATTTCATTGCCATGGAGAGTTATCCATGACATGCATTTGAGGTTTTTTGAATTGCATGGTATGGGATCTCAAGATTCGAGATGATATGGAGTTTAAAAGGGATTTAGTGTAGAAGTTGTGCATGCTTTATAGATTAGAGTACGTGCAATTGTGTTTTACTATCATAACTACATGGTAATAAAAGTTGCTTTTCAATCACATGCGCTTTTTTATCACGCATATAGCTAAAATTGATGTGCGTATGCCTACTTGCTCATTATGAGGGATTTGTGAGCCCTTGTTCATATAGTCTTTCTAGGGCAAGGTATTGACACATTTTGAGAGGAGGTTGGGTGCTTGTCTACACTGTCCTTCTTGTATGGATGTATTTTGATATGCAAAATCCACTTGTTGGAATAGGCAAGATTGTGTGTCGACAATAGAGCGATTCTTTAAAAACACTCCATGCATAACTCACGGAACCAACTACATGCCGAGAATCTTGTCACACCTTGGTTACCTAGCCACCTCCTCCAAAATCTAGAGAGATGAAAATCAATGCACCCACTTGGCCTGATATATATATTTTTTCAATATTAGTCGATTTATTACCATCTACAACATACCCTTCCTATGGTAGCTAGTGCTTGTAATGGCTCTTTGGTTCTAGAATTCTAGTTCACACCATTAAATCAAATATTTCGAGCAAGTGTTCACAGCAACAAGGGTGGCTGCTAGCCTCTACCATCACTATACTATAACAGGAGACCCAGATGTTCCAAGCAGCAAGTACCCTTTTCAATAAGCCTATAGGAATCCATTGTCAACTCTGTACAACCATTCTTCAATCACCATTTGACATAAAAGTCTATCCTAGAGAAGCGGAATCAGCCTTGCCTTTCAAATGCAAAGGAATCCTCCTTTTCCCAATAGTTGTCCAATCTTTAGAACATTCTACTTCCTTCTCAAGGCCCATGAAAAACACGTCTAGTGGCCATGATTTTGGACCCTGACCAAATGGCCTTAGGGATGCTAGCCACTTGGGAAACGACCTTTGTATTCTCTTTTCGGTAGCCTAAGCTATAACCTCCTTTTGATCTCTAGAAGGGAAAAATTGCCACCTTGATAGCACATATAGCATACATTGGGAAGGGACTAGAACAAGCCTTCAAAAAGCACACCGAACCCTCTAAAAGGTGGACATCAATGCGATTTGTGAGCCTCTTTTCCCTATCCCGCAAGGTCTAGGCCCTCTACATCCCACAAGGAGTATAGGCAGCGGATAAGAACTTTATCCACGATCCATGACACCTTCTGCGGACAATCCAAAGATAATATTGAGGGAATGAAACCCAAACAAGACACTTTGATGTGAGGAAGTCATCCAGGGAGAAAGAGGGAGTCCAAGGATGGAAAGATCATAGTCACCCTACTATAGTTGCCTTGAAAGCTAGAGGACGTATGCATAAAATCTCCTCTACCTATTGTTTTCATTTCACCTTTTCTGTACTTGCGCCCTCTCCCAAATTTCCATGTTGGCATGCCCTACTTGGTAACCACGTCTTTGAAGCTCCTTCCCGAGCTCATTGTTGGTTCTGTTCACAACCAGGTTGCTAACCCCACTGACTAGCTCTTCAAGCAATGATATGTAGCACTAGCCCAATATTTACCATGAATACCATGAAAACTACTATTGCAGAGGCTACAACCACATGTATGAATTTGATGCCATCACATCGACATGAAAACCCACCCACTTCAGATGGAAATCTTACTCTTGAACCCCTGTTCCAAAAGTTGCAAGAGAACTTGCTACTCCAGCTAGACAATTGTGCATCAGAGAAGAATAATGAACACTTACTTGCATACCATTCTCTACTAGTGGCAAGGGGGGCATTTTCAAGACTATTCAATCGGTCTTCTTGATGGTAGGGCACAACATGAGAATATTTATGCAATGTTCAACAACTTTGAGAGGTTATAAGTGGAGGAAACATTCAATTTTCTTCATTTGATGAGCACCTTTCCTACTTGCCCGGGTTCCAGGCTTCAAGGGTTATGTGGAAGGCTACCTGCTAGTGGGTCATGGAAAACCATTACAGTTTCAATTTTTCATATAGGGTCACAAACCTATGATGCAATACAAAGTCTATCCAAAATCACCAAATTGGATGTCCATAGAAGGGGGAAGCAAACTATGGAAGAAAGATAGCAAGGGACAACGATTGTTAGAAACAATCTACCCAAAAATTCTCCTCCCAACGGCTGAATTCCTCAGGGACCACTTGCAAGTAATAATACGGATAAAGGATTACAATAGGTTTTGGGAGAGGTGCGCGAGGGGAAAGAATGCATCATATGAATCCTATATCACACTAGTGATAGATTTTTGCCTGTGTTCTTCAAGTTGTGCTTTTGTTGCTCTTTTGTCTCCACTGAGCCGCCCAAGCCCCATTTTGTTTGCTCAAGCTTCTTTAACTTTGCTACAGCCTACAATTCTACCCTTGTGGACAAAGCTGAGTGATAGGGCATTTGAGCCCATGCTTATTTGACCCAAAGATTTTAGCCAATCACAGCCCAGGACAACATCTATTAGGCCTGTATCCAGTGCCAAGAGATCCCCAGCAAATTCATAATCCTCAGAGAGCTTGATCCTTGCATCTTGGAAACAAATTTTATGACCAAATGCTGTCCATTTGCCACCTCTACTCTTAGCCCATGATCAATCTCAGTAGCAATCAGTCCCACCTTCTACAAGGTCTTAGAATTGATGAAACTATGAGTGCTGCCGATGTCCACAAGCATGTGAACAGTCCTACCATTAATTTGTCCTTTCAATCTGATAGTTTCAGAACTGTTGGCACCCATCAAGGCATGAAAAGAGAGAGCATAAATTGTTTGCTGCACATCCCAATAGATCTCCTTGTCCATAGGAGCATTTCCATTTGCATCCTCTCGCACAAGAAAAGGCATAGCAACCTGATTCTCCACATAAAGTACTTAAGGCCAACGGCCTCACATGTTACATGTTGGCTAAGCGTCATCGGATTATATACCATGCTATTATGTTCATTAGCACCACCGGGATCAAAGGGGAAATCAGCCCCCTTCATGGCTTCAACATCTGGAGCTTCTTCCACGACCTGTGCACCCTCTGAATCATCATGAGTGGCGTCCAAAGTCTCAGAAGCATCCATTAAATCCTCATAATCCGATATCTCAATAATCGTGCTGAGTTTTGCAGTACCACTGTTATGCATTTTGCAAACTTCCCGATGCTCAAGAGTCCACTTCTCACCACACTTGCATAAGTTTGCTCGCTTTCTGCTATCCATAATAGCCCTAGTGTGTTGTTTAAATTCCGATTTTTCATTTCCAACACTTGGCTTAGCTCCTGGCTTAGCATCAAATGACCTATATGGCTTAGCATATGCCATCTTGCTGCCTGTAGCAGTGGGAAACCTCGGAAATGGTGCTGCTACTGATTTTCTTTCATGCCAATTAGTCACCCTAGGCTTCTTCTCAGCCTCATTTGCATTCCATATGCGCTGCTCGGCTGTCCTCTTATATTTACTGGCATATTTGGGCTCAAATACCTCTGCCAATTGGGCTGCACACTCAATTGTTTGAGGGTTATGGGCTGTCACATTCGTAGCGAGAGGACTCAATCCTTAGATGAAACACAACAACTTCCCTCTCTTTGATACATCATGTACAAACAAGGAAAGTCTCCAAAAATGCTACATGTACTCTTGGACAGTACCAATCTGCGATAATGCATAGAATTCAGCCAGATATTGCTTCAGTATGAGAGGGGATACAAACGTGGTGATTCTCAACTCCTTGAACTCTTTCCATGTGGCTGGCCTCTAAGGTGAGTCCCTCATATAACGCCAGCAAATATGTGCGTAGTCATGCATGTGCATACCCGCAAAGATTATGCGATTCTCATCTTGCTTTGGGTAGAAGTGGAAAAAATCTTCCAACTCTGTGAGCCACTCCTCCAACTCATTAGGTGTGCGAGTGTCCCCTTTGAACTTATGCACTGTGAGTTTGTCCTTGATATCCTTGGCTATAGAATTGTTGTGTGTGTAACCTTCGAAAGTGCGGGTATCATCATGCTTGAGATTCACATAATCGGAGAAGGACATCTCAAGTTTGATGGCCTCAAGTAGGGCCTTATATGAACACAAAGAATCTGCCAACGTGTCATCAAAAGTGTCTTGCTGCCCACCACTAACCCCTTGCTGCGTAGTAGCAACTGCCATCTAATGCCCTGGCTATATGTGCTTGCTGACGGAGTGATAGGTGCATGAACCCTGGCTGGATTTCTCTGCCAAATGCATCTCTTCGAAATGATGGCATACCCACGGACTATGAAGAGGACTGACCTCTTCAAGGGGTGTGGGCTGCCATAGAAACCCAAGCTAGCTCCACACATGCTCGTTGGTGCGGTGAAAGGAGCATTAACCAGATGCACACCAATAGGTCAGCCCAAAAGAGACGGCTCAGCCTGCATAGATGCAAAAAGCTATGAGCCAAAAGATGGCTTGACATCCTGCAAGAAGGTGCTATGTGGCACAGAAAATGCATCTAAGTCTAGATAATCCCCATGTTGGGGTACATGCAATGGTCCAGAAGACTAATGCTCATAGGCACGGCGAGCATTTGCTATAAAACCCCTGCGTGGAACAAACAAAACATCCTAACTGTCTGAGTGGTCCCCGTGCTGGGGTGTGGGCTGCTTACCCTTATCTTGCATAGCAATGACATATGTGATCTACTGACGACCAATTTGTTGTGCCATCTGGGCAAGAGCGGTATCCTGCATAGCCATGGTTGTGGTAAGATGTTGACTCAACTCCTGTCCTATCTGGCGGAAAGCACCCTAAAGCATGGAGGAAAGGGCATCCAAAAACAATGTCTACGTTGCATGCGCTACCTGCACTTGCCAAGATGTAGGAGAGAGAGGCTGAGTGGAAGGAACCTCTGTACCACTGGATGCAACTACTATGGAAAGCACGCTCATACTGAGCAGCCTCATCACTGTCATGCAATATATCACGAGGGGCATGCGGTGGCATGGTGACTGGCCTTGGAGAGAGGAGCTCGAATGTAGGCAAAGAGAAATGGACAGCAAATCATTGCTGTAATGAGCACCTTAGATAGTGTGTTAAACCACGAAAAAGGTCGAACGGAACGCACAGAACGGCATGGCGTGGGCCTGACGGGAGAGTTTGCTGTGAAAACAGGCGTTTGAAAACTCCGGAGTTCTGGCTAGCTACTCGCAAATCCATGGATATGTGGTTATGAGCGGCAAGCTGCATGGCGCACGGCTTTACCCTGTGAGCACATGATCCCACATTATCACAGTTGGCGCTGTGTTTGAACGTTGCACACTACCTACCCTGTGTTGGTTGTGGCTCTGGCATTTGCAGGACTGTTGGGCTTCGGATACCAATGTAGAAAAGGGAAGAGCTTAGGAAGGAAGGTGAAAGGGAAACCGAGGCGCCAGTATTGTGCTCTGATACCAATGTAGAAAAGGGATAAGGACAGATTTGGAGAAAGGGGATAGAGGAGCAGAAGGGAGAGAGAGAGAGGGGGGAAAGGGGGAAATAGGAGGGGCAGGAGCGAGAGAATGAGGTAGAAGAGAGAAAGAGAGACAGAGTGTGTGTAGAGAAGAGAGAGGTAGAAGCGAGAAAGAGAGTGTGTGTGTGCGTAGAGAAGAGAGAGAGAGTGTGAGAGAGAGATTGTGAGAGAGAGTAGGGAGCAGATAGCAGGAAGGAGGTGGAAGAGTAGATAGGATTAGATGTCACATCAAAAAGTACATAGTAGGGGGTGGATGGGGACTTTATAGTCCCTCCACATTTTCCACCTAAAGGGCCTCAAAGGGCCTCTAACTTTGCCTTTTTTCCCCTTCATTACAGAAAACAACTCGCTAGGCAACATGGCAAGGCTCTCCTTTCAAGAGGAAAATATAGGACTCAGTTTTTGAGGGATATAAGCAATTTTCTTCTCTATTGTCAAAAAAACCATGGGACTCTCTTCTTAAAATTTTTGAGAGATTGGTTAGCATAGACAATTTCTACACCAAAAGGAAACTGTTGCATGTTATTCTGTCAGAACAGAATGACCAGCATGGTCAAATTTCTAGATTCAAGAAGGCAATATATTTAGAACGTCTCATAAGAAACAGATGTAGGTGAGATACTTTAGCATCATACAATGTAATTTTAAAATCTTATATTCCTCCAAACAGATGAAACAAGAGAATTGTGTCTAAAGCACTATGATCTACGAGCTCTCATTTGCATCAACCCCAAGATCTATGCTCTTGGTTGTGCACCACAAAGAAACCAAACAACTAAAAAATGAAAGCCACAGGTTAGTGACATTTACAACGGCCTATAGTCAATAAAACATCCTACTTCTTAATCAGTCATTGAGAAACTGAAACTGACCAGTGAACATTTATGATGGCCTATAGTCAATAAAACATCGTACTTAATCAGTCATTAAGAAACTGAAACTGACCAGTGAATTTGACACCTTTAAATATCTGCTGGCAGCCCTCAGCGTCATACACGGTGAGCAAATGAGAATGAACAAGCGATGAAGGCATCTCACTGTATTAAGCACACCAGCACAGGGAGCAGACGGATAGAACATTTAAAAAAGTCTCAAAGTAAGCAAATTGAAGTCAAATGAGGGTTTGAACTTGAACGAAATGAATCTAAGTATAGCAGGGTGATTTTTCGTTAGATTTAGGGGGGAAAGAGTAGGAATAAGACTCTCCACCCAAGAAGCACATATCTACTCATTTACAAATACTTTTTTGTTGGGTGAAGGACTTGGCCTCAAACAAACGTCAAGGAACAATGAACCTATCGGGAATCTCTCTTTTCCCAGTTTCTTTTGGTACAAGACAGTAATCAACTTATAGATTTACATAACGATAGCATTCATCATTGTGACTCAATCCACATCCAACCAAATCAAAATGTCCAGTCATCCCAACCTACATGCAGCTGAACACAGAAGGCCCAAAAGGGTAACCAACCATCTTCCCTTCCTCGAAGGCAATTACAGTCAGAACTGGACGGCTGCATTAAACAGGAGAAGCATGCTACCAAAATAAAAGATGCAAAATGTGTTCCCAGATATCATCTCGCTGGGATTATTTCATGAGAACTAGAGTAGAAACATGAACATCCATCATTCCATACATTTCCCTTTATTTTTCAAATCTTGCAGCAAGCAATCATAGAGTCGACACTTTGCAAATATGCTACAAAGGCTTACACATACACAGGTGATTTGTCCATGGAGGGTGGCAGTTACAAAAGGTCTCCTGTGGAACAAAAAGCACTAACAACTGCCAATTCCTCTCACCCTGTATTCTGCATACCAGCTGCAATGCCTTTCATTGTGAGAATTAAGGTATCCTCAAGGCCAGGTGCATACTCCGTAGTGGTGTTCAATGTCACAAGATCTGCTGCAGGTTTGCTCAGGGTTGTCAGGTTACCATGAGCACAGAATTGAGAGCTTTCATCCCTCATTTTTTTCAGGGTATGGACCTGCTGGACATTCAACACTGTAATGTATGGATCACGAAGTTTCAAACGCTGATTTAGTGTTGGATTGTCTTGAAGTAGCTCTCTATGGCCAGCTACCTGCATAGTCAAGAGCATTGGAATCATGAAATAAAGTACAAGATAAATACTTAAATCAGCATGTTCCGTATGTAATATAAAAAGCAGTACTGTGAATTGAGCTAACCAGTAAGATCATATCCCTTGTTTCTTCATATTTGTTTCTCAAGCTAGCACCAAAATGCTGCAAGTCCTCCGATACTAAAAGTTTGTCATATAGTGCAGCAATTTGTGGGTCTCCCTTGGCAAACACCATCTCTATGAGGTCAATGGTAACTCGAAAGAAAGGCCACTCTTTGTACATTTTTTGTAATACCTGCAGATTTTTCCCATCTTTATTTATTGCATGCTTAAATGCCGAACCAATTCCAAGCCAAACTGGCAGATGGAATCTTGTTTGTGTCCAGGCAAAAATCCAGGGGATAGCACGCAATGATTCAATGCCTCCACTAGGTTTTCTTTTTGATGGGCGGCTTCCAATATTCATTTTTCCATACTCCAACTCAGGTGTCACCTGTATTTCAAAAATAAATGAAAATATCCTTAAGACAAACAAATCTTAAGACAGTTAAATAAGCTGTAAAGGAATTCATCAGGACATGTAAACTACAGGATACCAAAATAACTACATTTCACATAACATTGAATGCAGGTGGGACTTCAGAGCTCACCGCTCTGAAGTATTCCACAAATTGAGGCTCCTTAAATACAACTGATCGGTACTCTTCCGTGGATATAGGAGTGATTTCATCCATTAATGCTCTCCATTCTGGCTCGGGTGCCCTTGGAGGCTGCATCCCATGCTCTAACGTAGCTGCAGTAAACCGTTGCAATGTGCGAAAGCACAGATGCTCCTCTCCAAACGATTGTTCAATAACTTCTCCTTGAACAGTCACTCTCAAGGAGCCATGAATAGTATCAGGAGGCTGAGATAAGATAGCAAGATGTGTTGGACCTCCACCTCTTCCAACAGTGCCTCCACGCCCATGAAACATTGTAAGCTTTATGCCAAACTGCTGGGCAACCTTAACACATTCTTCCTGTGACTTGAATATTTGCCATGCAGCTGACAGACGCCCAGCATCTTTCCCAGAATCCGAATATCCAATCATCACTTCTTGCTTCCCATTAATATGATTACGATACCAGTCTATTGAAAATAGGCGAGACAAGGAAGCAGGTGCGGTTTCTAAATCTGCAAGCTTCTCAAACAAGGGCACAACCCGCAAAGGTGGGATAGCCTGGCATTCACGTTGCAAGAGTTCTACAAGTAATACATCTGAAGCAGATGTAGCCATAGATATAATATATGCCCCAAAGCAACCAGCTGGTAATTCAGAGATCACCCGAAAGGTGTTTAAAACATCTTTGATCTCCTCAGTTGCTGGTAAATCGGTTCCAAACAGGGGGCGCTTGCCTTGAAGTTCTGACAACAGCCATTTCTGTCTATTATCTTCTGTCCACTCTCTGTATGATCCCAATCCAAGGTGCTGAGTGACACAATCAATTACGTCCGTATGGCGGTCAGACTCCTGGCGTATATCCAGCCTCACCAGACTGAGCCCAAAACAAGCTACCTGCCGCATAAGATCAAGCAGGCTACCATCTGCAACGGCTGTGTCCCCTGTTTCACAAAGTGAACGGTAGCATAGCTCCAATGGCTCCAATATCTACAAAATTTTTGTGACAAAGTGAACTTCAGAAGATATTTCAAATTCACCAGACTAAACAACTGCAAAATAAGAAAGATCCCATAAACAGACCCAGGATCCATGGTGAAATGTTGATCATAAGGAATGGCTGTAGCTAATAAAAACCTCAAATATTCCTACATGCAATACATGATCACATGACTCCTAAATTGAGTCGATCTACACAAACAGCACACACTCATGGCATTTCTCATAACACCTGCTCTTTGGAGGAGAATATGTCTCTTTCAGAGATGTCAGACTTTCCAGTTGCTAGCAATTGGCGAAAGTGCTCACGAGTTTGGTACAATTTGTCCCGAACATCTCCAAGCACCACCCGGAATGGTTCATTTGGAGGAATTGGCTTCCAAAATTCTGCACATGTAAAGTTTTATTCCAAAATATTTTCATCAGATATGCTGTTATGCAAAACACTATGCGTGACAGTGAATGATGAAAACCTATTAAATGCAAAAATCCAAAATACTTCCATATATAGTTAAGTTTGCACACCTGCATCGAGTCAGCACAAGTAGTCTGCTATTTCATCATACTGTCATCCGCAACTACCAGATCAGTTCCCCCTTTAGTACAAACACTTCAAGCGGTCTAGATCAAATAGTGAAAGCAATCTGAAACCAAGATGTTGTAAAGCATAGCAGGGGCTACACGCTATGAACTCTACCTAAGATTGTCAGGGGTCTGGTTTGCATCCAGGTCATACATGGAGACACGTCTGCTTAAGTGACCATGCATTCCTACACAGACAAACGTGCTGAGTTCCTATCACTTCTCAAGAAGCAAAGGACAGATTAACTCATGAAAGAGGCTAGCACAAGGAGAGACTGATGTTCAGGGAAACATATCGATTGAGGTTGAGTACAAACTCTCGTCCTAGCCCTGCAGCATTCCTCGCTTACCCTCAATCAGTGCACCTATGCACTTCAAACAGGGGCTATTCTGCATAAGAGCTGGCTGAACTCCGCCCTGCTCATTCTCTTCTTGTTTTTATGCCTCTCTTCACCCTACCTCTGGCTCCGTCACTGTCTGGCCCCTTAGTTTCTTTCAAACTTGCTGCATGTTCAGCATCAGGGCTGGTACTCCTTCAGCTTGCTATTCTACCGCACTGTTCTAACATAACCATCACATGTTATAGAATCAATCGTTGAAAAATAAGCACATAACCATTACACTGGTATACTCTTGCACGCCTTCAAACTTGCTGCATGTTCAGCATCAGGACTGGTGCTCCTTCAGCTTGCTATTCTACCGCACTGTTCTAACATAGCCATAGCATGTTATAGAATCAATCGTGGAAAAATAAGCCCATAACCATTACAGTGGTATACTCTTGCACGGCTACAGCTGAGGTTAAACTTGATGAAAATGGCTAGAGGGAAAACTACGAGTCTCCTTTGGAAATTTTGGCTATATATCAAAACAGTTGACTTGTGTAAAGGATTGTAGGCATGATACAATCAGCTGCTGCTGTCTATGAAACCCAAATGTACTGAGGAAGCCCTACCTTCCTCATCTTCCTTCAGGCATTACCAAGTTGGGGCAGATCTCCACTTCCTTGAAACTTTAGTGTCCTTCCGTTACATGGTTGTGAGCTGCTTAGATCTCAGTTCCTGGCCTCTTTACCTTTCAAGTCCTATTCAAAATTAATCCAAATGACACTTAAAAACCTTCAGCATGCATTCAGAATGTTGAAAGCAACACGCACAGTCACATCAGGCAGAATCTCATTGAAATAAACACACAGCTGTGTTGCCGAAGGATCAACCTCCCAATCGAGACGAGAAAACTTATTATCTTCAAAGACCTAGCTTTTCGAGAAACAGAGTCTAATCAGGAAGGGAAGTCTGGGAAAAGGTACCCATTCTGAGCAACCTCTATGTAGAGCTGCTTTGCGAGACAAAGAGGGTGAATGGTAACATAAACCACTCTTCATGTGACATGTAATCCTCCCCTTCATCCATACCTTGTACTTTGAATTGAACCAGGAAAAACCTTTTGAAACCCTAAGGTAACGTTCTGCTCTATACATGCCCAGGCTTGAAGCTCCCAGCTTGTGAAACAAAATAAGCGAGTCCCTGCATACCAAATCCTTCTGTTCTTGATGCGTCTCTTCCTATAAAGCAGATCCAATAGCTCTAGTGCTCGTCCTCTTGGTGAGTCTGCTGCACAGCTGTTGATGACCATCTTGCATCTCAGCCCAGAACAAGTTGAATACATTCAAAAGGCCTGCCTGGAAGCTGAGAGAGAGAAGAAGAAGAAGAAGAAGAAGAAGAAGAACAGAGAGAGAAAGGGGGAGAAAACAAAAAGGAGGAGTTTGGGGATGGGGAGGATGATGTTGGCGAAGATGGGAAGGAAGCATTTTTAGGATCTTGTTGCCTTTCTACTTTGCAAGCTACTTTGCAAGTTCGAACAAAACGCATATCCAAAGATTTGCAGACAATTGGGCCAAAAGTATGCTTTAACACATGTTTTTGAACTTGTTGACTCATAGATTGTGTTATGATTTACATCAACGTCAATTGTCTCTCAAGCCTAAATATGTCATAACTCACAAAGAGATGAACTCACAGCATACATGTAAATATCTTGATTCTACAGATAAGGACGTCCAACTTGGAAGACAAGGTTTAGGGACAACTATTGTGGGTGCAAGCTTTGATCTTCCCAGTTCAGACCTAATCATTTGCAAATACTTGAAACAACAAACCGATGGACACAGTGAATGACAAGTGGGGGGACTAAATGAGAGCTAAATTGCCAGGAGGGATAGTTTTTTTCCCAAATAGCTACCAAAACACAGATGCAAGAATGCATCCCATAATTCTCTTGCTGCTTTTGCAGGTCCGTTTGTGCTATGAAGTGGCTGGCCAATTTGAAAATGCTGCTTCTCATGGCAATGCTCACTGAACTTGGGGAGATGTTGAGCAATTTGAATCCTGGTGATTTTATTATGATTGCAACCTCTTTCTCCCACATGCTTAATTTGAAACAACAAACCGATGGACCTATAGATAGAGCATGTGGAGCATAGAACTTGAGAGTCATGCCCCTTCATTTATCCATTTGAAAACACTTGGCTGCAAATACCCTGTAGGAACAAATTGAAGACTAACAGCTTGGCATACTCGGAAGGCATGCCGCATATTCTACTCATTCTATCGAGCAGTGCCCATTTCCAATACAGTGAGTCCATCTAGTCAAACTCTTAGAGTCACTGTCAGGAGATTCTGACACACCTAGGCCCTGGGGATCAGCTCCATGAGAAACTTTAATACAAATATGCATGTGGATCTTATTCACCACCATCCTTGCTGAGTAGCGGTTAAATTTACCAGAGTTGATTATTCAAGGTTGAGACTTGTGCAACTATGTTTATCTTTATTTTGGGTTTCCTTAAGCTCCTTCGGTTGCCCACATTTAAGATTTGTGCCACCAAGCAGACGTCTTTTACCTTTTTGTGTACCATTTTAAATAAGGGGGATCTAACTTTCACCAATAGAAGATCATCATGGAACACTTGTACCTGTCAATTGAATCCCAGTAACAACTGGCAAACCTTCAAACCGTGAACCATATGCAGAACTGAAAGCCCCATTTATCAGACAGTAAGGACAGCTAGGCCAAAGTCAGGTAAAGGTATGTACACCCACGTGATCTAACAGGCAGAGTCAGTTAGATGAAGAATAATAGCATCCATAATGCCGCTGAGTAAGTCATTCACCGAATGCCTAAAGAAACTAAAAGTCCACTTCCAGTTGGTTGACTGAAATCCAATTAAACCGAGCCTTCAAAAACTCAACATATCAGTATTCTTGAGATGGCTCAAAAGAAAGTACCCATATAATATTTAGCGCCCTTCTTGTCAGAAGCAACTAGCTCGCTCACTCTCGCTCGGAGTTCAGCACTACAACGCCACATTGACAGCTGGAAAAACACAAATGCATATATTACAGCTTAAATGTGTGTTTCTTCTCAAAAGTGGGATAAACTTCCTGCAACGTTAGGCATGCTTACAAGTGCATATCTTAATGATTGGTTAAAGTCGTGCAAATTCTATGGGCATGAGGACATTGTTTCTTCTCCAAATGTGTTTCTTCTCAAAATTGGGATAAACTTCCTGCAAGGTTAGGCATTTTTACAAATGCATAACTTAATAATTGGTGGAAAGTCTATAGGCATAAGTAAATTGTTGATATTGCAATCACAGATGTGGTGCATGTGTGAGTGTGCGGGCCTGCAGGTGGATGGCTTGGTGTGTGCACGCGTGCATGCACGTGTACAGGTGTGCTTTTCTGAAAATCTGACCAAATACATAATGACTTTACAGAAAGAATCACCGGTAGTGATTTGACGTGATTTGAATTCAGAGAGAATGTAGACAATGTGTGCAATCTTACGCACCTCGAACATAAGGTCCTCAACTTTTGGCAGATATAAGTTTGCTGTAATCAACCTTGCCAATAAGCATACATCACGCGTCACTTCAGGAGTGACCCTGGGGTTACCTGGTAAAAACAAGTATGTGTTTGATTAAATGTAATCAAATTAAAATTCATGGCCAGCATGGTCCAGTCTGTCAGTGCCGCAAATGCATGAAATGCAAACTAGTCACCCAAATGGCAATGTCACTAACCATCTCGATCACCTCCCATCCACGATGAGAACTGGACGAGAGGAACACTATATGGCAATCTTTCATTTACTCCAATCGATTTGAGTGACGTGTCTACACGTCTCAGAAATTTTGGGAGACCATTCCAAATAGTTTCGTGGAAATAGCTCATGCCAGCTCGCATCTCGTCTTGGGGTGCAGGAGGACTGCGTTTAATCTCATCAGTCCGAAAGGCAGCTTGAATCTGCACAACAGAAAGACAAACCACACCGCCTAATATTTGAGGATTTCAGAAAACATTATGTTAGCCTCCCAAGAGGTGAGACTAGAACCGCAAATCTAAATAGATTTCAGTTTGACAACCTTGCCTCTCTCTGAAGAGCCTGGTCAAGCTCTAGCTTTTCATCTGGTGTGATGTCCTGCTGCTCAAGCTGAGAAAGACAACTCCGGATGCTGAAATAAACCCGAGTATTGAAAAGAAGTTGTGTGTTCTAAGTCAATCTCAACAGTACTCTCACTCGCATCAACTCCATAGTTTGACAGCATTGAAGACATGCAAAAAATCCCAAGCTTTACTAGAACGCGTAATTGACACCCACACCATTTGCTGCATAACTGTGCTGTGGGAACTACTTTGAAACAGTTGTCAGCATCAACCAGCTTCAGATTCATCCACATGCACCATTTATTTACAAAAGCTATATGCAAATACAAAAAATCTTGGGTCAGTCAGTTTGGGAAACAGTGGCATTCAGAATCTTTTGTGAAATCAGCTTAGAAATGAACGGCAATACCCTACCTGCCTCCACCTGTTTATCCGTTTGTAACATCGCTAGAGCTGCTGCAACCCTCAACTCTGACCCCCATCCCAATTGACCTAGAACATATGCCTTTAGAACTTCTCTTACGCCCCCTATAGACTTCATAGTGAGATTTTCAATCCATCTCCTTGGACTCTTTCACCACAAAATCTGCCTCACGACCTTACCCCATCTTAGCAGTGAGGTAGTCAATCCAGCCAGCTCTTTTTTAAGATGTTCATTCTTTAACCAAACATTACTATTCATTCACCTAAACAGTTACATGGCATGTATAATATGCGCTTGAAAATACAGAGACAGGCAACCACGCCTACACCATGATCTAAGGTTAATCCACATTTAGGAATATAAAGCTGGTTCAATTGACCTTCAGCAATATACCAAAGCAATCCTTTCCAAAAGGATAGTGAACCAATTTGAGGGACACTCTCCCCAAACACTAAATCTTCTGGGTACATAACAGATACAACTTGTAGCAATTAAGCTTTCAAACCATAAGTCTACAGGCCGGTGTTTCCTATAGGGTCGTTTGTGAAAATCACTAGGCAAATCCAACATGTCCAAACTCATCACGTAGAATCCAAACAAGCATGAGAGTTATCAAATTAATAAATTCCATCATCTTTATCATGCATAGCTGGGATCAGCTACACATATAGCACCCCACCAGTGGCATCAGTGAGTACAGATTTTTGTATGACCCTTGTACAGGCTTATGCACGTCCACAAAATAGATGACATTTGAGATACACTAACAAACTCCACTCCAGACCCTTGTACAGCCTCATGCACCTCTGCAAAATAGACGACATTTGAGATATGCTCACAAATCCTAGGGAGCCTGCTCAAGACTTTTCGTGTTCCAATCTGCGTCAAGCTTGCAGACATGAATTAGCAGGAGATACAGGCCTGACAGAGAGCACAGGTCATAATAATAGAGCTATCCATAACTAAGACTGCAGAACTATTACAACTGGCTTTACAAAAACGCACAACAGGGGTCTAGTCCACAGGACGGATGAACAAGCCTTCAGTTATAACAGCTTTAAAAGCTGATGTTATGCCAAAAATTAATACTCAGCCCCGTTCACTGTGCTGATTGTTTTTACCATTACACAGCATCTTCAAGTTTCCTTTGTAAATACCCCAGATAATAAGACTCTGCCCCATTCGCTATGTTGATTGCTTTTCCTATCACACACAGTGTCCTCCTGATTCCTTTGTACACTATCCCTATGCTACTTCATAGGTTATTTCTGGTGATCACAAATGTACATTGCTTCCTACAACAATGAAAGTTAAGCCACAAGCGCATGTACGTTCGCAGAAATATTGTATCATTCTATTACTCCTAGGTGAGTAAACCATCTATGATGACCTCGAAAGTATGCTGCTTTCTGCAACTAGATATACTATTCAGAGATACATCATCGCTGTTCATGACTCATCACTCGCGATATTATTTATCATCTTAAATATGCAACAGTTCCTCTAACAAGTTATGGTATGGGAATTCCAATCAAATCAGAAGTACCAGATTTACCGTGCATGTTTCTGAAGCAAAGACCGACGAACTGATTGTGTTGGGTGAGCAGTGAAGACGAGATCCACAGTCTGATTTTTCAAAGCCTCGAAAATCTCCATGGGGGTCTTCCCCAAGTCAGTAACTAACCTCCTGAGAGTCTCCTCTAAATCTGACTCAGTGATGGCACTGTTCTCATTTCCCAAGTCCCTTGTTTTCAATTTGACCCTTCGGCGAGATGCAATTTGTACTTCCTCTGCCAAATTGGTCAAATTAAGCATGTGGGAGAAAGAGCTTGCAATCATGATAGAATCACCAGGATCCAAGCTGCTCAACATCTCCCCAAGTTCAGTGAGCTTATCATCATTGCCATGAGAAGCAACATTTTCAAATTGGCCAGCCACTTCATAGCACAAACGGACCTGCAAAAGCAGCAAGAGAATTAAGGGACGCATTCTCCCATCTGTGTTTTGGTAGCTATTTTGGGGGAAAACACTATCCCCCTGGCAATTTAGCTCTCATTTATTCCCCCCACTTGTCTATTCACTGTGTACATCATGTTCTGCATTCTCGTTAGTACTTTTCTGCCTAGCATAAAATTAGAAAAGCCATTCATACCACCCGGCCCTTGTGAAGAACCTTCTGCAAACTGCAAAGACAGTCTTGGACACTACATAGTGATGATTTCAATATTACATTGTTCTAGAACTCCAACTCGAGAGTGTATCTACAACAGTGATTAGCGCTGGGAGTCACACACAAACTGCTATTGTACATGAAGAATTGGGAGGGAAAGGGGCTTTTAAGTGAGGATATAAAAGTCCATTTGATGCGCTTCATGCGGCATATGGGATCAGGAACCCAGGATGGGCATGACTGATCTGTGGACTTTTTCATGTTAACAGCTGTTTGTCCGGTACAAATAGGACTTTGGTCTGTGAGATCTCCAAACTTTGAGCTGCTAGCACTGGAACTTTATACTATGCGCTATTAAATCTAACAAACAGGAGATGGAGTTAGTCAACACCACAAAAGCAGCAAAAATTGGTAGAGTGGGTCGCTGTACGATTGATCTTACTACGAGAGCACGTGGTGATAATTCATCGTGCTTCAGAATTTCAGGACTGAGTTTAACGAAGACACAGCAAATGGTCAGATTCTTCTCACGACACAGCCAATGGTCAGAATTAGACACGTATTTGTAGTATACGATTCGCCTCTGGGAAGAACGAAAAGCTTTAACAATTTCTTTGTATGTCTAATATACCTTTTCTCTCGCCTCTTCACCGTGCAAATCCTCGAGTATGTCCAGAAAATGGTCCAGCAGTAAAGCATCGTACTCAATAAGCTTATCATCTTCCGTCACTTTGGCCGGTACAAGCTTCCTCAATTGTTCATCCATAGATTCCATCCTTTGAATCGGTGGGAGCCTCCTACTGCTACTTCCGGCCAGAGTTGATGGTTCCTCCATTGTAGCGCTCTGCAACACTGCGAAAAAGCGCAAATTCGAATTCACCAGCTAACCGACTCAAAGGAGATACTTACAATTTCACGCCCAGCTCAAAGCGGAACAGTCGCACAAAAGTTTACCGATCTGACCTTATAGCGATATACGGATGTTCAGAGCATCTGTGAAATTCGTCGACCTTCAGCTGATAGTTTGAGCCCCTACGAAATTCCCTCAAATCGTGGCGTCTACCATCAGAGAGGAAGAAGCAAGTCTAAGACTTTTGCACAGACTGCCAGCGCAAGCGACACAAAGGCGGTATCTTGAAGGTGGCTGGCACATCTGCTTTGCGAATAGTTGCAATTAATAGTGGATGCTTTCCAACCACAGCTCGCCAGCAAAATCCACGGTCCGCGACGCCGCGTCACGTCCTCTTGTTTTATAAGCAATAGAAACGGCACCTTCTGTCGTCAGCCGGATTCTGTTCAGCACAGAAACGCCCAAAAACGCTCGCTGTGACAGTGAAAGCAACAGAGAGATTCCTTCTCCTGCTCCCATCCACGAATCCACCAGTCAGACCGGCGTGTTCCTCGGCCCTGTGTGTCGCTGCACCTCGATTTTGCGTCGCCAGATTTCCTCCGATTCAGAAATTGAGAATCGTACCAAAGGTGGTCCAATCTTTTCCAAGGTCTGTCGTCTTCAAGGCTCATTATTGCAAGAGGCGACAAGATTCGTGCAGCACAAGGTTGTGGGAGGCTCTGCACGCTGATGGTGTGTTGGAGAAACGCAAATGTTGCGATGAATTTCTACTGAATTGTTTGAGACACAGACACCTACAAATGTTGCGAGGTCTGAGTGAATTTCTACTGTGAAGTGTTTGAGACAACTATAAATTTCATCTCTCAACAGGGGAATCGGGATTGAAGAAAACGCACAGATAAATCGGTTCAGACGAATCAGATGAATCGGATGAAATTCATCCCGACAGAAGAAGAATCTCATGGAATATCCTCCTCCTTTCACAAAGGCGAATCTCATTGAATATCCTCCTCCTTTCACAAAGGCGAATCTCATCGAATATCCTCCTATTGACCACTCAAGACACCATATGTTAGAACGTGAAACGTTGACTCGGTCAAAGGCATGTGTGCCTGGGAGCATGGCTATGGTTTGTGGGTCTCTACACACCTGGCAGATTAATTAGGGCGGGTTCAGACTAGGCAGGCGGACACAGGTGTTGTGAAGAGAGTCCGCCGGTGTGGTAGTTCACACTACCTGGTGGACAAACCTTATACAAAGTAAGAGGCATTAATGCCATGCAACGTTGATTGGCTTGATGGAAAGGCAATCATTGTATGACGCGTTCTCGTGGCCTTTTTCTTCTGCCCGCCATCTTATGGGCGGCCTTCAACCCACGAACAAATCTTTTCGATTGCCATGTCTGGGCCCATGTATGCTATTGGTCCAAGGGTGAGGGCGCCCCTCCACATAGCATTTTGAAACATGGCCGCCGGCCTAGTCTAAACCTGCCTTAGGTTATGTAGTTTCAATCAAATTGATTAGGGTACACGGTCAGCCATTAGGTCCTTGCCTTTGCAATCGCTACATTGTCCCATCTTTTGAAAGGTGTTATGCCATGCACAGCTACCAAAGAGGAAGCTAAATGTCACCATAGCTAAGCTAGTTTGTGTGCACACCATAACTGAGCTAGAAATTCATGAGCGAGAATTACTGGCGATCGATAGCGAGATGACCTGGAAGGAGGAAGGAGGCAGAGAGAGATATCAGGAGGTTAGAGAGATCCAGAGAACTAAAGAGAGACAAATGAGAGAGAAGCCATAAGTAGAAGTGGGATCTTGCTGAAAGCATATGCAGGTTCAGTGATAACCAACGTGAGACAGGGACATATGCTTATGGAAGAGACTTGCAAACATATGACCCACACAACAGGCAAGGCAATGACATAGTACCTAAGTACAATGCTCATGATGAAATAGAGAAAAAAGAGGGACCTGAAGGCACTCGAAGCAAGTAGTAGCACGTCCACTAGCAGCATCAACCTAGAAGAGACCTAGAGGCACACGAAGCAAGGACAATGGAGGCAAGGCTTGGATCAATTGTTTGTAGCAGATCTCAAGTTATAGAGGGTCTGAAAGCACATACTAGCCAAAAAAGCGGTAAAGTCAACACCCATCCAAAAGTAGAGGTTAGGAATCTAAAAATTCTTTAAAAAACTAGGAATAATCACAAAACTCCCCTCAACTCAATCCTAAAGCACTAGGAGAGCGAGTACTAACAAAGTTAAGTATGAAAATATTACTTCCACTTTCGTTCAGCTAATAGGACCGGGGGCGGTAGAGAGTGGTGCGTCTAGCACAGATTTTGACTCAGAGGCGTTCAGTCACATAATCCTAGTTGTTGGCCTTTCTCAGCGTGTGAGTGGGTGCGGGGTGCATAGGTCAGTGAAATTCGCGCATGGGGGGAAACCATCGCCCCTCCTCTAGCCGCCACCATGAACTAGCAATTTGGTACAGTTATAGGCCCTTGTAGACGACACATGTAACTGGCAACAACCAATCCATCTCACAGCCTACATGTCCAAATTCTCGTCTTCTTGCAAGCCATGACAATCCCTTATAACTGCCTTGAAGTATGTTCCCCACGTGGCGAATTGATTTCCATCATCGCCTATTATGCGAGTGATCATGGACAATTTGAACCAAGCGTGTATCATGTGCTTCCTCGAGTCTGCAGATGGAACCTTGTTTGTGTCCAGGCAAAAATCCAGGGATAGCACGCAATGATTCAATGCCTCCACTACGTTTTCTTTTTTATGGGTGGCTTCCAATATTCATTTTAGCATGTGTAAACTATAGGAGACCAAAATAACTACATTGCACACAACATTGTATGCAGTTGGGACTTCAGAGCTCACCGCTCTAAAGTATTCCACAAATTGAGGCTCCTTAAATACAACTGATCGATACTCTTCTGTGGATATAGGAGTGATTTCATCGATCAATGCTCTCCATTCTGGTGCCCTTGGAGGCTGCATCCCATGCTCTAACGTAGTTGCATTAAACCGTTGCAATGTGCGAAAGCACAGATGCTCCTTTCCAAATGATTGTTAAATAACTTCTCCTTGAAGAGTCACTCTCAAGGAGCCATGAATAGTCTCAGGAGGTTGAGATAAGATAGCAAGATGTGTTGGATCTCCACCTCTTCCAACTGTGCCTCCACGCCCATGAAACATCGTAAGCTTTATGCCAAACTGCTGGGCAACCTTAACACATTCTTCCAGTGACTTGAATATTTGCCATGTAGCTGACAAACGCCCAACATCTATCCCAAAATCCAAATATCCAATCATGACTTCTTGTTTCCCATTAATACCACTAGGCTACATTAGATGTTGTGAACAATTTGTTGTAAAAGCGTTTTGAACTCTTAGTGGGGTTCCTTCCCTCATAACTAGAGGGACATTTTCATTGTTCATTCTCCTTTTTGGCCTGCCGTGGGAGGCCTTAGTTAAGGTCCTTCTTCTTGGCAAAGCCAAAATGGCATGCAGACTATAGCTGGAAGGTGTTGCGTGCGTTCCTTGGCTATAAAGTATAGCTAGAAGGTGTTGTGTGCGTTCCTTGGCTATAAAGTAGTGTTGTGGATGTTTGGGGTTGTGTTCGACGTTTTGGTCTGGTGTGGTGCTCTTTCTCGAAGTATGGCTGATCGTGAATTGACAGACGAAAACCATGTTCCTGCCGATTCCATGGATGGAGGCTAGAATTCACCACAGTCGATGGACACTTGAGAAAACACTTTCCACAGGGGTCGATTTTCATCTCCTCTATTTTCATTTCATTTCCATTCTGATTTTTTCACTTTCCACTTCTCACGCACAAGTTCGTGCTTTCACGTTTTTGCTGAGATGTTGAAACATGCTTCTGGCAAAGTGGTTGCCCAAACAGATGACTATGTGATGTCTTCTATGAAGGGTATCATTTCCTCAATTTGCGTTGTGGAGCATTGTCGAAGCGAAAGAATTTGCAATTTGTAGTATTTAATTGTCGTGCATGTGTAGACAGACTTCTACGAGCTCGTTCAATGCCTTGCTTTGACCATAAAAACGAATCCAAAGTTTCGCCCCATCGACCTTCAGTTCTCCCTTGCTTCTGTCCTCCGGTGTTAAACCTCCGAAACAGTTAGAGCTACGAACGGTTCACCAATCAACAAGGACATGAAGCGTTCACTACGCAAAGCATTCCAGGCAGTAGCTCGCGAAGCGTACGCAGAAGGTGGGGTCTGTTTCTTTTGATGTGAGTTGTCGCTGACGCTAGAAGCTTTACTCCATACTTAGTTTCGTTGTTTTTGGCTTGGCCACGGACTCTGTTGCCAAACAATTGCATGAGCAATATTTTCCGTGCGTTACTATTAGAGCCCCAACTGTCGTCTGGCAGTTGTCGCTCAAGTTACAAACTTTGGTCGATGATCAGTTTCGTTCTTTTTGGTTTGGCCTAAGGCTCTGTTGCCAAAATATTACATGAGCAATTTTTGCGTGGGTTACTCTTGGAGCCACAATTGTCATCTGCTTAGTCCAAATGAATTTATACAAATAATGTTCTTGGTTTACTCAAGAAAGGCGCATGCAAATAGCTGGGAGGTCACATTTTTTGTCCTAATTGTTTGGAAATTTGTGGTGATTTTTCTTTGGATAACAGCATCTGAATCATAAGAGTGATTTTAATTTGCTGTTTTCAAATTTTTTTTACAATTGAAAGGTTGTGAGAGTACACTATGTTATTGCATGTTTTTCCTATTGAGAAAGGTTGTGAGAGTACACTATGTTACTGCATGTTTTTCCTACTGAGAAATTGTAGACACATTGCTTGTTATGAGCATTCATTTTTTTTAAAAATCATGGTACAAGAAGTTATGGCCTCTAAAATTTGCAAAGTGAAGGATTTCTTCTCATATGTTTTACCTACAATAGACACTTAGAACATGATTTTCTATTGTTGTTTTCTATTCTTGTGTGTGTGTGACATGAAAGAAGTTGCATTAATCTATGAGTCATCAAGCTTATGTAATATACCATTAACAATTACAACTAGTTGCAATCGGGGGGAATCTTCACTCAAAAGAGCTAAATTCTCTATGAAATTGTATACCCTTCATATTTCAAGGAACATCTTTGGTTAATTCACATGTTCTGTCAATTATTGCAGGGTCCGCAAAAAAAACAGCATGCAATGAGTTAGAGCAACCCTTGGGTGTGAATGAGGCAATTTTTGGTGCAAGGCAAGACATAGGGATAGAGCATAAAGCTTTAGTGACAACACATGGCAAATTCATAGGGGATGGGAATGCCTTGCCTTGACTCCACATTAGCCAAATCACAGATGCGATCACACATAGGTTCGCCCTTGTACCTTAGACATCGTTTGAGTTTGTGAGGCTACCATACAAGTTTCCAACAATTTTCTTTTTTTTGATAGCTCGAATTTGTTGGAGAGTGCAAGAACATCCTCACGCGCCTGGTGCAAGAGTACAATGAAGATGGGATTGTCATGTACACCCTCAAAAATATCTCCTTTATGACAACGAAGAACACTTTGGGCTTCTATGACTTTGGCATTCTTGTGGAAATCCCCAATGGCAGCAAGGAGGAGCTCCAACAAGTCTTCATGGCCCAAGTCTCCAAACTTGGATACGGCCAAAGAGTAAGTGCACATTGAATTTTCTTGATTGATTGCTCTGACACATAGCATTGACATTCTTACTTGGTGTTTCCTAGGTCTCAAGTGTCCTAAACTTTACAAATCTCAACGCATAGCTTCTGGAGTTCCAGTGCGGTATTGGTGGTGGCATGCGCGTCAATCATGATCCAACACACCCGTACTGGTACACTTGTGACTCTGTCCAGTTCATCTCAAAGGTTCCTTTATTAAAAGGCCGCATTTACAGTCGCGACGATGCAGGTCGTTCAATCTGATCGAGTCGACAACCAGTAGTGGTTTGTGATTCAAGTTGCACCTAGAAACCGGCATGTATTTTAAGATGTATGTGTCAATGACCATTCGAGGGGCACAGGTGGACACACTTTGCTTGGCGTTAAGGCACCTTTTTTGGATTTGTACATTGAGAGTGTTCTTCATGTATGCCCGATGCTGCTCATTTCCAATTGAATATTCATGCTTCTTTTGCTCACATTCACAACTCAAACGACCACCACCCAAGCATTTTCTCTATGGAGGAACAACTTGACAACAATATTTTGACGAGCAAAAACATACAATGTTCAGAGTAGCACACCCAAGGAATTTTGACCTCATGTTGTGCTTGCTTGATTTCTTCCTAATGTTGGTGCAAGCTCGTAAAAAACATACAATGTTCAGAGCAACACACCCAAGGAGCTTTGACCTCGTGTTGTGCTTGCTTGATTTCTTCCCAATGTTGGTGCAAGCTCTATGCAATTCCGTTTTCTTATCTTCGTCGTGCTTAACATTGCCTTGGAAGGAATTGCGTTTGGACTCACAAGTGATGTATCCAAACACACCTGATCTTGAGCGCGTTACTCACATTCTACAAACCAACTCCAACAACAAGCGTGCTTTAATTCATGATTTCCTTCTTCGTGCAAGTGCGATCTTGCAATGTTCTTTCGAACTTGCCCGTCGAAACATCTCGGGAATGCACATTGTATTCCGATTGTTGAATGGTTTCGCACAAGTGAACACACTTCTTATGGATGAGCTTGCTATTTCCATTGAAGTCACTGTTGCATAGACTCAAACGTGCTTATGTCCAATGGGGCGAATCCATATATTGCCACGCACTACATGGAATCCTTCTCTTTGTTTACCCACTCAACACAGGCTATCATCACAAAATTCTATAAAACAAGAAAATCTTTGACTATTGCCATGAATCCCGCTGGTGCTAGTCCACAAGCCATTGCGAATCCTTCATTGGTGTGAGCGGCTACCCATAGGCACTCTTGCATAAAACAACCTACATGAGTCGAATCCAAAGCCATCAAGAAGTTCTTAAAGAACATACAAGATACGCCTTCATTCCCCTGTGATTGTTGTTGCACTCTGAACTTCAAGGGAAAAATGTGAAGGGCTTCGGTGACAGCAAATGAATTCATGTTCCAACACGATATAATCACGAGGAACGACTCACTATGTGGCCTTTTATGCAAACTATGCCATGACCAAATTCGTAAAGGCAAAGTACTAAAGTATGCTTCCAGAAACATGCCATTGTCACAAAAAAACACGAGCATGCTCAATGTTCTAGAAGAGCTCTTAGTAGTGATTAGAATTATGTTTGCTCATATACGTGAGTTGACAGAAGAGGGGCAACACGATCTTCATGGAGCGATTGTCAATGTTTTTGCTTATGTCAACAAAGCACAATGTGTCTTGCCACGCTTTGATATAGCGATAGTTTGACAATAATGGTTGCATTGAAGCGCAAGCTCAAGCACACTCACCATTACATGAGTGGCCTAGTACACTCTATCCTCACCCTTCGAGCACTTAACGAATTGCTAGAGACACCGCTATACAAAGAGTATAATGTCTCATTGATGATTGAACAGACAATGGGCTAAACACATCAAAGTTACAGCTGTGCAAGCTAATGGTAGACCCGCACGATGAAAGTTTACTTGCATCGCAAGAAGATGACATTCAAATGAACACTCTTATTCATGACATTTACACAATACAATAAGTGGTGGACTTTGGGGATAGAACAATAAACATTTCCCCGTCCAAGGGATTCAATCCATTGAGAATTTTCAAGGACAAGCATTGCGAGGAGCTCGCCTTCCCTACACTTTTCTATGGGCACCATGACAATACAAGCTGCCCGATCTTATCAAGACATAGCTCGGTGGGAGCTCACAAACAAAGACCGGCGATTTGCATTGTCTCAATAGAGAACTTATTCTTCAAAACAATGAAAGTTCTTGTTGCATAGGAGCTGTCGTCATCTTGGGTTCGCATGTGAAAGGGGAAATTGCAAGGCCATCTTCTGTGTTCACACATTGGGTTCCGTGACTTTGCATGTCTATGGACTTCTTTTGACTACAAGCACAAGCTTAAGAAAAACCTCTTTTGCAATGCTTAGACAGCTAGGCTCCCCAACATTCTTTCTGACTTTCTCAACCACCTCTGAAAGAACTAGAAGCCATTGGTTTCTTGCTTGCGCAAGGTGAATCCATCATTCGCTATGTACACTTTGCGCATGCCTATGACCAATCTACGAACACTTGTTCGTGGTGACCCTATGATACTACATTGACCTTGTGCTAATTAACAATCTCCCTGCCGTAGCCACCTAGCAAAGAGGACATCCCTCACCTTTTCTACACAAATGCAGTAAAAGATTCCCACAATCACGATGTGTTTGTGAAGATAGTGGGAGAGAGGGAAGGAGTCTCACTTGCGGTTTTCTCACATACACAATGGGGGAATACACACAAAGGTGGAGGCTGAAAACAATTTTCCTCTTCTTAGTTGTGAAAGCCAAAAGAACTCAAGTACAAAGAAATAGAAGAACCCTATATGTGGATCTCAAACCAAACTCAACTAACTAAGGTAGCATACTAACTGAGCCACGAACTAGAGTAGATAAAAATAGCTGTCATCCAGCTATTATTCGTGGGCGGTGTACCAACCGCATCTGTAGCTAACAAGTCGGTGACATAAATGCACAATGGTCACCCTGGCATATCGCGAGTGGAGCTCGATATCTCAACACTCCCCCTCGAGCTCAATCCCAATTCCTGCAAACCAAGTAGGTCTTTGAACTTGCGCAGCTTCTCTGCGCCCAATGCTTTTGTGAATATGTCAGCTACCTGATCCTCTATGCTGACATAAACTAGATCAATAAGACCTAGTAAAACCTTCTCCCGCACATAGTGATAATGCACCTCAATGTGCTTTGTTCTAGCATGATAGACTGGGTTATTTGCCAAGTGTATGCTGCTCATGTTGTCACAATAAATTACAACTGGCCCATCTATAGACTGATGCATATCATAGAGTAGCTTATGCAACCAAGCTACCTCACATGCAGCCATTGCTGCACCCCTGTACTCAGCCTCTATGCTCGACAAGGCAACTGTAGGCTGTTTCTTGCTGCTCCAAGTGACTGCAGCACTCCCAAAAGAGAACACATATCCACTGGTAGATCGTCTATCAGAAATACTACCAGCCCAATCAGCATCAGTGTATCCATGCAACTGTATCTGAACCCCAACCTCATAAAATAGTCCATACTGCAATGTGGACTTCACATACCTGAGTATGCATCTAGCTGCATCCAAATGTGGTTTCCTTGGAGCCTACATAAACTGACTTACCAATCCAATAGCATGGCTTAAATCTGGCCTGGTAATAGTCATATAAATCAAACTTCCTACTATGCGTCTGTACATAGTAGGGTCTTCCAGAAGCTCACCTACATCCTTGGTCAGCTTCACATTCTGCTCCAAAGGAACCGAAATAGGCTTACAGCCTGTCATCCCATATTTGGACAGCATGTCCAATCCATACTGCCTCTGTAAGAGCTGTATCCCACTTGGTGATCTAATCACCTCAATGCCCAAGAAATAACGCAGCTCTCCCAAATCCTTCATCTCAAACTTCTGCTTCAATAGCATTTTCACATGAAGGATATCTTCATCACTATCACCTGTGATGATCAAATCATCAACATAGATGACAAGCAGCATAATACCTTTCTCTGTTTTTCTCACATAGAGTGAGAAATCTGCCTTGGAAATCTGAAAGCCAATAGTGACAAGATATTGTCCTATCTTGTTAGACCATGCTCTAGGTGCCTGCTTCAAGCCATACAAGGCTTTCTTCAACCTGCAAACAAACTCAGGATGAATAGCATGAACATAACCTGCTGGCTGCTCCATAAAGACCTCTTCTTGCAAATCACCATGCAAGAAGTCATTCTTTACATCCATCTGATGTAAAGACCATCCCTTTGATGCAGCCATAGCAATGACTGCTCTTACAGTTGCCATCCTTGCAGTGGGAGTCCCGTTCATTATATAAACTGTTGTAGCAACTCCTTCAACCCAATAATAATCTGGTAGATCTTTTTCATTTAGTATGGCCCGAGATACCTCTCCAATATGCATGTTTTTCCTTTTTGCAATTCCATTTTGCTGTGGGGTATGATTGCATGAATATTGCTGCTTTATGCCATGCTCCTGCAGGAACCTTGCAAACTCATTTGAGAGGTACTCTCCCCCTCCATCTAACCTTAGGCATTTTATTTGTAGGCCTGTTTCTTTTTCAACCATAGCTTTAAAATCTTTGAAGTGCCCAAACACTTCACTTTTCTTTTTCATAAAATACACCCAAAGTTTTCTGCTGAAGTCATCAATAAATGTGACAAAATAGTGACAGCCTCCAATAGATGCAGCTTTAGTAGTCCACACATCAGAGTGGATTAATTCCAATGGCTTTTTACTCTCTTGAACATGCCTAGGAAATGGTTTCCTTGCCTGTTTTCCAAATTGACAGGCTTCACAAACCTTATGCATTTCTGTAACCTTGAATTTAGGCAATCCTGCAATAACATTTTGGGCTTGCATTGATTTAAGTCACTGTATATTAACGTGACCAATGCGTTAATGCCAGATATCAATATCTGCAACTACACCGGTCCCATGTGCAAACATTGCTGCACTCAATTCAGGCATGTCCGCATCCAATGTAAACATCCTACCCTTCTTCTTTCCTTTTGCTATCAAGCGACCGTTATTTTTCATATCCTCAACAAAGCATCCATGAGGATTAAATCTGACCTGCAAGCCCTGCTCAACCATTTGACCAACAGAAACCAGGTTCTTGGTGACGTTTGGGACATGAAATACATCAGACAGGTATTTTTTTTTCCCATCCTGCATAGACAAAGGAATTTTACCAATCTGCACAATAGGATGTGCAGTATCATCACCAGTCTCCACAAATCCTGGTTTTTCCATTTTCCTTGCATCCTGCATCCATTTTGCATGACCTGTCATGTGGTTTGACGCACCTGAGTCAACATACCACACATCATTTTGTTCTTTTGCACTTGTCACAAAATTGATCATATGCTGCACCATAAATAGATGCTCATTTCTGTCATCACCCTGTCTACTGGAAGATGCATAATTGCCTTGCTGCAATTTTCCATTCATAATGTCATTCTGCTTTTTGAAGCAGTCTTTAGCCATATGTCCCATTTTTCCACAGTAAGAGCATTCAACATTGCTGTTTGCATTTTGGCCTCTCTGCCATCCACCACGGCCTCTTTGGCTCCCCCTGCCTCTAAAGTTACCATGTCCTCCTGCATAGGACTGGTTTTCTTGAGTTTGCTGCATATTCTGATTTCTACCACGGCCTGCAGATTGGCCTCCTCTACCTCTGCCTCTACCTCTTCCAGCATTTGAGTAGAAGACAGTTTCTTTTGAAGTTCCGCTTGAAGAAGATGCACCCCCATTTCTCTGCTCTTCAGAAATTAGAAGAGCAAACAACTCTTCAAAATCAGGAAATTTTTCACGGACGGCAATGGATGTCCAGAACTATGCATAATCCTTTCCTAGACCATTCAAGGTCACAGAAACTAGATCATTATCTTCCACTGGCGACCCAATGGAAGCAAGTGCATCTGCAATTTTCTTCACCTTCGTGTGGTAGTCATTTATGCTCAAATTTTCTCTCTGCACATTGTGCAACTCCTGTTTGAGCTGCATTTTCCTGGCTTGTGTATTTGTGCTGTACATTTTTGCCAAAGTGTCCCATGCCTCCTTTGGCATACTTGCATCCTGAATATGCACAATCATAGAGTCTGAAATACTGATAGACAGCCAATACATAACTTTTCTGGCTCTCTCATGCCATCCTTTAAATGCCTGCATTTCCTGTTGATTGGGAACATTAGGAAGAACTGGTTCTTCTTCATTTCCTGTAATGAACTCCCAACAGCCTTTTCCCATAAGGAAATTCGTCATTCTAAACTTCCATGCCTGGAAGTTGTTCTTGTCAAGCTTTTCAGTGACAATCTGCGAAAGAGAATCAGACGCCATTACAGAACACTGCAAAATATTCTGTCACTGTGAAAAACACAGCTTTTGCCTCACACGGGTAGATCTGCAGAACTGACGAATGTGGTATTTGACCACACAGTCACTTCTGAGTGACGATTTTGCATCAACAGGCAACAAGCATGATTCTGCAACTCCCAATATCTCTGCACACATGCATACGATGCAATTTCTGTGGCAACTTTTCACCGACCAGCCGAGTAGTGGTCGCACAACAAAAATAGGGCCTTTTTCTGAGTGCCTATGAAGAACTTCCGCCTTCAAAACGGGCCCTGAAATGGCCTCGAATAAAAAAAATAAAGTCACCTAGGGCTTAGTCCCTCCTCGCAGCATATACTGCGCTCTCGCCACACCGCGAAGGGCGTCTCAATCTGAGACAGTGCACTCTTGCACTTCTGGCTGTGCTACCCGCAGAGATTTGCTCCCAAACTCGAAATAGGAAAGCAACACTGGTCCTCTTACCAGGACACCACGAACTTGGTTTGCTTTCTTCATCTCCCCCTCCTTGCGGCTTTCTCACATACACAATGGGGGAATACACACAAAGGTGGAGGCTGAAAATAGTTTTCCTCTTCTTAGTTGTGAAAGCCAAAAGAACTCAAGTATAAAGAAATAGAAGAATCCTATATGTGGGTCTCAAACCAAACTCAACTAACTAAGGTGGCATACTAACTGAGCCACGAACTAGAGTAGATAAAGATAGCTGTCATCCAGCTATTAATTCGTGGGCGGTGTACCAACCGCATCTGTAGCTAACAAGTCGGTGACATAAATGCACAACGGTCACCTTGGCATATCGGAGTGGTGGAGCTCGATATCTCAACAGTGTTCACATTGCACAACACTACCAATGAAACCACATTGCATTCAAACACAAGATGTTAGGCACAGAACATGTAGCAAAAAAAAACGAATTCCACTAGACTCAAAGATGACTCTACTGGCCTGCACAAAGAGTTACTCTTGAAATCTGGCATGATCATGGAGATGTGATCAGGCAACCTTGACATTCCCAATGGTCTTGTAGATGGAGTTGATTCCATCTTCAAAGACGCAACAATGGAAACAAACCCTCCTATTGCTTGGGTTGAGTTCACGAATCCAAACTTAGGCAAGCGTACGCGCTTGAGGAACCACTTTCTCTTCAAGCATACGCACTTGAGGAACCACTTTCTCTTCAAACAAGGAACGCCCAAGTCCTGGATCCCCATCTTGAAAATTATACACAAATTTCAAATTGGAAAAAACCATCTCAACAACATTTGTAGACACAAATTTCCAATCCAACCAGCTGCCGCTCATATGATCCACTGTGCCCAAGCACTTACTATGGATTGCCTCGCATTCAACCCATTAGGGATAAAGGCACATGCGTTATTCTACACACCACTCTCTCACATGTGCGATCTAGCTAACTTGTATATCTTGTGGCCTCTAGAGGGAAAACATGTGAAAGTCGACTAGTTTGTCGTCAACAAGCTAGACTAGCTTCGCACTACATGTTCATGGCACACCCAACAACTGCACTTTGTTGACATCACCGATGCCATGTACTCCTTGCAATCATTGAACATAAGATTGATTTTTGCACACAAGGATGAGATATTATCCCCTTCCAGTGTCTTGTCTTATGCTTTGCAAGAGCTCCACATGAAAGAATGACAAAAATCCTCCATTGTAGGCTTCAAGCACAAACACGGCGAAGGAGGGCTAGGCATCACAACCTACTTCAAAGACACATTACATTGGTTCAAAAAAAAATCTTCAACAAACTCGGTGTGGAATGTTTGCTCACCACTTTTAACATCACCCAATTCAAGATCATCACAGTCATCAACATTTACAAGTCACCTTGTGCAAGCACTAACGCTCTCCTGCATGGTG
Organism: Dipteris shenzhenensis; assembly: GCF_047967505.1. Taxonomy (NCBI): domain Eukaryota; kingdom Viridiplantae; phylum Streptophyta; class Polypodiopsida; order Gleicheniales; family Dipteridaceae; genus Dipteris; species Dipteris shenzhenensis. Next base: position 18,078,175 of record NC_141621.1, read on the forward strand.
CGACAAACAGTTGCACCTACATAGTTGGGGACTTCAACATTTGCTATAGCAAGCCAAGCCATAGCCTCAATGCACTACAACATTTCATGGCCAACCAAAACATGCACCAACTAATCACATAGTCGACAACAATGCACGGGTCAACCATGACCACATTTGGGTCAACAACAACAACATAGACTACACGTATGGTTGCAATTACATTTATTGGTCTGATCATTCATTGCTATACACCACAATATCTACAACTCCATGACAAAACTCAATTCCAACAAACCTCCCACTAAAGGCAGGCCGTTTGAATGTAATTTGCCTTGTTACAAGTGTCCCCCCCTTGCATTTACCACCTCTCTCTTCCCTATTCCACTAATCAATACATTTTTGAATCATTTTCAATTAGGATCACTAGCTTCTTTATAACCCAACCCGCCATCCCCCCTCCCCCATGCCTTTACCGTTCCTCCTCTCCTCCCTTACTAATAATTAATATACTTTTCAATACTTTCGACTTAGGGCTATGGGGATCTATTGCTTGATGAATCAATTCACGATGAATAATTCCTCTATTGTTATAGATATAAAAAAAACCATGAAAATATAGAAAGTGTTGAGAATGACCTTGGAACTATACAAAATAACCATGGAACGATAGTAAGGTCTAAGAATGACGTCAAAACTATAGAAACTAACCATGCACTATAGAAAAGTCTTTAAAATCTACCCTAGGACCATCGAATGAAATTTATTATGCTATTAGGCAACCTTTTTCTACATGTACACTCTGAATTGCCTTCATAATGGATGTCACAACTTGATTGCTATCATGTAGATGCAAGGAATCAATCCATATTCCTGCAAAAAACGTATATCCATGCACTAACATTCCACATAAATGTGTCTTCAAAAAGTACTTGAAGCTTAGGTGGTGTATTAAGGAATCTAGGTAATGTTGTTGTATTCTGATCCTTGTACTCATTTGGATGAGCAATAGCTTGCTCCTTCAAAATCAATATTTTATTCTAGAGTGCCAAACAATTCCATGATGAAATTATCTCTTTTTAATGTATGCTTCTCTTTGTTCTAGAGATGTTGCACTCTTAAGTGCTCGCTTTAGATCATCACAGTCAATGCACTTTGACATGTTTTGCCTCTTTGGTATTTTAACTCGTAATGGACTGAGACTTGGTATGATTCTCATTAATCTAATACCAAAGCATAGTATCAAATCTTGTACCATGAATAGGTCTATACATGGCCTTTTATTTTAAAGAACCTTGTCGCACACACTAGAACACGTGTGGGTAACCAACATTGGCTTTCAATAACTATGTTGGACATCGATGGTCGAAAGAAGATGAAACTTGGTACAACTCTAATATATGATGATATAAATATTTTGGCTAGGTTTTTATTTCATTTCAAGTAGCATAGTATATTGGTTTATGGCACACAACCCTTTTTTTGCAAGACTGTAGTTTGAAACATTTTTGATACGGTAAGTTCAAATCCATTTCTCTATATCTCGTCATGGATTGAGAATTGGCATGACTCTCAATAACATTTTACCCAAGTACCATACCAAATCTTGACACATAAATATGTCTATACATGTCCTTTTATATTACAAATCCCCGTCACACACACTATAACACATGAGGGTCACCAAAGTTGGTTTTTCATAACAATGTTCGGCATTGATGGTCAAAAGAAGACAAAGCTTTGTAGGAATATAATAAATTATGGCATAAAGATTATGGCTAGGATTTTTTTGCAATTCAAATAGCGTAGCATATTGTTTTAGGGTAGAGAACCCTTTCATTGTCACACTGTGACGAGAAATATTTATGCTAGGGTAAGGTCATATCCATGGCTCTATATCTTGTAATTAACTGAGAAGTTGGTATGATTCTCATTCATATTATGCCAAAGTAAAGCATCAAATATTGTCCCATAAATTGGTCTATACATGAATTTTTGTTTTAAAGAACCTCATCGCACATATAGAACATGTGGGGGCCACCAACGTTGATTTCTCATAATCATGTAGGACACCGATAGTCGAAACAAGATGAAAATTGATAGAATTCTGATACATGACGGAATAGAGATCTTGTCTACGTTTTATTTCATTTTGAGTAGCATAGCATAATATTGGTTTATGGGAGACAACCCTTCTTTTGCCACACCACAAGCTGAAACATTTTGATAGGGTAAGTTCAAATCCTTTTCTCTATATCTTGTAATGGACTGAGAATTGGTGTGACTTTCAATAACATTCTATCCAAGCACCATGCCAAATCTTGTCCCATAAATAGGTCTATACATGTCTTTTTATTTTACAAATCCCTGTCACACCACTACAACACATGAGGGTCACCGACGTTGATTTTTCATAAGCATGTGTGGCATCAATGGTCAAAAGAATACAAAGCTTTATAGGAACCTACTAGATGATGACATAAATATTATGGCTAGGCTCTTTTGCATTTGGAGTAGCATAGCATTTTGTTTTAGACTAGATAACCATTTCTTTGCTGCATTTTTGCGATGAGAAATATTTTTGTTAGGGTAAGGTCAAATCGATGGTTCTATATCTCATAATGGACTGAGACTTGGTATGATTCTCATTAATATTATACCAAGAACCATATCAAATCATGTCCCATAAATAGGTCTATACATGGATTTTTGTTTTAAAGAACCTCATCGCACACATTAGAACAATGTGGGTCACCAACGTTGGTTTTCAATAACCATGTTGGACATCTATGGTCAAAAGAAGATGAAACTTGGTACAACTCTAAGATATAATGATATAAATATTTTGGCTAGGTTTTTATTTCATTTCAAGTAGTGTAGGATAGTGGTTTATGGCAAACATTCCTTATTTTGCCAGACTGCGGACTAAAACATTTTTGATATGGCAAGTTTAAATCCATTGCTCTATATCTCATAATGGACTGAGAATTGGTATGACTCTTAATAACATTTTACACAAGCACCGTACAAAATCTCTACCCCCATTAATCGGTATATACATGTCTTTTTATATTACAAATCCCTATCATGGACACTACAACACGTGAGGGTCACCAACCTTGGTTTTTTATAACCATGTTTGGCATTGATGGTCAAAAGAAACCAAATCTTTGTAGGAATCTAATACATGATGGCATAAATATTATGGCTAGGCTTTCTTGCATTTTGAGTAGCATAGCATATTGCTTTAGGGTAGAGTACCCTTTCTTTGTCACATTGCGATGAGAAATATTGATGCTAGGGTAAGGTCAAATCCATGGCTCTTTATTTTGTAACTAACCTAGACTTGGTATGCTTCTCATTCATATTATACCAAAGCACTGTATCAAATCTTATACCATAAATATGTCTATAGATGGCTTTTTTATTCTCGTAATGGACCGAGAATTTCTATGACTATCAATAACATTTTAGCCAAGCCACATACCAACAAATATTTACCCATAAATAGGCCTAAACATGTCTTTTTATATTACAAATCCCCATCACAGGCACTACATGTGAGGGTCACCAATGTTGGTTTTTGATAACCATGTTTGACATCAATGGTCAGAAGAAGATAAAGCTTTATAAGAATATAAAACATGATGGCATAAAGATTATGGCTAGGCTTTATTGGATTTTGAACTAGCGTAGCATATCGTTTTAGGTTGGAGAACCCTTTCTTTGTCGCACTGCAACAAGAAATATTTATGCTAGGGTAAGGTCAAATCCGTGTCTCTATATCTTGTAATTGACCAAGAAAAATATTTCTCATCACTGTGCAGCAAAGAAAGGGTTATCTAGCCTAAAACAATGAGCTATGCTACTCCAAATGCAATAGAGGCTAACCATTATAATCTTTATGCCATCATCTAGTAGATTCCTACAAAGTTTTCTCTTCTTCTGACCATCAAGGCCGCACATGGTTATGAAAAAATAATGTTGGTAACCCTCATGTGTTGTAGACTGTGTGCCATAGGGAATTGCAAAATAAAAAAGCATGTATGGACCTATTTATGGACAAGATTTAGTACGATCCTTGGATAGAATGTTATTAAGAGCCATACCCATTCTCAGTCCATTATGAGATATAGAGAAAAAGATTTGAACTTACTCTATCAAAAATGTTTCAGCTCACGGTGTGGCAGAAGAAGGGTTGTCTACCCTAAACCAAAATGCTAAGCTACTCAAAATGAAATAAAACCTAGAAAAAATCTCTATTTTATCATGTGTTAGAATCCTATCAAGTTGCATCTTGTTTCGACTATCGGTGTCCAACATGGTTATGAGAAACCAATGTTGGTGACCCACACATGTTCTATGTATGCGTTGAGGTTCTTTAAAACAAAAATCCATGTATAGACCTATTTATGGGACAAGATTTGATACGGTGCTTTGGTATAATATGAATGAGAAGCATACCAAGTCTAGGTTAATTACAAGATATAGAACCATAGATTTGACCTTACACTAGTATAAATATTTCTCGTCACATAAATATATCTCGTAGCATAAATACCATATCTTGTAATATATGATGGTATAAATATTTTGGCTAAGTTTTGATTTCATTTCAAGTAGCATAGCATATTGGTTTATTGTAGACAACCCTTTTTTTACTAGACTATGGAGTGAAACGTTTTTGATAGGGTAAGTTCAAATCCAATGCTCTATATCTCATAATGGATCGAGAATCGGTATGACTCTCAATAACATTTTACCCAAGCCCCATACCAAATATTGACCCATAAATAGGTCTATATTGTCTTTTTATTTTACAAATCCCCATCATGCACACTCCAACATGTGAGGGTTGCCAATGTTCAACTTTTATCCTCTCTTTTTTCTCCTCTCTTTTTACCTCTCTTTTCCTCTCTTTTCTCCTCTCTTTCCTTCTCTCTTTTCCTCTCTTTTCCCTCTCTTTTCCTCTCTTTTCTCCTCTCTTTCCTTCTCTCTTTTTCCCCACGTGAAGCTTCAATAGCCTGACATTGAGCAAGCAGATATAGACTTTTATCACTCTATTCAAAGAATGCAGGAGTTTGTAAATGCTTGCTCAATGTCAAGTTGTCACTCTATTTTTTCTTTTGCATGATGGAAAGAGGGCATGCATGATGGAAAGTGGGTGGCATGCTCGATGGTACTCTTCTTCTTTTCTTTTCTTGAGTTCATCATGTGGCCAGGAAGCTCTTCAGCCTCACTTGATCTTTGGGATGCCATCTTTCGGGAGTTATATAACATTTTGGGGTACCCTCCCACTCCTGGGGAGTTATACACATACATGACGAGTACTCTAAACACCCCCCAAGAGTCAGCAATACAAACTCCAAACCACCCCAACCCCACACCAGTTGAGATTACCCAAGTGGAGTCGAGACAACCCAATAGGCTACAGAGTTGCGTGCCTTTTGCCCAATCATCAGGAGTCCCTTCTCCCCTGCAGTCTAGTGTCCCCTCTCCCGTGTGGTGGTTTGGAGCCCCTTCTCCCCCCCTACGTTTAGGAGGCCCTTCTGCCTTGCAATGCCGCCAACGTACTCTCGTGCAATCGAGGGTCACTTCTCCAAATACAAGTGGCTAGCGTACTAGCTCGACACAACAGGGCAATAGGTGTAATAGTAGGGAGAGCAGTGGGGGATGCATGGCAGAGTGCTTTGTGGGGGGTAATGGTGGGGGCGGGGATAATTCAGATGATGCAAACATGCCATAGGGTGATGGTACGATCTTCTATGACATCACTCAGACTGGATGCATCTTGATGGATGCACGGGGGAAGGACATCATGGCCTTCATGTGCTCTCTAATTGCTAACAACTACAAAGATTGCTTTATTCACTACAAAGAGTAGCCAAAAAAGTTGGCTGATGAGACCATCGCTGTTGTTTGCTCTAGATATCCCAATCCCCCCAATGTTCAGTTTATAGATAAATGGGCAAAGTCAAAGATTGTTATGATACTTGCCAATAAAATATCTTCACTTAAGAGGTAGGCACTAGCTGAGATTTCTAGGACAGAGGGAGGTTAACCACCAAGGGGCCAACCCCACACCGCTCACAAGCATGAGTGGAAGAAAGAAATGAACGTAGCGAAGGCGAACCCCAATCTGCAGCACATGGAGGCACGAAGGATCCAAATGGAGCAATATGGAAACGTGCATTTTAGAGCATGGAGTGTTGAATCATGGGAGGCCCAATTTCTAAGTATCGATCTCAAATTATATTGTGTTTATGTGGTTTATTAGAGGTTGTTTCTTTGTACTAACCCCTCCATAAATTGTGTCATCTTGCAACTTGATATCGTGGGCAGGTACCCTACTCTTGTCGAGACATCCTACCACCACGACCATCACAGAGGAGATACATGGAGACACTTCTATGAGGATGGGTTGATTACTGAGGAGCAGTATATATCGAGCTATTGGAGCACCCCCTAGGCATTTAAAAGTAATTAAATAATGCCAATATTGTAAATAAAGATTTGATTTTTCATACATTGATACATGTTGTACCTGTTGAGATATTGAGCTCCACTCATGATATGCCAGGGTGACCGTTGTGCATCTATGTCACCGACTTGTTAGCTGTAGATGTGGTTGGTACACCGCCCATGAATAATAGTTGGATGACAGCTATCTTTATGTACTCTAGTTAGTGGCTCAGTTAGTATGCCACCTAGGTTAGCTGAGTTTGGTTTGAGACCCACATATAGGGTTCACCTATTCCTTTTGTACTCAGAGGGAGTTCTTTTGGCTTTCACAACTAAGAAGAGGAAAACTATTTTCAGCCTCCACCTTTGTGTGTATTCCCCCATTGTGTATGTGAGAAAGCTCCAAGTGAGACTCCTTACTTCTCTCCCACTCTCTTCACATGATATCAGAGCTCAATTCGTGGTAAGGAGCTCAAGAAAGCAAACCAACTTTGTGGTGTCTTGTAAGAGGATTAGTGTTGCTTTCCTTTTTCAAGTTTGGGAGCAAATCTCTGCAGGTAGCACAGTCGAAAAGTGCAAGAGTGCACTGTCTCAGATTGGGACGCCCTTTGCAGTGTGGCGAGAGGGTAGTATATGCTACAGGTAAGGGCAAAGCCCATGGTGACATTATTTTTTTGATTCAAGGCCATTTCAGGGCCTGTTTTGGTGGCAGAAGTTTTCGGTAGGCACTCAAAAAAGTGCCATGTTTTTGCTGTGCGACCACTGTTCCGCAGGTCGGTGAAAAGTTGCCATAAAAATTGCATTGTATGCCTATGCACAGAGATATTGGGAGTGACAGAATCAGTCTTATTGCCTATTGATGCAAAATCATCACTAGGAAGTGACTGTGTGGTCAAATACCACTTTCATCAGTTTTGCAGATTTGTCCTTGTGAGGCAAAAGTTGTGTTTTTTGCAGTGACAATATTTTTGCAGTGTTCTGTAATGGCATCTGATGCTCTTTCACAGATAGTCACTAAAAAGCTTGACAAGAACAACTTCCAAGCATGGAAGTTTAGAATGACAAATTTCCTTAAGGGAAAAGGCTATTGGGAGTTCATTATTAGAGCTAAACAAGAACCAGTTATTCCTAATGTTCCCAATCACTAGGAGTTGTAGGCATTTAAAGGCTGGCAGGAGAGAGCCAAAAAAGTTATGTAATGGCTGTCTATCAGTATTTTAGATTCTATGATTGTGCATATTCAGGATGCAAGCACGCCGAAGGAGGCATGGGATACTTTGATAAAGATGTATAGCACAAATACGCAAGCGAAGAAAATGCAGCTCAAGCAAGAGTTGCATAATGTGCAGAGAGAAAATATGAGCATCAATGACTACCACATGAAGGTGAAGAAGATTGCAGATGCACTTGCTTCTATTGGGTTCGCCATTGGAAGATGATGATTTAGTTTTTGTGACCTTGGTCTAGGAAAGGATTATGCACGATTCCGTACATCCATTGCCATTCGTGAGAATTTTCCTGATTTTGAGGAGTTGATTGCTCTTCTGATTTCTGAAGAGCAGAGAAACGGTGGTGCATCTTCTTTAGGAGGAACTTCAAAAGAAACTATCTTCTGTGCAAATGTTGGAAGAGGTAGAGGTAGAGGTAGAGCAGGCCGATCTGGAGGCCATGGCAGAAATCAAAATATGCAGCAAATTCAAAAAAACTAGTCCTATGGAGGAGGACATGTTAACTTTAGAGGCAAGGGGAGCCAAAGAGGTCGTGGTGGATGGCAAAGAGGCCAAAATGCAAACATCAATGTTGAATGCTACTACTGTGGTAAAATGGGTCATATGGTTAAAGACTGCTATAAAAAGCAGAATGACATCATGACTAGAAAATTGCAGCAAGGCCATTATGCATCCTCTAGTAGATAGGGTGATGACAGAAATGAGCATTTGTTTATGGTGCAGCACATGATCAATTCTATGACAAGTGCAGAAGAAAGCAATGATGTGTGGTATGTTGACTCAGTTTATCAAAACACATGACAGGTCATGCAAAATGGATGCAGGATGCAAGGAAAATGGAAAGACCAGGATTTGTGGAGACTAGTGATGATATTGCACATCCTATTGTGAAGATTGGTAAAATTCCTTTGTCTATGCAGGATGGGAAAAATAAATACCTGTTTGATGTATTTCATGTCCCGAATATTACCAAGAACCTGGTTTCTATTGGTCAAATGGTTGAGTAGGGCTTGGAGATCAGATTTAATCCTCATGGATGCTTTGTTGAGGATATGAAAAATAAAGGTCGCTTGATAGCAAAAGGGAAGAAGAAGGGCAAGATGTTTACATTGGATGCAGACATGCCTGAATTGAGTACGGCAATGTTTGCACATGGGACCGGTGTAGTTGCAAATATTGATATCTAGCATAAACGCATTGGTCATGTTAATGCACATCGACTTAAATTAATGCAGGCCCCAAATATTGTTGCAGCATTGCCTAAGTTCAAGGTTGCAGAAATGCATAAGGTATGTGAAGCCTGTCAATTTGGAAAACAGGCAAGGAAACCATTTCCTAGACATGTTTAAGAGAGTAAGAGGCCATTGGAATTAATCCACTCTGATGTGTGGACTACTAAAGCTGCATCTATTGGAGGCTGTCATTATTTTATCACTTTTATTGATGACTATAGCAGAAAAGTTTGGTGTATTTTATGAAAAAGAAAAGTGAAGTGTTTGGGCATTTCAAAGCTTTTAAAGCTATTGTTGAGAAATAAACAAGCCTATAAATAAAATGCCTAAGGTTAGATGGAAGGGGAGAATACCTCTCAAATGAGTTTGCAAGGTTCTTGTAGGAGCATGGCATAAAGCAACAATATTCATACAGACATACCCCATAGCAAAATGGACTTGCAGAAAGGAAAAACATGCATATTGGAGAGGTATCTCATGCCATGCTCAACGAAGAAGACCTGCCAGATTATTATTGGGCTGAAGCAGTTGCTGCAAAAGTCTACATAATGAATAGGACTCCCACTACAGCAATACATGGCATGATGCCAGAGGAGAGGTATATTGGTAGGAAACCAGATATTTCTCACTTGAAAGTTTTTGGTTGCATTGCCTATGTTCATGTGCCAGATGAGTTGAGATCCAAGTTGGATTCAAAAGCTGAGAAGTGCATCTTTATTGGTTATTCTCTGCAGCAGAAAGGGTATAGATGCTATAACCCTTCTACTCGTAAGTTTACAGTTAGCAGAGATGTTTTTTATGAGATGAGCAGCTGGTATAAACCAAAAAATGTGATTGATGATGTAGATGCACAAAATGGTAATGCTGCACAAAATTCACAGCAGCAATCACAAAATATTAGTGGACCTCTAGTGTCCTTTAGCAGTGGCTCACATACTTCGCCATGGATAGGCAAATTGAGATCGGGAGGATCTCCTCAAAGCAATGCAGATAGTGGTATGCAAGTATCACAAAAAGGAAAAGAGAAAGCAGATGAGCCCATGTTTGATGTGAATGCAGGTCACTCTTATGTGGATGGTGAATCTAGTGGCTCAGAACAGAGCCTTGATGATGAGTTGGGTATTGATTTTGTTGTTACACATGGAGTAAGGAAGACAAGGGATGTTTTGAGAGCACTTGGCAGTGAGCCTATTTTGCACAAGTCTACCAAAGCTAGGTATCATGTGGATAGGCTGAAATATGATGGATTTACAGCCATTCACTATGCCTATATGGTCAAGTGATACATGAACTAGAACCCACTTCTTTTGAGCAAGCCATGGGAAAAGAAAAATGGGAGAAAGCCATGGATGAAGAAATGGATGCCTTGGAAGCAAATGCTACATGGGAATTGGTGCCTTTGCCTAAAGACAAGAATGCAATTGGCTAAAAGTGGGTTTATAAGGTGAAGCACAATGCAGATGGTTCTGTGAATAGATACAGGGCAAGATTAGTTGCATGGTTTGACAAGATAGGACAGTATCTTGTCACTATTGGCTTTGAAGGCTGTGAATGGGATGACTCCACTGCATGCCTTTTCTGGTAAGAAACCTTCAGCTGCACATTTCAGAGTTTTTGGATGTGATTGTTTTGTGCATGTCCCTAATGCTAACAAGACCAAATGGGAACCGAAGAGCCAAAAGTGTATTTTCTTGGGCTACAGTGAAGAGGTGAAAGGTTACCGTCTCTATAACCCTGTTACCAAGAAGGTAATAGTAAGTCATGATGTGGTCTTCTCAGAATAGCCGCATCAATTGGAGAGGGAATTCTTGGTCCTCTGATCCCAGGAAGAGACCAGTGCCTGGCGATAATGTCCCTCACAAACCCACCGGCCAAAGGCCTGAAACGGCTCAACCTTTTGAGAATCAATTTCAGTAGCCTGGTGTCAATTTCATGGCTGGGCTTCCCGGCCCTATGGCCAGCGCTCATCTTCAGAAATTCACCTTCTTGGCTAGCTTTAGGTTGTTCCCCTCACTTTTTGGCTTCCAGATGCATGGTTTTCCTGATGGCTCTAGATTTGGTCCTGGATACCCCTTCGGCTTTCCTTTGGTTTCCATGGTGCTGTGTAATCCTATGCTACTCAATCCTCGGTACTTGACCAACCAGAGGCAAAGCTTTCTAGGTTACTAATGTGTCTTGGTTTCTTTGTACTCATATACATTATTTTCTATTAACTTTATATACTTCTACGGACCTTAGGTTTTATGTAGACTATAGGGTTTCAAGCTGCTCTTTATTCCGTACAGCAGACTTATTCCCAACATGAAATGTAATCTATGTATGGATTAGTATATTTCATTCATGTACTACAGAAATAGTGTCTTTGATACTTGGTCGTTCATTTGGCTTTCGGTGTCGTTGTACCTTTCATTTGGCTTTCGGTGTCGTTGGAAATTGGTTTGGCATGCTTTATGTAGTGTAGTGTTATGATTTCAAAAATAAAAGAAGGGCTTGGTTCAGGAAGTGGTGTCTGGTTCCTATGCTCACAAGGCAGGGGGCTAAGAGGCACCACGACCTAGGACCAAGTTTCTTAGATCTAGTTGACAAGGTGAAGAAATGTATGCTTATTTATTTTGTAAAAGTTTCTGTTGTGAATATGCATATGCATCATTGTCTGTGATGTGCTCTTTCTTTGTTAATGTATTTATTGATGCATTGTATAGAGTAAGTTGAAATTGGTTTTGCATGCTTTATGTAGTGTAGTATTATGATTTCAAACATGAAAGAAAGGCTTGGTTCAGGAAGTGGTGTCTGGTTCCTATGCTCACAAGCCAGGGGGCTAAGAGGCACCATGACCTAGGACCAAGTTTCTTAGAACTAGTTGACAAGTTGAAGAAATGTATGCTTATTTATTTTTTAAAAGTTTCTGTTGTGAATATGCATATGCATCATTGTATGTGATGTGCTCTTTCTTTGTTAATGTATTTATTGGTGCATTGTATAGACTAAGTTGAAATTGGTTTGGCATGCTTTATGTAGTGTAGTATTATGATTTCAAACATGAAAGAAGGGCTTGGTTCAGGAAGTGGTGTCTGGTTCCCGCACTCACAAGGCAGGGGGCTAAGAGGCACCATGATCTAGGACCAAGTTTCTTAGATCTAGTTGACAAGCTGAAAGTGCAAGGATTTTGAATGGAAAAATGTGAGAAGTGCAAGGTAGTGATTATCAAAAGCTACAGATCAGGGCAAGTCATATAAGCAATGTGTCCTTCATGATGTACATAACTGAAAATGAGATCCAAGTTGGTGAAAAGATAGGTTCTGCCACCTATGGATTTGTCTACAAAGTACAACTCATAGGTGCTCCAGGATTATTACATCATATATGCTATGCTGGAAAGCAATATAAGGGTGACATAGGGGATCATACACGAGAGGCAAGGAAGGAGGGACAAATGCGAATTCGGCATCCTATGCTTGTTTTTGTTATTGTAGCGACTCCAAAAGAGCCCTTATGGACTATCACACCATATTTTAACGGTGGTAGCTTGATGCACTTCATGATAACTTTACCATATTAGCAAGGTACGTTTAGGCGCTATGTTGACATAGTCCTAAAAAGAGGCAAAGAAACGAAGGCAAGGGCACAAGGAACATTGGAAGATGTATGCACAAGGGAGCAAATAGAGCAAATTAACTACTTTAGTTCAAATGTGCACCACATTATACATGCACTCATTATTGGATTAGCAAGGTACGTTGTATTGTTTTCTTACAATTGCATGGATACACTGATGCTGATTGGGCTAGTAGTATTTCTGATAGACGATCTACCAGTGGATATGTGTTCTCTTTTGGGAGTGCTGCAGTCACTTGGAGCAGTAAGAAACAGCCTACAGTTGCCTTGTCGAGCACAGAGGCTAAGTACAGGGGTGCAGTAATGGCTACATGTGAGGTAGCTTGGTTGCGTAAGCTACTTTATGATATGCATCAGTCTACAGATGGGCCAGTTGTCATTTATTGTGACAACATGAGTAGTATACACTTGGCAAATAACCCATTCTATCATGCTAGAAAAAAGCACATTGAGGTGCATTATCACTATGTGCAGGAGAAGGTTTTAGCAGGTTTTATTGATCTAGTTTATGTCAGCAGAGAGGATTAGGTAGCTGACATATTCATGAAGGCATTGGGCACAGAAAAGTTGCGCAAGTTCAGAGACCTACTTGGTGTACAGGAATTGGGATTGAACTCGAGGGGGAGTGTTGAGATATCGAGCTCCACTCATGATATGCCAAGTTGACTATTGTGCATTTATGTCACCGACGTGTTAGCTGCAAATGCGGTTAGTACACCACCCATGAATAATAGCTGGATGACAACTATCTTTATGTACTCTAGTTAGTGGCTCAATTAGTATGCCACCTAGGTTAGCTGAGTTTGGTTTGAGACTCACATATAGGGTTCACCTATTCCTTTTGTACTCAGAGAGAGTTCTTTTGGCTTTTACAACTAAGAAGAGGAAAACTGTTTTCAGCCTCCACCTTTGTGTGTATTCCCCCATTGTGTATGTGAGAAAGCTGCAAGTGAGACTCCTTACTTCTCTCCCACTCTCTTCATAATCCCTTATTTATAGGGCCCTAGGGCTAATCAAGAGGAAGAAGATGAGGAAGAAGAGAGCGAGGATGTGGAGAACTTAAATTAGTTGTAGAAGTAGTGCTAGCTACTCTTTTTTGTACTTGAAGCCATTGGCTTGGCTTCGTGCCTCTCTTGTATATACACTCCTCTTATTTTTTATACTTGAAGCCATATGACGTGGCTTGGCTTTGTGCTATATGTACATACAAGCACTTTTTGGGCTATGAATTAATATACACTCCTTTTATTTTTTTGGCTTTCAATTTCCTTGTGCAACGTTCTATCAATGAATGTCTTATGAACTAAATGTTTTGGAGTTGTAATGTTTTATTCGGAATTGTAATCGTCAGCTATAGATGTGCTTGGAATCATGGTAATTAAAATGCAGTTGGCTGTAAGAATTGAATTGCACAATGTGGAAATGGGATTCTTGTAACCACATAGCATACACAACATACACAACATTCTGTTCAACCACACAAAATTTTGATTTTATTAAAAAAAAAAGATTCTACAGAGCATCTATGTGCACGTCTTTCTATTTTTTTAAATTTCTATAGAGCATCTAAAAGCATGTCTATAGGCGCATCTATAGGCGCGTCTGTCTATTATATAGACATGCCTATAGTTGCGAGTCTATAGACGCGTAAATAAGTTTTTTTTTAAGTTAAGAAAACACGTCTGTGTGCATGTCTATGGGTGCTTTGTGTTGTTGTGATCATATTTAGAGCTTTGAAGATATGTTCAAGACACATTTTTAGAAGTCACTCCACCCATTTTGCCGCATCTCCCATAGGATCTTCGATTGGTACTGGATAGTGAACAATGCCCTAAAGTCACATATGATGCACCAAACACAATCCAGGGAAGGGTTCTAAACAGGAAGGGGGGTACTTGATAGTGAATAATGCCCTAATGTCAGATATGATGCCCCAAACACAATCCATGGATGGGTTGTGAACAGGAAGGGGGCATGTAAACCGCCGCAACAATTAATAGTTCATATGTCATAATAGCAAGCGGAGATGTAGGAGAGGGTGTGTCGAGGATTAGCATATGCTATTTGCCTTCTTGGAGCCATATGGGCCCAAGTGGTCGTAACATGAGAATCAGAGAGGTACAAGAGAGTATAAGGGTTAGCCCTCCCTTCAAAAGATGAAGTGTATTTAACACCAAAAGTTGACTATGGTCTTCATTATGTACTTGCAACATTAGAAATAGAAGAGAAATAGAAGCTATCTCTTTCTCTACATTCTCTTGCACTTGAGTCTTCTTATTTACTTTGCTAGTTGTCATGTGAGATTGCCACTATTCCCTTCTACCATTCTCTCCCTCCTCTCATTCTCATTCCCTTCCCCTCTTTCCACTCTCACCCTTCTCTCTTGTGGAACACAATCCAATAGAGCCTTGGGGGACACAAGCGTGAAGCTTGCACATATAAAGCTCCCACAAGGAGTTGTGTGGGAGTAGAGGCTTTGAGTACATTCTTCCAAGATCCCCACAACACGTGAGTCACTCCCAAACTATACACATAGACATGGAAAAGCATGAAAAAAGAGTACCCTATTCAAAAGCCACATCTATGAGGTCATTCATGGACTCGCAATAAACTATTATTTTTTCATTGCAATAGAAATTTGCATTAAGGATCTACACAACAACATTTCCTTCCATTTTGAGAAGAGGTCTATATTGGAGCTCTTCTATTAGGAGAAAGAATCATTATCTAGCAACCCAAGACTACTATCCAAAAAATATTATAAAGCTAAAAAATAAATATAGATAGATTGTGCACAAATGTTGGTTTGCTAATCCTCCACCCTTTGTAGTGGCTTAAGACATTCTTATTGATACTTAAAAAATATTTGCATTATATGATGTTGACATCTTAGTAATGTAATTTAACACTTAAGTCATCAAATACAACATCATGGTCTCATCATGGTTTCTCTACTTCATACATGAAATATCGCTTCATTTTCATAACAGTAAAGAAATCTCACTTTATGACCTTAACATATATTTAATGAATTTGATAATATGTGTCTGTAATATGTTGAAAATTTAGGAGAAATGAGAACGATGGAGAGAACTATATACAAGAAACAATGACACTTTGTTGAATTGATTAGTAATTCATATACAATGCTCTTTAAGATTTACGACTTCTTTTGGCTTCTAGAATCAAAGAACATCAACCATAGGTGTCTTGAAGGGCTAAGACACACAAGGGATTTCTTGTTTTGGACACATGGATATCAATTAAGTAGATGAAGGAATTTGATCATTTGGGCCATTCCAATGTCCGTTTTTGGCAAATGTTGAAGGAATTCGACCACGGCATTGAAGACAAAGTTGGTCGGGATGTCATGGGGTGTCCAAAAATGCCAAAACACCCCATGGCGCAAATTTGGCCATTTGGAGGGTGTCCAAATGGCCAAATTTGCGCCATGGTGGGTTTTGGCATTTTTGGACACCCCATGATGTCCCAACCAACTTTGCCTTCTCCGCCGCCATCAAATTCCTCCTACATTTGCCAAAAATTGACATTGAAATGGCCAAAGTTGTCAAATTTCTTCATCTATATATAGTTGATATAAATTGATTAGTGTCAGTGGTACCATTCAGCTATTACTAGTACCTTATACCTCCTTCATAAATGAATGAGATATTGAGTGATATAGTGGATATAGACCCTCTATATCTCTTTTGACTATTGGAGATAGAGCATATACATATAAATGGACAGGCATTATAATATCAAACGTGAGAAAGGTATAGGTAAGGCATGGCTGGATTCTAGAGGAAGCGGAAAACATGGGAATCCAAATGCAATTAAGGCATAGCCGCCCTCGAGTAGTACATTCTCTTGCCATTCTCCTACGAAGCTTGGCTAATCAACAGCCATATTTCCCCATGCTTCCACACAATGAACACTCTGGAGACTTCCTCCATACATGCTCGAAGCATGTTTTATTTTTCTCCGACCTCAAAGGCCTCTACCCTCCTCCTTCATGTGGCCTAGCACCAACAACTATGACTGTAGAACAACTACGAGCCCATGGAAGCCGCAACGTGAACCCATGGAAGATATATCATAACAAGTCCATAGTTCAGAGCAAAGATGATGCAAAAAAGCTCAGGGAGATTAGCCAGGTACGTTATTTGATTGTTTGTGTCCTCTTGCACTTAGTCTGGGGCCACGGTTCATCTCTACATGAGGACCCAGCTCTACATCTACAACAAGATGTTCTCCATCCGGCTCTGCGCGCCCACAAGGAGGCTTCTCTTGATTTTCGGTAGAAAATGAGCCTGTAACTACGCTTGGAGCCACTTCAACTTTCAGGCAAGAGATGCCATACACAGAGCATAGAACACGGTGAAGCTGTAGTTCTTCCATCATGCTAGAGGCGCTGGCTTCCATAGTTGAAGATACGTTTTGCTATGGGCATTGAGATAGATTTTTTGAGGGGCACGACCTTCGGGCACCCCAGGACAGATTACTGGTTCACTTACTCTTCCATGCTCATGGCTTACATGCTCTGCGGATATTTGTTAAAAGCTACATAGTCTACTTCCCCATGGGACTATGAGCTCTCCTTAGGCTAGCCTCTTTACGATCAAAGATTCTACTCTGAAGCCCATTCTATGAGGACCAAGAAGGGTCGGGATGCTCAGGCTTCCTGTTAATCTTTGATTTGTTAATTACACCAGTTACCAGTAATCGGTCCTGGCCCCTGGGACTTGTATTCGTTCACAACAATCTGGCGACGGGTTATATATACCCTCAGGACCATGAGGGTTAATGCTGGGAGCTTCTTCCAAGGTCGTCCCAAGCGGTCCAAGCCTTCGCATTCAGAGTTTTCTTCATCCTTTTATATGTTCTCCCAGTAGATCGACCAGATCTTAAGACCCAATAGTTGCGAACCGGTATGATACGCTGCGATATGTTATGGATATTTACCTTTATTCTAGGCTGGCGTAGCTCTGATCCACGACTCCGATCAGTGTCTCAGTATCATGATTATAGTTCTCTGCGATCGCACTAGACAAAATAGTTGGCCGGTTAGAGAAAACCTTTACACTTTTGCTTTATTTGGTCGTGCATTTCCTTTACGGTAGAAGGAAGGTTTTACATCAGTCAGCTATGGCAATAAGGTGACCAAGTAATCCCTCTCAATGTTGGCTCACGAGCAAGTAATCCATGGGCTGGTAACCAAGCTCATCTCAATGTTGGCTCAGGCGCAAGTAATCCATGGGCTGGTAACTTCTGTTTGGACTGCTGCCTGAGGCATTCCCCGAGATGCGAACTACTCCTGTTTGATGTGAGCCTATCTTCGGTGCGCCCAACAAAGGTTCTACCTTCATGTTACTCTACCTTCGGTCCTCCCAACAAAGGTTCTACCTTCACGTTACTCTACGTAGCTGCGCATTATATTTTACAAAGTCTACCCATTCAGTAGCTACTTTGGAGATGGGTGATGCTACTTTGGACAACAAGCTTACCATAGGATTGGTAACCTAAACGCCATCTATGATCCTTTATGAAATTCACGTATATATTGCATATGCTTCCATTTTGTACTCTATGATCCTTTCAATACAAAAGAGCTCTAATTATTGTCTCCCTCTATTAAGGTTTATAAAGGGACACTACTGTTATGGCAGTTTTATTGTATTGGACTACTTGGCCATTTAAATATTATATTTATGGGGTTTTCCTTTACAGTTCCAATGAGTGTTCCATATGATTTCATTTTGGGACTATTTATACATTGGAATTTCCTAAGGCTGGTCCAAGAAGAGGGCGTGATAGATTGAGGTAGTTAAATAATTTTATAACTATATTTTGTCGAATTTTTTGGACTACTTGGCCATTTAATTGTATTGGACTACTTGGACTACTTGGCCATTTAAATATTATATTTATGGGGTTTTCCTTTATAGTTCCAATGAGTGTTCCATATGATATAATTTTGGGACTATTTATACATTGGAATTTCCTAAGGCTGGTCCAAGAAGAGGGCGTGATAGATTGAGGTAGTTAAATAATTTTATAACTATATTTTGTTGAATTTTTTGACATTATTTAAGTACTTCTTCATTGGACTTGGGTAAAGTCCAATACTATAAGTAATGTAGTCCTTGTTTGGGAAAAGGCAAATGCCTCTAACCTGTGCATCGATCCAAACTCTAGCCAAACCAATAGCGAGATAGATCTAGTAGCCTTATTGATATGTGACAATATGTATTATATATATTCTTCCCAAAGGGCTACAACCACTTAATCATGTAGAAGACATAATATGAGCCCTTTCCACTAATTAATACATAGTATATCTTATCTATACATGGTTAAGGAGACTAATAGCTTATGACATAAGAAACATATTATAGAATTCCAACTCCATGTCATGACCATATATATATTTTTTTGTCTTTGGAAGCTTGGACTTACTAGTCAAGGAAACCACTTTCCATAAGCGGACTACTTTAAAACCTTCTATTGTACCATTGGGGAGATACTTTATAACCTTCTATTAGTCAGACTTGTCTATTAGTGAAGGGAACTATACCTTTTCAGGATTACTCAAGCAGGAAAATGGAGGAGGATCCCCCTTGAAAAGTTTTACACTTTGGAAATTTTTACACTGTACTACACTTGGCATGTTCTTGGGCAATCTCCTTTATGGTTTGAGGTTGCTTCTAGGGGCAATCTCCTTTATGGTTTAAGGTTGCTTCTTGGGCTATTACTGTGGCCAATCTACTTGGGATTCCTATACTTTCGACTACCATGGACCAGTTATAATCAAGAGAATTGGACTTGGAATTGGACCATGGGATTTTACTTTGACTTGGGATTTTATGTGATTCCATTGAACATTTTTTACCTTATGAGATTTCCTTTGGGATTTTATCAATAGAAGTCAAGAATTTAGCATGATTTTAAGTGTGAAATGATGAATTTATGGTTTACTTAAGATTCCCATTTATTACTTGAATCTCACTAACATTTTATATGCATTTCTTCATATCTTTAATTGCCTACCTCTGATTACTATTGAATAGTAAAATGCTAAGATTTGATTATGCTAATGTAGATCAAGTGACATGGATAACAAATGTGTGCCGGCATTGAAGCCTAGAGTCCCACAATTCATAGTGTGCATGTTCTAACGAGCTATGTTTGTGGATGGATGCAGGTGAGTCAGCATACCTCTCCATCAGGTTTGCATGAGAAAATCCAAGGCATGAAGACATGGTGTTGGCAACTTCGAGGAGCACTCTACAATGGATTTTTTCCAAGTATTGCTAAATTAGATTGAACTCTCTATTGGAGTCTAATCATCAGTATCGTTGTACTTTCTGCAATGTACTAATATAAATGTGAGCATAATAATTGACTCCCACTTTGACACCTTGTTAAGAGGAATGGTATGATATGGATTATCGTCACTTATACGGTATTGAGAGGTTGGTTATTGATGGACTACTCTGACTAGGTGTTTGAAAAGGGCAATAGTAAATTAGTTTACTATGACATTGAAAAATGGTCTAGTAGTATAGTAGGATATATGTTTGACAGGAAACATACACACACACACACACACTTCCTATTCATTTCCGCCTTTACATTTACTTTACCTTTTTTTCTTTCCCCCTTCCCCCCCCTTTTTTTCTTTAATGTTTACCCTTAATTTCTTTATTTCACTATCCTTATCTCACCTCTCTTCCATTCTCCCGTTATATTCCCCGGTTCCTTTTTATTTCCTTTTTTACTTCGCTCATTTCCCTTTCCTTCTAAATTTTATTTAAAACTTTTTTCCCTTTTTTTTATAATTTTCTCCTATTTTTCTAATATTTTTTCTCCCTAATTTCCTTTTTTATTAATTAAAACTCTTCCTTTTTATTCCTTATTTAATTCTCCTTGGTTTTTTCTCACTCTTTGATTTAATTTCCACCTAGTTAAAAAACTCCTAAACTATTCCTAACCCCCTTTAGTTTGAAGTCCCTAAACTCAACTAAATTATCCATTAACTACCCCTCAAATGATTCCCCAAAAAAAAATTCCCCTCAATTTTTTTTTAATTTCTTAAATTTCCTAATTTTTAAATTTATCCAAAATTCTCTTACTTTCCTTTAATTCTCTCTTATTTTCCTTTTAAAAAAATTTATTCCTTATTTTTTTGGTTTTAAAAGCCAAATTTTCTTTTTCTCATTTGTTTGCTTTTTTTAATTAACTCTCCCTACCCAACTCTACTAAACCCATTGAACCAAAAACCCCCCCTCTTCCCCCCTTCCTTAACTAATTTACCTCGCTACCTCGACTATTCCTCTACCCCAACTATTACTCTTCCCTACCCCTATGTTTACGCTACTTTTTTGGGACCTTGATAACAAGGGAGGGGTGTTTATGACACCTATCTTCCCAATTAAAGTTAAGCTGGTTCTTACCATGTTTTCTTGTTGGATGGTAGCAGGTAGGCAAACTCCCCTCTTCAATAAAAGTGATGCTTGCCAAGACTTATCCAAGCTCAACTTCCATACAGTTTCCACAAAGTCATTTCTACAAAAGTGCCCACTGCTAGTTTCCTTTATAAACAGGGATTCACCGACTTGTACAAACTTTTTTGTTAATGCAATTAGTCCTATTTCATTGTCTAGCTTTGCTCTTTTGTCTTTTCACTATGCAAAGGGTGTTGTAAAATCTTACACACACACACACACACACACACACACACACACATCCTCCCATTAGGAGGAGATATTAACACATTAATCTTTCTAGAAAAGTAATTTGATAACCCCAGAAATTGGTAGGGGTAATACTATATAATTAAACAAAACCCCAGAGAGGGCTTTTAATATACCCATCGGATATCCATCAAGGTAGGGATATACAAGTGATATTAGAGACATATATTAAAATTGATAAAATAATAGGGCATTATTAAAAGCCTCCACTATTATATTTTATATAATGTTCAAGCACACCACAATTCACCACATCCAAAAAAACAATACCCCCTTATTTGATTGGAGTAATACCAAGTGTATTGGAGGTACATTAGCCCGTTGTAATTATCAAATAATACCACAATCCTATTGGGGCTCTTTTCAATTTAGCATAGTATTAAGTGGCAATGTTGGATAGATAATACCACATTGTCCAATTTGTGTGGCATAGTAATATTGGAGGTAATTAGAGGTGGTAAAAGTTAAGAGTGAGAGGGCACCAGCCCATGGCTTCTAGTCATGTTCGTGAAGGGATATGCGATATTTGAACTAATTGAAAAGTGGGTTATAATATGGGACTAAAGATTAACCTATTGGGCACGTATAGGAGAGGCAACTAAGGACATTGTGGACTATACCCTATTTATTTCCTAATTATATCCTATTTCTCCGTAATTTTTTCCTAAGTTTTTTCTAAAACTTTTCCTAATTATTCCCCTATTTTACCTATTCCCCATTTTTTACCTATTCCCCTATTTTACCTATTCCCCATTTTTTTCCCTGTCCTAATTTTTTGTGACCACTAACCCAATCGATGCTAATTCCTTTTACTCTCCCTACTTAAATATTTGACTATATGCATCTCCCAAAGCAATGCCCCTACTAACTACTCTCTCTCTCAAAACGTCTCTACTCTAACTACTCTAACTACACTATCTACCTACGTATGTGGCCTTATCATACCTACCCCCACCTCCCAAAAAAAAACCCTCGGGCGCCCCACCTCTCCAATTAATGTAGCCCCCCTGTCCTACTCAACCCTCCCAATTGCCCTTCTCTTTCCCTATTTAAACCCCTCTACATACCGTTACTTACTCAAAAATCTCCCCGCTGCATGCTGCTCTTTGCCTCTGCACAGTTTGAACAAAACTCTAGCCCCCTTACTTTGTGCTGTCCGTCGCTGCCTGATGCCCATCATTGTTGCCTAAGGTGTATTGCACACGTACCGATCGAAGGTTTGAGACTTTTTTCCTCTGACACGTGCCTTGAGTTCTGCTTTGCATGGCATCCATGAACTCACAGGTTCAATGCACACACACCTTTCTTTTTTATAACTCATCCCCACCACATCTCTAATAATTCCATCCCCGCTCCCTATCTACGTTTATATTTTCCTTAGTATATATAGTCCTTATTCCCCCCTCCCCCATCCTCCATCCTCTCTAATTATATTTATTTCTCATGCCCACCCCCCTCTCTAAGTATTTACCCTCTTTAATTCCCCCCCCCCCCCCCCCCCCCCCCGCTCTAAGTATACATATATTCTTCCCTCCCCAACCCCGCCTCTCCGATTATATCTAAGCCCCCTTCCCCCCCCCCCCTAATTTTTTACTTCAATTGCCCCCTTTTATTTCCTTATTAAGCTACCAAACTACTCTAGATTCTCCCCTCTTGCCCAAAAAAATAAAGTGCGTATAAATTTTTGCTCCTTCCTCACCCTTATTTTTTACTCTAGTTTCATTTTATTAAAAAACAGTTCTACCTATTGTCTTCCTAAACTATCTAGTTTTCCTTACTTTCCCAAATTAAAAAACCCCCCCACATACCATCTCTTTACTCTTCTAACTATTTCCTTCTAATCACTCTCCCCGCCCTTTCTTTATAAAAATACCATAAATAAAGTCCCCTCTTAATTAATTTTTTATTTTTCCTTGTATATCTCCTCATTTATTCTTTCCTTTACAAGTTCCCCCAAGTAATTTTTCCATACACCCTTTGTTTTGTTTATAACTAGAATATTTCCTATGCTATTCCTCCCCTAAATATGCAACCTAACCCTTTACTCATTTTTACTTTACCAGATCCACACTCAAATATACCCATCCTTTTACACTTGGATACCTTTATACATTATGATGTGGTTAAAGTTTTGGCTAAGTTTCTAATTTATTGTGACCCCGATAACAAGGGAGGAGTGTCTATGACACCTGTCTTCCCAACTTAAGTTAACCTGGTTCTTATCATGTTTTCTTGTTACACTTTTGTACCAACTTTTGTTTTATGAACACCCATGTAATAAATAATTTTTTATCCACCCTTATATGAGCTTCGTGTGTCGTGTTGTTAAAAGGTTTTATATTTTAAACACACACACAATCCTTTTCTTAATTTTTTCCATGCAACTTACATTATTTCCCTTGTTACCCCTTTGGTAAAACTTATGTAACTACCTCTCCCCTCTCTCTGTCTTCAAATATACTTCCTCCCAGACTGACTCTCTTTCTTCTAATTTCCCTCGCACTCTTTCTCAACTTTCCCCCTCCTTTTTTTCCTAATCTAAAACCTATTATTTTTCTCCTAAGATTTTCCTAGTTTTCTATTTTTTTCTAAAATCTTCCTAAATTCTCCCTATTATTTTTCTCCCTATTTTGTCTAATTTCCTTTTTTTAATATTTCTCTATGTTTCCTCTCTCTCTCTCTCTCTCTCTCAACTTCTCGTTAGTTCTTCTCTCCCTATTTTTTCTTTTTTTCTCTAATTTCTTCTAGATTTTTCCTTTTTTTTTACTATTCTTCCAAATTCCTATTTCCCCCTAATTGATCTCTATTTCTTCTTATTGCTTCGTATTTTTCCTAAATCCTTCAAGTCCTTTCTATTTTCCCTAATTTTTCCCAATATTTATGATTTTCCCCTCTTTGAAATTCCTTCTTTAAAATTCTTTCTTTAATTTCCTTCTTTTTCAAATTCTTAAAATCCTTTCTCTAAATACCTTTGAAATTCCTTGAAGCTCCTCTTTCTTATAAATTCTCCTTCCCTTATGCTCTAAATCTTAAAATTACATTTGTTGCTCTAATCTTTAATCTCTCCTCTCTTTCTTCTTCTTTACATTCACACACCTAAATACACACTGTTTTTCCGCCTTACATAACCATTTATTTACTTTTTCTCAAAATCACCCCAATTATTTTGACACTTAAAGCATAATATCAAAAATTAGCTTTATAAGCCTATAGTGTGAGCAACTATTTTTATTTTGGTGATCAAGAGCACAACATTTGTATCATCACTCTCAAAGTACTGGCCTAACTTATTGACCAGTATCTTAAGTAGATTTGGCTCTTTTGTGTGGGCTTCGACCACCTCGTTGGCTATTTCCTCAAGGGTGACCCTTTGTCCATTCATCTAGTTAGATAGATCTCTCCAAAGGATCCCTCTTAGTAGGGCTGCTATTTGCATTTTTACCTCTACGGACAAGAATGTGATGAGCCTGGCCACATCCGACGAAGGTTGACTAATCAGCTCTCGGCCTTTTGACTGTGGTTCTTTGAACCCATATTAGGACATAGGGTCCTTGTTTGTCGCTTGATGCTAGGTAGGATCCTCTTCAAACATCTCGTGTCATAAGAGTGACCACTCCATTGATGTGTTGTTTGAGACTACCTCATCCACCTTTTCTAGGGTGGGCAAAGATTGGGAAATCTTTTTAGGGCCTGCTGGTTTGGATGAATGGTATCCATGCCCTTGTTGGTTCTGAGACTTTTCTCAAATTTCTCCTAGCACTTGTAGACTAGATATTATGCCTTTGTAAGGTGCTTCTTCTCAATAGTAGGGTCAAGGTATTCATTATGGCCAGTTAGACTTAAGTACCACCTGTGTGGATGTGCCTCTCTTGCATTACCCTTTCCTTTAAGCTATGGAGTTGTTGGGGTCAATCGGGTGGGTCTTAGAAAAGTGGAGGTGGATACCATGGTATTGTCCTCATTTGAACCACTCTGAATGATGAATCGATCCGATCCCTTCCCTACCTTGATTGTGCTCACACAACCCTTGTCCTTGGATTGATATGTGATTGCTTTTTCTTTCTTAGTTTGTTTATGAAGTCCTTTACTCATAGTTGTAGCTTGGGTCCTCGTGATCACATTCAATGAAACTAAGGACACTTGGCCTCTCTCAATACTCAACAAATTGGTGCTGGTCTTAGGATTAGGGGCCGTTCTAGGCACCATTCTCATGGGAGATTTCTTGTACCCTATAGCCTGAACATAATGGAGCATTGGGTTGGTAAAGGATGTTGCATGCAAGCATTGGTCATCCTTATAGGGGTATTCCTTGAGGAGGTGAGGTGATTGGCACTTATAACAAGCTATGGGTTGGTTGGCTATTGTCTTGTAAGGCCACTCATTTGCATGATGTGGGCCTTGACAAGTATAACATTGGATGGCTGGCATGCAACTCACAATGTTTGTATCCCTTGCTCATTGCATATTGGGAGCAATTTGATACACTAGAATATATTATTTGTCTTGTTATAACACAATGACTCAGTTAGTCATCTCATTGCGCTAAACCTAATGCAACAATGACCCTCAATTCGGCTATGTTGCTAGCTGGTTTTTGGTGCTCCTTGTGAATTTTTGAGCTTTTGTACAGGGTTTGTGAGCTTGTATTTCAAAAGTTTGCAAGTACACAATGAAGACCAAAGTCAAACTTTTGGCCTTTCTTACAATCCACCTTTTGAAGAGAGGGCTAACCCTTGTACTCTCTTTCACCTCTATCACTCTCTTTTTACAAGCACTTGGGCCCATATAGATATAAGGTAGATAGCATATCGCCGTCTTCACACCCTCTCCTACTTCTTCTATTGTCATTACAATCTCACGATGCTTGCATGAACTGTTAACTATTGCAATTAACAATGACTTACGATCCCTTCTAGAAGTCTCTATCTTTTTGTTTCTTTTTTTCCAAATAAAGAAACTTTTTATTAATTCTTCAAAAACAAAACCAACCATACAAATAGTCATCCATGAGAGAAAGGACTCTAGAAAAAGAAACTTAGTATCCATCAGCTTGTTGTTAGAGAACCTAGCTCACTCCCTATGGAATCTTTGACATAGGGGCCAACAACTAGGGGGCGGGACTATACATCCAGAGAATGCGTCACTTAGTGAATAAATTGAAGACACATGTAGTGAATGCATCTAGCAAATACCTCACATAGTGAATACATACGATGAATGCCTCAATCATGAATACATAGAAGACACATGTAAGCCAATACTGGTAGAAATATGCCCACTACTTAGTGATCTTCTAAGAAATTGATGTCTCTCACTTCTATATGGAAAACAAGATTTGGATAATGTCTTTAGACATCAACTAGGGTGGTTGCTGTGGGGAACTTGGTGGTCTCCCATCACTAAAATTAGAGCAAGCAGACCAAAATGTTTCAAGTAGTGATGTTGGACACCATATTCCATAAGCTATTCACAAGGAGCTATTGCATCCTGTGCCTCTATTTGGAAGACTTGTTGACCCTAGATCCTATAAGTTGGAGAGGCCAGGTTGTTGGAAAAGGCATGAACCCCCTCCATTAGCCCACACATCCATCCCCCAAGTGAAGCCCCCATACATTCTATATATCCTAGCTACAATCTAAAGGGCCCATTGCCAAATACTCTATGCTACAAGGCAGCTCCAAAGACACCAACGACAATGTGGTAATGTCTCCATATCCTTACCCATGCAAAAAAAAGGCATCTCCCATCAATGCACATCTACTCTAGGTAAGGATCAATGTGAAATCCTTTATGGACCACCCTATAGAAGACATACAAAATCTTATATGGTCTACGATTGGTCCATAATCATGACCAAAACCTAGATTCACCCTCCTACTCAATCCAAGACTATTCTCTTGTAGGAGTATGGGCTGCTGCCTCTAGTTCAAGGCAAAACCTATGTGTGTCGTGTATGAGAAGAAGGGTAGCTCCACAACTATCTCTGAGTGTCTTACTTATGAAGGAAAAAACGAGTCTCCTAGATCCCACTACGCCTCATAAAGAGGTCATCCCTTTTATAACCAAAAATGCCATTGTGACACATCTTGCTCTGTCAGTAGCCTACTACCTTGATCCTTGCCTAGGAAGCCTACTATCTCGATCCTCTATTGCTCAAGCAAATCCAAGGACCCATCCATCTCTATATCTCTAAATCCTTAGATTTATAAGACCTCTAAGTCCCACTTTGTACTATCTCAAATGGAAGGATCCATGGCTCGATGCCAAACTTAGATCCTGAGGAGCACTGTAATCCTAGAGACATGTCCATAGAAGCAAGAGGGGGCTAAGGCTCCATGCAAACCCTCACACAAGGACTTAGGGATAGCAAAATCAATTTTTAGGATTCAAATACCTACCCCTCTTGTGCCTCAAGCTTGGTGGGGAGAACACTTTATGCAATGAATGGACTAGCTGGGACACTATCCCACTATGCCAATGTGCATCCAATGCCTTAGCATGAAACTGTTCTTATATCAGCTGTCATTCATGACTCCTCATGGCATTCTGAATCAAATGAGTTCTCTAGATAAGCATTGCCTAAATCTATGAAGGGTACTTGTCAAGGGTGAGCCCTTCCCTATGAGGGGTGCCTCTAAAAAGGTCCACCTATGGGACTACTACCACTAACTTCTTGTGTGGGGTGTGTTCTTAGCAAGCCCTCTTTGGAGCAAGACCTTTTAGGGATCCAAGCTTGGAGTGAGACTTTGCACTATCAAATGCCCAAAGGACTTTCCTTTGCATCTTTGGGTCAATAATGCCAAGTTCTCCCATTTCCTTGGGAAGGATCATTATCTACCAAGCAACTTTGGCCCTAGTCTTCCTCATGCTGTCCAAGCCTCCCCATGAGAATTTGCACACTATGCACCTGAGCAATCCCATGCATGAGTTGTGAAAACACTAGCATGAGCTATGTATTAGGCCGTGGCTAGGAGAACATGATTTGCCACAAGGGCCCATTCTACTAGGCTGAGTTTGGCTCGAATACAAAATCTTGCATTGCACACTATAACACAAGGGCAATTTGTTGTTGTATTGAGGTGTAAATGGCCACCTAGTAGCCTAAGGATCTCATGGTCTTCCCTCACCTAATCCAATAAAAGCTTGAACTTCCTTAGTCATCGTGAGGAAGCCAACTTATTTGGTTTAATCGATCCTAGCCCTAGATGCCAAACAATACGTCTATAGGGCTTTAGTCTCTTTGTTATTCCCTCCACAAAGATTGCTGTGTCATCTAAAACTCTAACTCTATTATTTCCTCCTTTGATGAATTGGGAGATGCAACCTAGTGAAGCCCATTGCTTAGGAGTGCACAAAAAATAACCTATCACCTTTGCCACAAAGAGAAAGAGGAGAGGAGAAAGAGGTAACTCTTCCATATTAGTCAGCTAGAAAGGGATAAGGACTCCCTCATGTGACTTTGCATAAGCACCTGGTTGCACTCCTTGCTTACAAGGTAGAGTCGTAGGTCTGAATCTATTTGTCTAAGAAACCCAACCTCGACATTGTGCCCTCCAAAAAAGTCCACTTGACCTATCATAAGCCTTATTGAAATCCAAGAGAAGGACTATGATTGGTTGAGGCTCTTCCTTGGTCCAATCCATTGTCCCCAAAAGCTGAACATGTTGTTCAAGATACTACATTTTTTAAGAAAACCTATCTGCATGTCATATATGATATCAGGAAGATGGAGCCATGACTGCATGCTCAAGCTCTTGGCTAAGATCTAGTAAGCAGTATCCTGCAAAGTGATCAAATGCCACTACCAAACATCTAATTGAAGCCCTTTGGGATCAATGAATCCACCCTTAACTCAATGATTAGGGAAGCAAGTCAAAAACAAAAATCTATAAAAAAGGTAGACATAGGTGAAAAAGGAGATTAACAAGCTAGTTGGATTCATCTATTTGACAGATAAGGTGACTTGGCTATCCCCGATAGTCATCATTCTAAAGAAGAATGGCAAATGCAAGTTCTGGGTGAGCTTGTGGTCCAACTTCCCGTAACTCAAGTGTAAGAGGTTTCCATTCCTCCTGTTGCTTGTTGGATGCTTGCATCTTCTTGATCTACTTCAGCACTCTCATATGAACCTCTCCCTGGTCCTTCCATTTCAAGCACTTTTCTTTCTTTAGTAGTGCCTCTACTACCATATCTCAAATGGGACCCTTAGATCGTGTTACCGCATCTACATTGATCTTCTTAGGTTGGGTGTATAGCACCTCTTCCTCAATCAGCATTGCATTGGTTTGTGGTAGTGTGGCTACTCTACATCTTGATGGCCAATGCATAATTTATAGTCCTAATTTCATTTTGTGTTTGCACCACAATGGGCAATTTGGGCCTTGATGGTGCCCATTCTCCACACAAAACTTACAATCTTTATCCACTCCAAAATTCTGGTCCCACATTGTTTGCAAATTCCAGTTACCTCTCTAATTCCAGTTGTTTCTCTAATGAATTTGTGCCACATTTGGTGAGTCGCTTGATCAATCGTTCACTAATTGGCTCCTATTGCTAGCATGCAGGGTACTTGCTGTGCTAGATTTGTTCCAACATTTAGATTATACCAGCACACCTTGGTTGGATGATTTTTTGTGCAAATCGCACACCTTATCTCAGTTGATTGCTCCCAAACTTTTCATGTTTTCTTCCATTCATTTCTCCATTTCATTGGTGGTTTTCTTTGTTTTCTTCTTTTCTTTTTTAGATTTCTTTAACTCTTTCTTGGTCAATTTTTGCCTCTTTTGTTTCCTCCTTTTTTTGGACTTACTGTCTTCATCCTTTGAATCACTGTTGGGCTCTTCACTATCTGATTTTGAGTCTTCATTCATATCATTATTGGATTCATCCATATTTGACTCTAACCAATATCAGAGTCATCCTCCTTGGATCTTCTTTTGAATGATCCACACCTTGTCTCTACTCTTTTCGCAGCATCTACTAGGTCAGGAAACCATTTAGGTCATAAATTTCCAATCTACTCTCACTGCATTATAGATTTCTTTCTATAATCCCTTACATAAGTACTCTACCAACATCTCTGTTGTGGACCTTTCTGCTGCATCTAACTGTGCATTGAGATTCTTGAACTGGAGGTGCTGCTGCAGACTTAGCTCACAAGGCTGGACCCTAGGCTGCCTAGCAGGGTGCTGAGATCGAGACAGAGTCTACCTACACTCAAGGTGGAGCACGCGGGCTCGAGTCTAGAGATATCCCGCAGATAGGAATATTCAATTCCTCATAGCCCATAAATTGTGCTAATCCATATGGGCTGATCCAAACTCATGGCCCTGCCACCAACTGAAGGTACTTGCAAATTATTGCATTTTTATGGATCTCCAAACATATTATCAAAACCACTCGCCTGCCATCGGGTTTCAAACTGTGCCACATGGCTATCTAGATTGTCCTTCTTCCAACCCTAAAATTTGACAAATTTACACTTTATATTAGTTGTGTTTGGATTCATTGGGTTGGTTGGTCCCACTAATGGAAAATCACGAGCTACTATGGTGGTTGCTAAACTATTGTTCCTCTTGGATTCTTCTACCAGTTCCTTGGCTATAGGCTCCAATCCCTCTTCTACTGGCATATTGTTTTCCTTTTCATCAAGTTCTATGGCTAGATTCTTTTGTCCAAATCCTCCGACTTGAAGTGTGTCATACCATAGTCGATAATCTATTCTTGCTTTCTATTCCACTTGCAATATCAGATAGACATTTCTGATGACTCTAGTGTTAAACAAGGTCACATCTATCAGTGGAATGATTTCACCACAAAAACTTGACGATTAACCATCATCCTTTGCCCACAATATCAATATCATTGGCAACTTCAATCTTGGAGTTGGTGGGGTACACTAATAGTAGGATTGCCATTGTTTGGGGTTCCCCATTGTTTGGGGTTCCTTTGGAACCCTGAAATGTTTTCGAGACAATGCTTTTTAGAGATCTTATCACTCAAAAAGTAGGGAGAGACTAATGAACACATCGTAAATTATTTACATCAACACATCAAGTCGATGAATAGTAAGTATGCAAATAGATATATTAAAGGCAATAGTATCCATTCCATATAATTCTTCATAATAAAATAATATCTCTTTCTCATCTCATGCTCACACATATCCTCACATATCATAGACATGGATGTGATGGGATACACCTGACAATTGGTGTCCCTTGCCATCTGGAAAGTAACTAATATGCCTATATAGATATAATGAAAATACTATCCTGGATATGTATATGCATATATCCGTGTATCAACTTAGCCCTATAGATGTTAGAGGCTAAAAGGTCTAACTGAACACTCTCATACCAATCTGCTAACCACTATGTAATTGGGTCCTACTCCCTAAGATGCTCTATGGAGGCCAAATCCCATCTCTGTGCTCTCTCTCTCTCTCTCTCTCTCTCTCTCTCTCTCTCTCTCTCTCTCTCTCTCTCTCTCTCTCTCTCTCTCTATCTCTCTCCCCCCCTCTCCCCCCCTTCTCTCTCTCTCTCTCTCTCTCTCTCTCTCTCTCTCTCTCTCTCCTTCCCTCCATCCCTCCATCCCTCCCTCCATCCGTCCGTCCGTCCCTCCCTCAAATGAGGTGATTCTCAAAAAGGTGAGTAAATCTTAGAAGCTCGATGAGACGAAATTGAGAGCGGCATATGGCATTAAGTTTGAAAAACTCCACCACTACAAGAAGTGCTTTGACCGCAACCTCTAGAATAAGGACCCAAAGGAAGGAGACCTTGCATCAGTGTATAGCATAAGGAATACAAAGCATGAATTGAAATATCATGGTATGGGTCTATACAAGGTTGTGGACATCACACCACAAGGGTCATGCTAGATAGCGACCCTTCATGGAGTAGAGATGGATGGTTACATCAATGGTGGCAGTAAGCTCAAAAACTATTATGGCCCCTTAGCATTCCAAACATTATAGGCCATCCATTAAGAAAAAGAGCTAAAGAGAGAGGTCACACGCATGAAATGACAAGCAATAGACGAGGCTAGGGCCTAGCAAGCCAACGCAAAAAACTTAGGGCTAGTGACAATTTGCAAAGCATCCATGGAAGGGTTAAAGCCCATGGATGATTGTCCCTAGCTCCTCCTCCCTGGATGCTCCATGCCGCTTCTCGCTAGCTCTCCCCTTCCTCTAGCCTCCACCCTCAGCCCTTCCCCCTCTCCTACTTCCCCCTCCGTCAAACTCTCTCTTCGCCGGCCTCCTCCCCCTCACTGGCCTATTGCTCCTTCTCCTGCTACCCTTCTCCTCCCCACCAGCCTCCCCCTCACCCATCTACTCCTCCCTCCTCTCCCGTTGGCCTTCTCCTCTACTGGCCAACTCCTCCCTCCCCCATAGGCTTCCCCTCCCTTGCGGCACCTCCTCACCTGCTCCTCCCTTGTAGGCTTCCCCTCCCCTTGTGGAACTTCTGCCCCCCAGTAGGTCTCCTCCTCACTTCTGCCCCCCCAAGGGCCTTCTCTCCACCCCTGGAGGGCTGTCTCCTCCTCTTCTCCCTCCTTTCCTAACCCCTCCTCCCCTCCTCCTCTCTACTCTTGCCTCCTTGCCTACTCCTGTCTCCTTGCCTAGCCCTCCCCCGTCCTCCTCTCTACTGCTACCCTGCTACTCCTCCTCTCTCTACTCCTACCCTCCTTGCCTAGCCTCTTCCCCCCTCCACCTCTCTACTCCTACCCCTAGTCCATCCTCTCTCCCCCTCCTTTAGCCTTCTTCATCCCCCTCTCTCCCCTCAGCCTTCACCCTCTCCTCCCCTCTCTCTCTACTAGCAGCATTTTTAGTCGGATGGAGCTCAATAGTGTTCGACTCGGCCTTCCCACCTTGATTGATGATGGCTCAGCCTTCAGCCAATCCTTGCCCACTTCCACTGGCTGCAAAAACCATCATTTTCTCAAAAGACAAGTTGCAGCAGCTCAAAAAAGATACAGAGTAGGAGAGCTTGACATCGCACTTTGCTTGCATCCATGGGTCCCACCGTTAGGTTATAGGCTAGGGACCAGGCCAGGGACTAGATGCTTGCTACTCTACCTCGAGACCTTGCAAAGCACCTCATAGATGTTCGTCTACTTGGGCAAGGTTTTTTCTAGATTGTTTTTGTCTCCTCAGAGGTAGTAGGTACAATAGCCCATTAGCACTGAGCTCCAGGAGGATTTTTTAAATCTCTTTTTCTTTGGGATTTGATCTAGTTGAGGAGGACAGCCGGACGATGTCATTCTTCATCAAATTTCCCAGCCTTTCTCAAGTGTACCATCTGTTGAGATATCGAGCTCCACTCGCGATATGCCAGGGTGATCGTTGTGCATTTATGTCACCGACTTGTTAGCTATAGATGCGGTTGGTACACCGCCCACGAATAATAGCTGGATGACAGCTATCCTTATCTACTCTAGTTTGTGGCTCAGTTAGTATGCAACCTTAGTTAGTTGAGTTTGGTTTGAGACCCACATATAGGGTTCTTCTATTTCTTTGTACTGGAGTTCTTTTTGGCTTTCACAACTAAGAAGAAAAAAACTATTTTCAGCCTCCACCTTTGTGTGTATTCCCCCATTGTGCATGTGAGAAAGCAGCAACTGAGAGTCCTTCCCTCTCTCCCACTCTCTTGACATGGTATCAGAGCCTTGTTCGTGGTAAGGAGCTCAAGAAAGCAAACCAAGTTCGTGGTGTCCTGGTAAGAGGACCAGTGTTGCTTTCCTATTTCGAGTTTGGGAGCAAATCTCTGCAGGTAGCACAGCCAGATGTGCAAGAGTTCACTGTCTCAGATTGAGACGCCCTTCGTGGTGTGACTTTATTTTTCTTATTCGAGGCCATTTCGGAGCGCGTTTTGAAGGCAGAAGTTCTTCGCAGGCACTCAGAAAAAGGCCCTCTTTTTGCTATGCGACCACTGCTCGGCTGGTCGGTGAAACGTTGCCGCAGAAATTGCATCGTATGCCTGTGTGCAGAGATATTGGGAGTTGCAGAATCATGCTTGTTGCCTGTTGATGCAAAATTGTCACTAGGAAGTGACTGCGTGGTCAAATACCACTTTCGTCAGTTTTGCAGATCTGCCCGTGTGAGGCAAAAGCTGTGTTTTTTGCAGTGATAGAATATTTTGCAGTGTTTTGTAATGGCATCTGATTCTCTCTCACAGATTGTCACAGAAAAGCTTGACAAGAACAACTTCCAGGCATGGAAGTTTAGAATGACGAATTTCCTTATGGGAAAAGGCTATTGGGAGTTCATTACAGGAAATGAAGAAGAACCTATTCTTCCTAATGTTCCCAATCAACAGGAAATGCAGGCATTTAAAGGATGGCATGAGAGAGCCAGAAAAGTTATGTATTGGCTGTCTATCAGTATTTCAGACTCTATGATTGTGCATATTCAGGATGCAAGTACGCCAAAGGAGGCATGGGATACTTTGGCGAAAATGTACAGCACAAATACGCAAGCTAGGAAAATGCAGCTCAAACAGGAATTGCACAATGTGCAAAGAGAAAATTTGAGCATAAATGACTACCACATAAAGGTGAAGAAAATTGCAGATGCACTTGCTTCCATTGGGTCGCCAGTGGAAGATGATGATCTAGTTTCTGTGACCTTGAATGGTCTAGGAAAGGATTATGCACAGTTCCGAACATCCATTGCCGTCCGTGAAAAATTTCCTGATTTTGAAGAGTTGTTTGCTCTTCTAATTTCTGAAGAGCAGAGAAATGGGGGTGCATCTTCTTCAAGCGGAACTTCAAAAGAAACTGTCTTCTACCCAAATGCTGGAAGAGGTAGAGGCAAAGGTAGAGGAGGCCGATCTGCAGGCCATGGTAGAAATCAAAATATGCAGCAAACTCAAGAAAACCAGTCCTATGCAGGAGGACGTGGTAACTCTAGAGGCAGGGGGAGCTAAAGAGGCCGTGGTGGATGGCGAAGAGGCCAAAATGCAAATAGCAATGTTGAATGCTACTACTGTGGAAAAATGGGACATATGCCTAAAGACTACTACAAAAAGCAGAATGACATTATGAATGGAAAATTGCAGCAAGGCAATTATGCATCTTCCAGTAGACAGGGGGATGACAGAAATGAGCATCTATTTATGGTGCAGCACATGACCAATTCTGTGACAAGTGCAAAAGATCGAAATGATGTGTGGTATGTTGACTCAGGTGCGTCAAACCACATGACAGGTCATGCAGAGTGGATGCAGGATGCAAGGAAAATGGAAAATCCAGGATTTGTGGAGACTGGTGATGATATTGCACATCCTATTGTGCAGATTGGTAAAATTCCTTTGTCTATGCAGGATGGGAAAAAGAAATACCTGTCTGATGTATTTCATGTCCCGAACATCACCAAGAACCTGGTTTCTGTTGGTCAAATGGTTGAGCAGGGCTTGCAGGTCTGATTTAATCCTCATGGATGCTTTGTTGAGGATATGAAAAATAACGGTCGCTTGATAGAAAAAGGAAAGAGGAAGGGCAAGATGTTTACATTGGATGTGGACATGCCTGAATTGAGTGCAGCAATGTTTGCACATGGGACCGGCGTTGTTGCAGATATTGATATCTGGCATAAACGCATTGGTCATGTTAATATACAGCGACTCAAATCAATGCGAGCCCAAAATATTGTTGCAGGATTGCCTAAATTTAAGGTTGTAGAAATGCATAAGGTTTGTGAAGCCTGTCAATTTGGAAAACAGGCAAGGAAACCATTTCCTAGGCATGTTCAAGAGAGTAAAAAGCCATTGGAATTAATCCACTCTGATGTGTGGACTACTAAAGCTGCATCCATTGGAGGGTGTCACTATTTTGTCACATTTATTGATGACTTCAGCAGAAAACTTTGGGTGTATTTTATGAAAAAGAAAAGTGAAGTGTTTGGTCACTTCAAAGCTTTTAAAGCTATGGTTGAAAAAGAAACAGGCCTGCAAATAAAATGCCTAAGGTCAGATGGAAGGGGAGAGTACCTCTCAAATGAGTTTGCAAGGTTCCTGCAGGAGCATGGCATAAAGCAGCAATATTCATGCAGTCATACCCCACAGCAAAATGGAATTGCAGAGAAAGGAAAAACAGGCATATTGGAGAGGTATCTCGGGCCATGCTAAATGAAAAAGATCTACCAGATTATTATTGGGCTGAAGCAGTTGCTACAGCAGTTTATATAATGAACAAGACTCCCACTACAGCAATACATGGCATGACGCCAGAGGAGATGTATACTGGTAGGAAACCAGACATTTCTCATTTGAAAATTTTTGGTTGCATTGCCTATATCCATGTGCCAGATGAGTTGAGGTCCAAGTTGGATCCAAAGGCTGAAAAGTGCATCTTATTGGTTATTCATTGGTAATCTTATTGGTTATTCTCTACAGTAGAAAGGGTATAGATGCTATGACCCTTCTACACGTAAGTTCACAGTGAGCAGAGATGTTGTTTTTTATGAGATGAGTAGCTGGTATAAACCAGTAAATGTGATGATTGATGTAGATGCACAAAATTGTAATGCTGCACAAAATTCACAGCAGCAATCACAAAATATCAATGTACCTGCAGTGTCCTCTAGCAGTGGTTCACATACTTCGCCATGGACAGGTAGATTGAGATCAGGAGAATCTCCTCAAAGCAATGCAGATAGTGGTATGCAGGTATCACTAAAAGGAAAAGAGAAGGTAGATCAGCCCATGTTTGATGTGAATGCAGGTCACTCTTATGTGGATGGTGAATCCAATGGCTCAGAACAGAGCATTGATGATGAGTTGGGTATTCCTTTTGTTGTTACACCTGGAGTAAGGAAGACCAGGGATGTTTTGAGAGCACCTAGAAGTGAGCCTATTTTGCGTAGGTCTAGGTATCCTATGGATAGGCTGAAATATGATGGATTTATAGCCATTCACCATGCCTATATGGTCAAAGTCATACAGGAACCAGAATCCACTTGTTTTGAGCAAGCCATGGGAAATGAAAAATGGGAGAAAGCCATGGATGCCTTGGAAGCAAATGCTACATGGGAATTGGTGCCTTTGCCTAAAGATAAGAATGCAATTGGCTATAAGTGGGTTTATAAGATCAAGCACAATGCAGATGGTACTGTGAACAGATACAAGGCAAGATTAGTTGTCAAGGGGTATGCACAGACATACGGCATTGATTATGAAGAAACATTCAATCCGGTTGCAAGGATGGCAACTGTAAGAGTAGTCATTGCTATGGCTGCATCAAAGGGATGGTCTTTACATCAGATGGATGTAAAGAATGCCTTCTTGCATGGTGATTTGCAAGAAGAGGTCTTTATGGAGCAGCCAGCAGGTTATGTTCATGCTATTCATCCTGAGTTTGTTTGCAGGTTGAGGAAAGCCTTGTATGGCTTGAAGCAAGCACCTAGAGCATGGTCTGACAAGATAGGACGATATCTTGTCACTATTGGCTTTTAGATTTCCAAGGCAGATATCTCACTCTATGTGAGAAAAATAGAGAAAGGTATTATGCTGCTTGTCATCTATGTTGATGATTTAATCATCACAAGTGATAGTGATGAAGATATCCTTCATGTGAAAATGCTATTTAAGTAGAAGTTTGAGATGAAGGATTTGGGAGAGCTGCATTATTTCTTGGGCATTGAGGTGATTAGATCACCAAGTGGGATACAGCTCTTGCAGAGGCAGTATGGATTGGACATGCTGTCCAAATATGGGATGATAGGCTGTAAGCCTATTTCAGTTCCTTTGGAGCAGAATGTGAAGCTAAGCAAGGATGCAGGTGAGCTTCTGGAAGACCCTACTATGTACAGACGCATAGTAGGAAGTTTGATTTATATGACTATTACCAGGCTAGATTCAAGCTATGCTGTTGGATTGGTAAGTCAGTTTATGCAGGCTCCAAGGAAACCGCATTTGGATGTAGCTAGACACATACTCAGGTATGTGAAGTCCACATTGCAGTATGGACTATTTTATGAGGCTGGGGTTCAGATACAGTTGCATGGATACACTGATGCTGATTGGGCTGGTAGTATTTCTGATAGACGATCTACCAGTGGATATGTGTTCTCTTTTGGGAGTGTTGCAGTCACTTGGAGCAGCAAGAAACAACCTACAGTTGCCTTGTCGAGCACAGATGCTAAGTACAGGGGTGCAACAATGGCTGCATGTGAGGTAGCTTGGTTGCATAAGCTACTCTATGATATGCATCAGTCTACAAATGGGCAAGCTGTCATTTATTGTGACAACATGAGCAGCATACACTTGGCAAATAACCCAGTCTATCATGCTAGAACAAAGCACATTGAGGTGCATTATCACTATGTGCGGGAGAAGGTTCTACTAGGTCTTATTGATCTAGTTTATGTCAGCACAGAGGATCAGGAAGCTGACATATTCACAAAAGCATTGGGCGCAGAGAAGCTACGCAAGTTCAGAGACCTGCTTGGTGTGCAGGAATTGGGATTGAGCTCGAGGGGGAGTGTTGAGATATCAAGCTCCACTCGCGATATGCCAAGGTGACCGTTGTGCATTTATGTACCTGACTTGTTAGCTACAGATGCGGTTGGTACACCGCCCACGAATAATAGCTGGATGACAGCTATCCTTATCTACTCTAGTTTGTGGCTCAGTTAGTATGCCACCTTAGTTAGTTGAGTTTGGTTTGAGACCCACATATAGGGTTCTTCTATTTCTTTGTACTAGAGTTCTTTTTGGCTTTCACAACTAAGAAGAAAAAAACTATTTTCAGCCTCCACCTTTGTGTGTATTCCCCCATTGTGCATGTGAGAAAGCCGCAAGTGAGACTCCTTCCCTCTCTCCCACTCTCTTGACACCATCGGCTTTTACATTCCATTGGAGCTGCCTTTGGGGTGGTTATTGAGATCCCCCTTCTCTCTGAGATGCTTTCTTCAGCAGTAGAGGCAGTTAGGTCTGATGGGTGCCACGTGTTAAGGTCATTGTATCTGACCCTAACATCTTGGATGACCACATTATGCTTCAACATCTAGATGGCTCCTTCTCCAGACAAAAGTCAAGATTGCAGGGAAACAAGATCAGTGTAGGATTTGTAGGACCCTTGGCCACTTTGCCAAATATTGCCCTAGGAAAAGAAAGAAGAAAAGACCTAAAAGATCCACGAGTGCACCTCATAACTTCACCCGACCTAGATCTTCCTCATGACTAGCTCCTACCGCTTCACGTGCTACTAGACCTTTGACTTCATAGCCATGACCGTCAGACTCTTGTCCTAATACTTCTTTAGCATAGCCAGGACCATCAGCCTCTTGTCCTGTTTTGGTCGTCCCTTGTTGGGTTCCTGTCAGAGTTGGGGAGCTAGTTCCACCTGAGGCTACCACTAATGGTGCCATGGACCCGTCTCTTCAGGTAGGAGACATTCTTGTCCTGGTTCAATATGCAGATGAGACCTTGTCTCTTCAGGTATTCATGTGCAGGAGCGCTCACCTAGGGAGATCATTTTAGTAGAGACTCATGCCTTACTTGAGAACAATGCCAAAGTCATGGCTGAGATCATGCAAATTCAAGCCGACATCAT
Source organism: Dipteris shenzhenensis (assembly GCF_047967505.1). Lineage (NCBI taxonomy): Eukaryota > Viridiplantae > Streptophyta > Polypodiopsida > Gleicheniales > Dipteridaceae > Dipteris > Dipteris shenzhenensis. The sequence continues at coordinate 18,117,997 of NC_141621.1, forward strand.
GCAGCATGTTTCTTGCAGCACCCCCTCCCTCTCCTGCACGTCTGTCTACATCTGACAGAGGCAAGGGGTTATTGGTTCCACTCCTCCTTCTGTAGGGCTCCTTCACACTCCTGCGCCAGAGGTACTTTGAAGGAAGTCATTTTCCATTCTTGCAGACTTGGCTGAGTTTGAGGCAAAGGAGGAGTTTGTACCTTCTACGCTTGGGGAGCACATCTTTCAGACATCCGTGGACAGAGTTTCACTCTAAATTGGTGTGGGTGTATTATCCCCAATCGACTTCCCTCCTCTTGATAGGAGGAACTTTTTGCAGGAGAGGGCTTTCTCCACTACCCGGTCGGGTAGGATCTTCCATCCAACCTCCTCTCGTAGGTGAGGATTGTCAATTGGAACATTCAAGGCCTCGGGGGTGTACCTCATTGCCATCATAGGTAGCTGATTTGTAACCAACTTCATCCAAATGTTAGTGAGGGACCCACGGATATTCCGATAATTCAGGAACACAAATTTAAGGTCAGGGATTGTGCCAATTTAGGTAAGCTTCTTTTAGTACATACTTTTTGGTCACCTGCCTTCGACACTAGGGGAGGTACTTGCATCTCTGTTTCTTTTTCTATACTACCCTTGGTGATTGGACATGGGATCATAGTCCCTTCCAGAGCTCAGTGGATTATACTTTTGATTGGTGGGCATAAGGTTGGTATTTTAAACCTTTATGCACCAAATTCTAGAGGGGATCATGTTCTTCTTGGGAAGGAACTGCTCTCTTGCTCACATATTGTAGATTCTTGGATTATAGGGGGAATTTTCAACATGGTTGAAATGCCCTCAGAAAAAGGGGTGGTAGGGAAGGTGGTACTCACTCCCTAGAGAGAGCAGCTTGGGATGCCTTCCTTTTTTAGTACAATGGCAAGGATGCTTGGCACGATGATGCTTTTCACACTCAGCCACATTCTCTCCTATTTTCTTAGTCGACAAGAGATTGCAGATGCCTATCCATGCATGGATTGATAGATTTTATGTGGATGATTGGCTCTTAACAAAGGTGGTACTATTAGCATTGCAGTTGGGGTGTCCACTTCGGATCATTTTCCAGTGATGTTGATGGTTTTAGATCCTCATGTGAGGGGCCACTTTGCCAGTGTTAGGATTCCAAATGCCTTTTATGCAGAGGGCCTTAGAGAGAGTGTTGAGGACCTGGGCATCTCATATGCAGAATGGGGCTTTCTCTATCAGAATTAGCTACAACCCTCTATGACATTAGCAACTTTTATCTTCCGGTTGCTCGTATTAGGAGGGGTGAGATCCTCGGGTATGAGATAAGTATTCACTAGTAGTTGGCTACCCACCAAAGGGAGGATTTAGGAGTAGATAGGTATTCGCTAGTAGTTGGCTACCCACCAATAGAAGAGGCCTACAAATGCTTGGATCTAGGAGCACCTTGCTGTAGTAAGGGCCCAGCAGCAGTCACTTTTAGATCAAAGAGCAAAGTATGCCTTTCATGCCAAATAGTCATTTAGAGTCAACAAGCAGTTCTTCTGTACTCTTGGCCCCAAACATAGTAGGGGGAGTGTCTCACAGCTTGTTGACTCAGGCGAATTTCTTTAGACACATCCAGATGTCATCTTGTAGGTTGCCACCAATTTCTATGCCCCCCTTCTTACAACAAATCCTGACACTCAGGCCACAGATATTCTAGAGTGGTTATTTGGCAACACTTACATGGGTTGGTGACACGGGATATGACTGTCTCACTTGATGCACCCTTCACCAACGTAGCATTCAAGACTGTTCTCTAGCTATTAGCCTTTCTCTGTAGCCCTTTCTCCCAGATTTTATCCATGATACGCTGACGGGTTTTGTGCATGGCAAGAGCATCTTTGACAACATCTTCTCATTTTGGGAGGCTTCAGATTGGGGCATGCATAATGGCCATAGGCTAGCCATTCTATTCTTAGACTTTGAGAAAGCTTATGACAGGGTAGACTAGGGCTTTCTAGAGGGCACACTTACTCGCTTTGGTTTCTCAGATGCATGGATCATAGGGGTGTCAGCCCTCTACAGATCAGCCCACAGCTAGGTTCTTATTGGTAGAGTCTGGGGGAATAAGTTTGAGACTACTAGATCAATCCATTAGGGATGCCCCTTAGCCCCCTTTATGTTCCTATTTGTGGGGGTTGAAGCTATGAGCTATTACATTAGAGCTCAAGCTGGTATTGTAGGGCTCAAGCTTCTTCCTCTGAGGCAAGAGGATGATCTCTTAGACAATGACTTGGTAGATGATACGATTGTTTTTTTAGATGCCACTCCACAGAAACTAACTTCATTCAGGATGGCATTGGATTTGTTTTACATTGTGATAGATGCACACATTAATTGGAACAAATCCAATGGATTTTGGATCAGTGTGATGAGGACCCTCCAGACTCGAGGAATGACATAGGGTTCACTTGGATTCAGAGGGGAGTCTCAGTCAGATATCTGGGATGCCAGGTTGGGGTGGGCATCTCTTTGACACAGTAGTTTGCTCCCGTGTTGGAGAGTATCAGGAGGAAACTCATATTTTGAAGTTCAGCCATCCAGTGTTGTGGTTGTGAACCACGTATTATTGGCCATTGTCTGGTTCATTTTCTCATGTTGGTGTAGATCTAGAGGTTGTATCGCTCAGCTCATGAGACATATCAGGAACTTCCTATGGAGCGGTTTAGATGGCACCTCAGATGTTGTAGCCAAGGTGGCTTGGGTGACCCTCATTCTCCCCACAGGAGACGGAGATCTCAACATTATTGACCCAAACTTGCAGTGTATGGCCTTGCTCTGCAAGTTTGTAGTATGTGGATTGATGCCTGGACAAGAGCCCTGGAAAGATTTTTTCTCACGTAGCATTTAGTCTTGTACCCCATCTAATGGGGGAGATTAGATGGACTTTAGCAAATGGATCTTTACTTTAGCCCATCTCAAATCTCCCCCTTCCCCTCTCATGGCTACAATTCTAAAAGCTTGGGGCTACTTTAAAAACACTCTTCGCAGAATTCCACCACCTCTCATGAATAAATTCATAGGCAGCTAGTCATGTGGAATGACTTGATTTTGGATGACCATGGCAAGCCACTTGGAGTGTCACATTATATGTAGTGGTCTAGATGGGAGAGGGGACCTGCTTCTATAGTAGGTGTCTGGCAGGCCTTTATGAGACTGCCAAAGGATCAGAGACTTATAGTAGTTGGCCACATCAGAGGAAGTGTAGTCAGGAAACAACAAATATAGGCAACCATTCTGCCAGAGTAGATTGACAGAGATGACATACCAATCAAAGAATCCACTTGGTGGGGAGCATTTTTAGGGATGAGCATTCCATTTACAGATTATTGCCCTATAGGATGCACATGAGGATACCCTAGTCTTTGATGTTCAGTCGGGAGGCAAACTTATCAGACCTTCTGATGATATTATTTTGAAGGTTTCCTTTCATCCTATCAAGATTGCAGGTTTCATGGAGTGGGGCAGCGACTCACAGTGGTATCTTGACCTCGATCCTCTTCTCCTTGCACTGGGGTCTTGGAGACTCTGGTTATATGGTGGTTTCACCTATTAGGTTCTTACAGTGGGACCCATGAGGGTGGGAATGGATTCATGAGACAATTAGAAATGCTCGGATGTTTCAGCTTAGCGGTAGAGGTTGGAGGTCCTCTAGAGCACCTCATTGGGATAGTTTTCAGATTTCCATAGTTGTGCAAAAAAACTTTTGAGGTAGGCTTTGGAAATCCCTCAGGAATATAAAGATCAGTCTTTTCTTTTGGCTTTCTATTCATGGAGGGATTGTAGTAAACCTGTGGAGATCTAGGTTCAGGGATAACCCTACTTGTCCTCATTGCCACATTGCAATTGAGTCAGTATAGCATTGCCTTTGGGAGTGCAGATAGGCGAGGATGATATGGAAAGGTGTTGCTAGTATTTTCAATATCTTTCATACAAAACCTTTCTATATGACCTAGGGTTCAGTGGCTTGGTTATCTCTTACTGGCCCTCACGTGTTTTTGAGGGACATAGTCCAGATCTAGCTCTCATTGTACGGCGACACATCTTGTTCCCTATAGGATGTTCCCTTCACTCCTTTAGAGCTGCTCATGCCTCAATAGACACGTCTTCGGAGATTATGGCTAGCATTGTAGCTTGGCATTAGGAAAAAAGGGAGCTCATTTTGGGGCCTTTTACGGTTTGGAAAAATAACCTCTCAACCAATCAATAGAAGGCCAACGTAACGTTGAAAATTCACGAAAATAAGAGAAAATAGAAAAAAGAAACAATACTTTATGTAAGTACAAGCGTGCTACATTAATGAGGAGATTGGTTTTTTATTCGTAGAAGATCTTTGGACAAGAAGATAGAATCTAAACTGACATTTTATCTGACAAGATCCTTCCCGCTTCCACCTTCCTTTGAATTTTCAAATATTGTGCCGCCTTTCATGCGAAAGGTCTACCATTCTACACCATTGCCTCATTGTGCAACTGCCTTCCTTTTCCAAAACTGCTCCCTTGATCCTGTTTGGCGTAGAGTAAGATGTTTCTCGTCAACTGTCTGTTTGCCCACTTTCTCTTTCTTGAAACTTCAAATTGTTATCTTAGTTACATTACTTTGCTATTCTTACAGATTCAAAAAATCTCCATGGTGAACCAAAACCACAGCCGTTCTTGTGCAAGACGCTCTGTGGATGATAATGCTATGAAGGCAGAATTATACCAAACATCCTTACCCCGTCGACCTGCTTCTTCTATTTCGTCGGTAGAGAATTCAAGTACAGTCAAAACAGAAGGAACTTGGGAAAGGTTTAGTGTTTCGAAAGGAGCATGGGTGCTCATGCAACCTAGCAAAAGAAAAAGACCCCAGACAAAAAACATTTTCTTGGCATCGTGGAAGGGAAGAGTACGAGATTTTAAAATCACCAAAGGGAAGATATCCGTGAAAGAAGTTTTGATTCAGCACGTGTACATGCATAAAGAACTTGTCTTGCGAGACTATCCAAAAAATCTTCCGCAACACAGGCCTAATTGTATATTTTTCTATTGTGGTTTTTTCCTTCATGAGGTGTATGGATTTTTAAGATGAAGCTTTCTCTCTTAACTTATTGACATTCTTGTGTTGTTTTATTTCAGATTTATATCCTTCATCGTATGAGACATGGCAAAACATCGATTGTATTCTGGGATTTATAGATGTTCTGCATGGATCGATAGGAGAACAACAATACCAAGGTCGATGTGCAACAGAGCTAGCTCAATCGGGTATATTTTTTACTGATCATTTTTATCAGTTGCTGGACAAAGCTAACACACATGGTGTATTAATAAAACAAGACCTTCCGGCGTGGAATTCGGTGGATTGGCCTCACCCACATTCTAGTGTTACAGAGGCATATAGGGCGAAGCTTTTTACAGAAGTACAGAAAGCTCTGAGGCCCAATATTGCCACTAGGATAGTAAAAATTTCTTTGTGCATGCCTCTCACAGTTTTTGTAGACTTGTTTAATACCTTTCCAGTAAAGGTTTCAAAAACAATGCTCACAGTTAAAGCAACAAATTCGGCATGCATGCCACAATTTTTGGATAAAGGTTGGGATAAGAAGACATGTAGTTCAGTGTTTTGTGAGGTGGTCCAACCTTCTATGCAACTGAAGTACATGGTTGCATCACAAAATTTTATTTTCTCTTTTTATTACAAGCGCAGTCGAATGCTAGGTTCAAAGCTTGTCCCAATGGACCAAGATGAAGAGTCGTTTGGTGCACAAAATAAACTTATTGATATTGATGTTCTTGAGAATGGTGATGTGGTAGCCAGTATCTCGTTAAGAGAATGTTGCTCCCTAGCTCAATTACGCAGTGACATTCTGTTTGAGACTAAAGGTTCTATCTCAAACGACTTTTTATTTATCTACAAGAACAGAAAGGTACACCATCTGATTTATCCTAGTCTCTATAAGCATTGCTATTAGTTTAATTTACCACTCTAATTCATATTGCTTTTTTGCAGTTACTCAGAAGAAGAGAGAGCTCAGTTAAATGCAAAGACATAGAAAATTTTAAAATTGAGATCACACATAAGAAATTTGCAACAAAATGCGAGGAGAGTGGTTTGGAATTCTCTAAACAGCCCATATCGCATTTTGCTGCAAATTCCTGTTGTGGACTCCTTGCTCATGAAAATTTTCATTCAATCCATTTTTTCTCTTGCATATGAGAGCATAGTGTCTAGGAATCACTGAAATGAAGCAAGTGCTTGATTTGACATGCACATGAACAGAACTTAGAATTTGCAACAAAATGCGAGGAGAGTGGTTTATAGTTCTCTAAACAGCCCATATCGCATTTTGCTGCAAATTCCTGTTGTTGACACATTCCTCATAAATAGTATCACTCATTCCATTATTTCTCTTGCATATGAGATCATAGTGTCCAGGAATCACTGAGATGAACCAAGTTCTTGATTTGACATGCACATGACCAGAATTTGCAACAAAATGCGAGGAGAGTGGTTTACAATTCTCTAAACAGCCCATATCGCATTTTGCTGCAAATTCCTGAATGACCAAAATCAAGTATAAAACAGCCCATGATCATACCTGGAACGAGCCTAACCACCATATGTGTTTCTCTGACTGCACACTAAAATACTTCGAACTCGCTTCAGTCAATGATGTATCAATCGCTCCATTCATCAATGTAATAGTAACTCTTTCCATTTTCTTTTCCTTTACAACCTCACACTCATCCAGTTTGATAACAAATTTCAAAATGCCTTTGCACTCCTCAAATGTTATTCCATAAAACTCGACCATTCTTTTTTGAAGTTGTTGCAGATCTAAAAATATATTGTTCCAAGGATCATACACAGTGGTTCCTTTAACACCATGAAATATTTCTTCAATATGGATATACTGCCCAATAAATTCATCTATACTTTCATTCAAATGACCTCTTATCCTCCACACGGTTGCTGGATTTGGCAGTAAAACTCGTTTAATCCTTTGATCTTTTAAAGTTGAGGATATCGCATGAAAAATCGAACTATATCCCTTCCTGCTAACTCCACTAACATCAAGAGCCTCTTGGATTATAGTGCCATCAACTTGATTATTGGATACAAAGTCCTCTACAACATTGCGTTTGACTGTTTTGTATTTTTTTTCCTCAATCAAACCTTTTGCTACACCGCAAGAAAGCAATCCTTTCATTTGTTTAACAGGAAGAAGGTTCGGGTCCATATTTTCTTTTGCAGGCTCCAATAATTTCCTGTAATAACAACATTATATGACTATATTATTCAGCACCTCCATTCTTATTTTGCGACAATCAACGAAATAGATATAGTCTGGAAGAGAGCCTTTTTGAGTATACAAAATGATAAATTTCAATCTAACCTTGCTTCCTGAATTCGTCGCTTGCATCCACCAGTCCCAGCCTTCAAATTTGCAATGTTTTTAATCTTTCTACTACGTTGTCTGTCTCCAAGCACGGTTCTCTTCTTTCTTGCTCTTGTCAATTCTTTTTTACTCTTTGAATGCTCCTCGATTTCATTCTGCAACTGCTGCTCCAATTTTGCACGAATGGCTATCTCTCCATCTTGGCCCCCTTTTCTTGTAGGTACATCATTTTATACGTTTCCGCAAATGCAGATTGCGCTGAAATATAACCAAGAAGTCCATTTTGTCCATCGCCGGCAAACCTCAGTAATGTGGTGGGATTGACAAATGGAGGTGTAGAGTTTTTTACTTGACATTTTGGATATATGCTTCCGTCGCACCATAAGTCAATATGTTGAAGCCCTTCTCTTCTCATATTTTCCCGCTGTTGAGCATTCAGCACCGTATCCTTTCGTCTTTTTTGTGCTGGAGCATATTGTTCTTCCAAGTCGATGTGAAGATGGTGTAATCGCTTCTTCTCAGATAGTGAGTCACTAGTATCGGCCATTTTTTGTGCTCCTCAGGTTGCGAAGTTTGTTTTTCAATCTCATAGTCGTTTTGTAACATGAATCGTGGAAGTGTGGCGGTATCCATGTGAATATTTTGAAAACTTGCAATCACTAAGTTCAGTGATGGACTCTTAATGAAAGACCTGCACACGTCGGCCAAAGAGATGCGGAATCTTTGGTAAACAAAAAAAAATCTAAGAGGATATTTAATACAAAATCGTGTTAGTCAGACAAAAGATTATCTTATTCCTTTTTGAATTGACAGTTCTGTAGTCCTTACTGACAAATCTGAGCCACGTTTCCGTATTTTACTATTTTTGAGGTCTTTTAGGAGAGAAATAAATCAAAAAATAGTGAATTTCTTACAGGGCCCCAAAATGAGTTCCCTTTTTCCCTAATGCATATTTGGAGACCCGTGTACAGAGGCGATGGAGGGTATCTAGGTTCACCTTCCTAGGCTATGGCCAGTATTTGGACCGACATAGTACACACTTTGATGGCCACATGGGTAAGCACGTAGGGATCCTCTAGAGCAGCAACTACCATGAGAGTTACTTTTTTAAGAGATTGGAGAGGATCTCCTTTCTTCTTTGAGTCTCGCTCAAGGTTGAGGTGGCATTTTCAGCCTCCGCCTTGGTTTTTTATTAGCTCATTTTGAGCTATTTTTTTCTCCTCATGCATTGCATGATGTACTCCACATTTGAGCTTGCTCTCGTGGTTTTCATTCATACTTAATGAAGTAATTTTCTTGAAAAAAAAAAGGTGACATGTATAAAAGGCCAAATGGTTGGCTTTGGTCTTCACTTGTTGGTTGCACACATTGTAACAAAAGCTCTCCTCCTCCTCTTTGGAGTTGTCTCTTGTTCCCTCATAGTGCCTTTCGTGAATGCCATGTTCCCTTCTCCTCTTCCCTTCTTCTTCTCCTCCTCTCCCTTCTCCACTTCCCTCTCCCTCCCTCTTCTTCTCCTTATGGATTCGCAATTGCAGGAGTCGCTAGAGTGACACTAGTGGATGGCATCTGCATGCATTGCTCTTGGAGGAGTACTCCATCTACATCCCCACAAGATCCCCATGACACATAAGTCATCGCCAGACTACACATGGAGCAAAAATCTATGCCTCTTGAAAGATTGATGCCTTTTTATGCCAAAAATGATGCAATTGTGCTCTTTTAGTCTTTGCTTTTTCAAGAAATGCCAAACTATGCGTGTTCAAAATTTCACACTATGCACCTGAAAGGGAACCTATGAGGACTTGAACTCAAGAGCTATGGCTACATAAGCCCATGTGAGATCAAAGGAACAATATATTATAAGGCTATTAATGCCCTAATTTCTAAAGTGGACACGTGGAGGGTGCTCTAAGCTTTCCATCTTAGGTTGAAAGTTTTCAACATTGGGCATGCAATGTTTCCCCTTTGGCCACCTCTATTTCTCCTTCCTCCCTCTTGCCTCATGTTTATGCCTCTCCTTCTCCTTCATGTCTCTCCTTCAGAGTTGCTTTCCTTTCCAATAGATTCAATTATTTGCAAGCTCCATAGCTCCTTGTTGTTTAGATGCCTTGAATCCTTCTATGCAACTTATCTGAGCTTCCTTTGTATGAGTTCGTGACTTTGTTGTGGGGCCAACTACTTGTCTACTATATAGTTCTTTCTTCATCAATCATGTGGAGCTCCTCTCCACACTGGTGTGCTAATTGTTGACATGTTCTCCTCACAAGATCTCTATTGTGAGCTATTTGACTTGTTTGCATTGATGGGGAAAAGTGGGGGATGTGGGTGACCTATATAGTAGGCTTTAAATACATGAACGTGCAAAGGAGAAATGAAAAAATTACTAACAGCATCAACACACTTTGTCAACAAACCTTGCAACAATGATCAACCACAAACCAATATTAAACACTTCTACAACACGCACTATTATTCAAGTTCCACAAGTAGGTATGAAGATTATTTTGGGATATATGGATGCACTTTATTCAAGCCATTCATATGCAATTTACAGTGGATCTAGATTCTTATATAGAAGATCCTAACCACTAGTAATCCCTTGGATAGCTCTAGCATGAGCAATAGCAATGCTATGTATCCCTCACACCCCCCATTCCACCCCCCACCCATACACATATGCTATAGTTGATACAATGTGCCAAATGCAAATGCATGGAATTACTTCTTTCTCGATAGAATCAAACTCAAACAAAACAATATTGTTTGAGTTATACACACACACACACACATAGGAGGGAAATTTTCAGATTGAATATGGGAGCACTAGGCCTTCTCCTATTCCCAATGACTCATAGCCTCCTTTTGCTCAAGCACATAGTACCCACACATAATCTCTCATCTAATTGCCTCCTATTCTCTCTTCATCTCCTCCAAAAGGCCAATCCTAATAGCCATGCCTTTCCCCAATTATTTTTGTGATTAGGTGCCATCAACACATGCTGATTTTGCATGATGCCACCCAATGCACAATACCATTGATCTTGTTCTTTTGAGGACCTTGGAATTCTAGCTTGATTGGTTCCCATGCTTTGCCCTTTAACCATTTTTTATGCTTTAATAGGGGTGCCATCACACCACTAAATCAATCCACAAGGCTCCCTCTCTCATGTTCCCATGTTATCCAAGTGTTCATGTCAAACATAGACACCATCCTACTCAGAATTCTAACTTGAATGGTTCCCATGCCTGGCCCTTTAACCCTTTTTTATGCTTTACTAGGGTGCCATCACACCACTAAATCAATCCATAAGGCTCTTTCTCTCATGTTCCCATGTTATCCAAGTGTTCATGTCAAACATAGACACCATCCTACTCGCAACCTAATGGTTCCTTCCACCATTATGCTTTGGAGTTCAACTCTCTTCCTCCATTTGCACCATCTAAGTGGCTAAACCTCCCTCTTATGCCAGAAGCAATCGTTCTTCTTTGCCTTTGCTCTTTAAAATATGTGATTACAAAAGACCATCAGTTTGATGTTGGAAGCTTGTTGTCATCCCTTCCTAGCATATCATGCACCTAACTTTATTCCATGCTACTAAAATATCTATGTTATATTACTTATTTATAAGTTTGATGTGGTGATCAAGGACTATGCCATGTGTCAATCAAGGAGTAATGGTGATCAAAGGATATGCCATGCATAAGGTGTAGAAACACATAGGATAGAAAAGATGCATCTTGGAAGAGGAGTGAGAGTACAAGATGTAACCAAAAATGTTGTTCTCTATTGATTGTGAGAGAGGTGACTCTATCTTATAGAAATGGGAGAAGGTGGCCTAGATCAAAGGCACCTTCCCTACATCAATGGCAATCAGCCCCTACATCAGTGGGACTGGCCTAAATCAAAGGAACCTCCCATGTGGGGGTCTTTGGCTTACATCATCACTTAGGTCACACACTAGACACATCATAGCACTTGATGTGCCTTTAAAACACACACACACACACATGTGACTCCCCTAGATGCACACATGCACCATAGAGAAAGCCCTTGATCACACTTATCCCAACATACCCCCCCTCAAGGGTTTGCCTCTTGTAATGTCAAGGATACATCTAGTCTCATAGTTTCTCATGCCATCTCATGGTGGTCAAGGATGAATCTATGGCTAGGATCTCATGCTAGCAAAGGTGCCCAAGGGTCAAGGTTTACAAAAATGGGATAGAACCCCCCAAATGGTTATCTCTCTTGCATGTACAAGGATTAATCATAGGTCTTTGTGTGGACCTAGTTTCTCATGTCTGCAAGAGGTACCATGGGATCAAACACACATCACATGGCCTACATCATATGGTGACCAGAGGTGATTTACAAAAGACAAAACATATGACATTCTTTTTGGAGTACTACTCCAGGTAGAGAACCTCAAAATTTGACCAAGTGATGATAAAAAAAAATTCAAAAGACAAATTGCTCAAAAAGCATAGTCTTTATCTTCTACCACCAAGTTTGATTCTTCATTTACTGATGGAGTTCTTCCTTCAGCCAGATTTGCTCTGTTGTTGAAGTAGCCCTTCTTCACAAGAAATGCTTCATTCTCTTTGGAGTTGTTGTTCTTCATGGAATAACACATTCCCTTTTCCAATTGTAGCCAAAGGAACTTAATAAATGCTCATGCATAAGCATAAGCATATGCTTTGTTTCCTTTCCCTCTTCTTCCTCGTATGCATAAGCATAAGCATATGTCTCCTTCTCTTATGCTCATGCATAAGCATAAGCATGAGCATATGTCTTCTTCTCTTATGCTCATGCATAAGCATAAGCATGAGTATGAGCATATGTCTCCTTCTCTTATGCTTATGCATATGTCTCCCTCTTTCAATCTCTCTCATCTTTCTCCTTCTCCTCTTTTCCTCCTTTCCTCTCTCTTTCCCCCCCTCTTTTCCCTCTTTCATGAGCATGTCTTTTCCTTCCTTTCCTTCTCTCATGTGCATGTCTCATTTTCCTTTTTTCCTCTCTCTTTCTCCCCCTCTTCCCCCTCTTTCGATCTCTTTTCATAAGCATATGTATTTGCCTATGCTTAAGCTTTCTTGCTTTTTCTTTTATGCTCATATGCTCATGCATAAGCATAAGCATAAGCATGAGCATGAGCATAAACTTGCTCCCCCTCTTCCCTCTCTTTCGATCATAAGCATATGTATTTGCCTATGCCTATGCCTAAGCTTATGTTTGTTTTTTGTTTTTTGTTTTCGTGCTTATGTCTACCTTAGACATGGGATCACGTCGCACGTCCGACGAGTACAGATAGCCTCGCAAGAGGAGACATCATGATCTCCATGCTCCAGAGGACTTTGATTCCTCTCGAGCGACACCTCAAGAGCCTACCCCTGTGACTACCCTTGGCCCGACTCCTCTCGGATGTAACACTGTGACTACCCCTAGGGGAACTCCTTTGCTAGCAACCCATGGCTTTGTCGGGAGTCTCGACGAGTTCATAGCACAAATGTCCGATGAGGAGGTAGCGAGATTCTTCTCTCTGCTATCTCAGAGGACCTCAGTAATTCCCTCTCCTACACCGACGGCTGGACCTACTGCCCAGTCATCCCCTCATGCCCCTTTGACCGAGGGGTCATCACCTGTGCATGCCTATCGTGAGGGAAGGAAGAGTAGGAGGGGCCGCTTATGTTGTGCTGACTCAGGAAATGTAGACAAGTCAGCACACGTATCCCTACAGGTCTCCACTTGGTCCCGAGACACATACTTATCAGTCAAGTCCCTTGCCCTCTCCTACTCCCACTACTACTCCTCACTCCAAAAGCGCTCGCACAGCTTCCACTTGCTCTAACTCTGCCACTACCATGAGTCCTCCTTACCCAAGGACTCTCCTATCAAATCATGTCTACCGGAGAGATAATAGACGATAGAAATGGAAAAGTAGTGATGGCCACCATGAGGCGGTTGATGAGCCACCACTTCAAGAGTGGCATTACTACTGATTGGCGGTATCAAGATGACCAAAAGAAGCAAGCGGTCATCGATGAATTGAAACAAAAATACCCTAACCCACCAAATTGGGAGTTCAATGAGAATTATATACGAGAGCGCATGGGTTTGGTCTTGAAGCATCGTAGATCAACCTTGCGTACTTCCATCGCAAAGGGGATGGCTAAACCTAGCTGGGCAAACAAAGCTGATTGGAAGTTCTTTAAGAAGCAGAATAGGGACCATCCTGAAATGTTCAAGGGTTAGAGGAGGGCTACGAGGAGACGGCTGGACGCCGTAGGTACTTCACACTTTGGTGCAGGCGGACGGTTGGCATTCGAGGTAACCGTGGTAAGTCTAGTTCTTCTCATTTAATATATTGTTCTATTTGTTTTACTACATATATTAAATGCACTTTATCTAACTCTCGTAAATTGGATCCACAGCAAGCTGCGATGGGTGGTCTTCCTATAGATGCAGAGATGCGACACGTGTTTCGCATAGGAACAATGCCGTGGTTTATTGAGCAGGAGGCAATGGGAGCGACGGTCAATTGGGCTGAGGAGGCTGCTTGCATGATATAAGTCTACTCCTACTTGTAATCTCAATTTTTAAATTGTTTGATCTTTAAGTTCCAATCTAATTTTCAATTAATATGGTTTCACTCTTAGGGTCAAAGCTCGAGCGTCCCATCACTAGAGGCGAGCAATCACCAGGGCCAAGGATTGGGCACACCTGACAAGGGTCAAGGAGCAAGCGCAACTCACGAGGACCAAGGATCAGGCCAGCAAGACGAGGATGAGGAGGATGACGATGATGATGATTCAAATGAGTAGTAGTAGTAGTAGTTTACATATACTTCGCCATTTATATCATTTTGTATATCAGCTCGTTTGAGCGATTTTAAATCACCCTTTTCGAAAGGGTAATTTTGTAACAAACAATGTTGTATATCTTCCACATGTATATGCTTTTGTTGCTCGATCATTTCATTTGAGCGATTTTGTATCACCCTTTTTGCAAGGAAAATTTTGTAATAAAAAACTTTTTTTATAATTACCCAAAAAAAAAACATTAGTGGGGCAAAACAGGGCTTGCTATGGCCCTGTTTAGCCCCACTAATGCTTTTTTTTTTGTTTTATTAATCGTCGCTATATAGCGATGTTTACTAGTATCGCTATATAGTGGCGTTTACCAGTGTCGCTATATAGCGACGCTTTATAGTGACCGTTCTTTTTCGATGCTTATAACGACGTTAATAACGACATTTGCATTCGTTTAAAAAAAATAGTGTAAAAAACGTCGGTATTTTCATCAAAAAAGGGCCTATGCCTTGTAGTGTTCCTTGCCATTTGTGTAGCAAATCCAAATCCAGAGTCAGAGTTGGATGAACAAGGGGGACCAATTTAGGTTGCTCGGATAATAAGGGATGAAATGGGAATCCCTAGCACATTCACAGCATTATCGTATGAACCCAAACCATTAAAAATCTCCCAAAGAGATATACCATGAAATAGCTTTATGAGCGTTGTTTGGAAAAGAAATAGGAATGGGTTCCAAATAAAGAGGGCTTGGCTACAGTGGAGGTGAGTAGCATATCCATTGTTGGAAATCAAGGACTCAAAATCTTAAAAAGAAGCATGGGTATGATGTGGAAAAAAGTATCACGATCCCTGACGGCAGCCTCTCACATATCAAACATTGTTTGGGTAGACTTAATCCGACTAAAGATGCAATAACAGAGTTTGATGACTCAAAAAGTGATTCTGAAGCATAAGGCAGATATGTCCCTATGTGGCGGTCTCCTCTCGGTGATCTTATACATAATTTTCCAAAATGGTGTATCTTTACACCACCTCTATGTTGATATGAACAATTTTTGAATTCTATCTATTAATAATTAAGTTTAAATTAAGAAATTAATTTCATTAATTAATCAAAAAACTAGTTCGTAAAGTAAAAGTAATTAATAATTAAAGAATTAACAAAAAGTAATAAAAATGAATAAGCTAATAATTAATAATTATTATTATTTAGTAATAGAAAAGGATTAGTAATAAAAAATAGAAAATAATTAAGAAAATAATAAAAATTAATAGAAATTAATAATTAAAGAATTAATTATAAATGGAAAAAATAACTAAAAATTAGCTAGTAATAGAACGCTCAAGCATTAGGTGGACATGTAAGGATCTAGCCCTATGTGGCTGCATATTAAGGGGTGTGTCACATGTGGCCCCTCACATTTACTTTCACGCTCACTATACCTGCACCTTTGCTTCCACAAATCATAATTTGCAAAGATAGATATATAAAGTGTTGTAAAAACATCCTTTTTTGAGTCTACTCAGTCAATATCAAGTGGAGGTGATTGCTATTTGAGAAGAAATCAAGCCCATTCTCTTTATTCATGAAAAAGATTTACTCAGAGAGGAACGACTTCCAATGATTACAAGATCAATATCAAAATATAGATAGAGTGGAAAGACATAGCTTAACCGTGAACTTCAAGGTGAATTGGAAAGATCTATACATTTACCACGAGGAGATGATGTTAAATCTAGGTATCGACCCTTTGGTTTGGGAAAAATGTCCAAAACAAGAGAAAAAGTCCAAAAATTCTGAACACAATGTTATTGCGTGACAAAGTGTGAGGATGGTGGCCCACATGTTTGCTTGAATTTTGCCACCGTCCAAAGACCATTGACCACCAACCCCAGACCCCGCCGTCACTGGTGGCATTGCCCCCAAACCCCCATCAAGGGTGTTGCCCCCAAACCCATTCAAGGAGTACGTTGTTCCTTCTACCATCTCCTAACCATCAAATGGTCACCATGAGATCTCATATAGTGTCAAAACTAGCATCTTGTCCAGTGCTCACACCATGGCTTCTCCTCATAATGGGGGCCTTACAAAAGGGCACTATGGAACATTGTTGTTTACATACGAGAGGTGGGCATTGCACATATACCAACATACCTCATTGACGAATTGTGTTCCTCTATCTGACACAATTTCAATGGGGCATCCAAAGCATGTAATGACATTTTTGTGCAAGAACTTTGTTGTGCTTTTGGCATTGGTTTTTCTTATTGATTTAGCTTTAGCCCACTTTGTGAAGTAGTCTGTGGCCACAATGATATAACGTGCTTGTGTTCCCTTTGCAGCTGGATGTATGGGTCCCACAAAGTCAATCCCCCATTTTTTAAATGTTTGCCGAGTGGTAACTGTTGTTAGGGGGTTGAAATCCTTGTGTTGAGGTTTGATGGTTCTTTGACATACATCACATCTTTTGGCATAGTCATAACCATCTGCCCAAAGGGTTAGCCACCAATATCTTGCTAAGAGGATTTTCTTGATGTTGTTTCCCCTACAAAGTGTCCTCCTGCAATGCCTTCATGTGCTTCACGGATGATGAGTGGGATTTCATATGGCATGACACATCTACGCAGGATGTGATCTTTTTGCATTTTACAAAGTTGGCCGGCTATGAGTAGATAGGGTGCAGATTTGATTATGAGTTTTTTGGCTTCAACTGGTTGCAATTCCAATGGCGGTCTGCGTGTCATTAAGTATCCAATGATATCTCAATGATATCTACACACCAATCTGGAATAGCATCTATTTGAAATAGTGTCGCATCTGGCAAGTCATCTTCTACTCCAATGACTTCTTGACATGTGATTGACAATGTAGTGTTGGACACCTTTGCGAACCACTATTTTGAGAATGAATTCTTATAGCAAGAGGAGCCATCTGGTTATTCTTCCTGTTATACATGGACAGTTTACAAGATAAAGCAATGCTTGACGGTCGATGTAGAAGACAAAATCATTTGCCAATAAATAGTGTCGAAATTTCTTAACACTATACACATTGCCGGGGCTTCTCTTTCTGTGGTGGTATAGTTGATATCTACATCATTGAGTTGTCGACTGGCAAAGTAGAATGGGTGGTATTTCTTATGTTCACCAGGTTGGCAAAGCACACTGTCAATTGCATACTTGGATCCATCAATATGAACATGAAAATCAATATCCCAATTGGGAGATATAAGGATGGGTGATGTGATTAGGTGCCACTTTAAAAGCTCAAAGGCTTGGTTGCACTCTTCAATCCATAAGAATTCCACCAACAACTTGTAAAGTGATCTGGCTATCATGGCATACCACAAGATAAATCTTTTATTCTAGCCAGCATGTCCCATAAAGACCTGTACACCTTTGGAATTTGTAGGAGGAGGTAATTTCATGATGATTTTGATTTTGTCCACGTTAGTTGCAATTCCATGTTGAGTTCAAT
The DNA here is from genome assembly GCF_047967505.1 of Dipteris shenzhenensis. Lineage (NCBI taxonomy): Eukaryota > Viridiplantae > Streptophyta > Polypodiopsida > Gleicheniales > Dipteridaceae > Dipteris > Dipteris shenzhenensis. The sequence continues at coordinate 18,135,699 of NC_141621.1, forward strand.
GATGTGTCCCAAAACAACTCCGTGCATGACCATGAACAAGCATTTTGTTGGATTTAGGGAGATGCCATACTCATATTCTTTAAAAAATGCCAGAAATCAAGGATAAATATATGTGTGGGGGGGGCGGGGGGGGAGAGGGGTTAGGGTGTGTGTGTGTGTGTGTGTGTGTGTGTGTGTGTGTGTGTGAGTGAGAGAGAGAGAGAGAGAGAGATACTTATCAACAAAAGGTTTGCGCATAGCCCTACAAGCGCTTTCCAAGCATGAACCGGGTTTTAAGCATAAGACGAAGATGTGTTTGATTGCTAGCTTGAGCCTTTTGTTCCTTTTGGGTGGAGAAAGCATGGATCTTCACATCAATATTGTGTGGAGCTTGGTTCAAAGATTGTGAGTAAAGGTTTTAGATATTGTTAGAAAAGTTTGGTTTTTGGCACCCCCACTCACAAACCGTGGCCTATTGCCAAGTAGCAAGGATGATCCCAACGGATCCGTATGCGAGTAGCCAACTCAGGTGTGTGAACACTAGATTACCATCCAAGCTGCCACTCCTTGCAAAAGCTGGGTTTTAGCACCATGGAGAATCCTCTTGGTGGCCGACCATACTTTGAACACATTGCTTGAACGATTTAATGCCGACCTCTCACCCCCGATCCCTTATGTGTCCTATAAAACTCTATAAAGCTGCTATCTCCTTCATGCTCAATTCAGCTCCATCCTCAATTCAGCTCAATCTTGATAATTCCAATGGCAGGAGGGCTACGCAAGTCGAGGTACTTTGCGCCTCCCTCCTCTCTAGCTCGCCCCCATAAACTTGCATCTTCATCTTTACCTCCTCCACCCATTGTTAATCGACGTAGTACCTACTCCGACTTTCAACTCGCCTTCAACCTGCAGCTTCGGGAAGCACTCAGAGCTTCCAAGGTTCCCACGAGCCTCACCCTCAAAGCACAGCCCCACGATGACCATCCTTTCTACCCGGTCTCCGCCCCATCTGATGCAGCAGCCACTACAGAAAGACAGAAACCCAGCAGCAGTCAGGGCGCAGTAGCAGCACGCCCCAGCCATGGTGCCCATACTGAAGCTGCCGACGTCGCTGCCACCACGTCGACTCATGAGCTCGGGTCGGTTAATAGTAGTATTTCCAATCCCCAGCTCCATGCCTCCACAGCGGCCGACGGCGAAGCCAGCTCCCAATCCCTGTTGCGTTGCTCGATTTGCCTTGACGACAAGGAGCCCGAAGAAATGCTCACGCTACAGGATTGCCTGCACGAATTCTGTCGTGCGTGCTTATCACACTACGCAACTGACAAAATTGAGGAACGTCGAACGCCTATATTTTGTCCAGAACCCCGTTGCCAGACGACGTTGACAACGTCGCAATGTGAAATGCTGCTCTTGAAGGAGACGTACCAGCTTCTCATCTCCCTCTTGGCAGAAGCGCAGATTCCCCAGCACACTCGACTTTACTGTCCCTTCCCAGACTGTTCGGCACTCATGATCGACGACCAACCCAAACAGTCGCCAGGCACCCACTTGAAAAATAGAGCGGAATGCCCCGGGTGCCATCGATCCTTCTGCTTGCACTGCAAAGTGCCATGGCACGCGGGAATAGCATGCGCTGCTTATCAGAGGCTCCCCGTCGACCACAGGAGCCCAGACGATCTCAAGTTCCAACGCCTCGCCAAACTTCAGAAGTGGCAACATTGCAACAAGTGCGGCAGCGTCATCGAACTCTCTCATGGCTGCAACCACATGAAATGCAGGCAAGCTTTCACTAACCAAACTTTTCCGTTTGCCATAAGCGTCACACTGTGGGATATCTATTATGAAGCTGTAGGATAAGCACTCACAAATGTCTATATGTTGTTGACGACTACAACAGATGTGGTAACGAGTTCTGTTACCGTTGCGGAGCTGCATGGACCAACGGAAAAGCTACGTGCACCTGCAAGTTCTGGGAGGAACGCAACATTGTGGCCGCTGGGCCACTGCCACGTCGCTAGCTTCACCAAGCTCAGGCAAACTGCAGTGCTCAATTGAGCTGGCTTCCCGAGTTTGAATCCCTTGGAATTGTAGACCAGAGGTGGATGTGTCCCTTGGGAAAAAAAACCAGAGGAAGGACCCGCTGTACGCAAACGGATGTTTTTTAGAGCATCTCTTGGACATGGTAGTCAATCGTGTAGCTACAAATATTTAGCTTTTGGGCCATCGTGAATTTATCTACCATGGATACCATGGAGGTCTAGTGTTTGTATGCCCATATATGGTATATGATGCATATTTATCTACCATGGATATCATGGCGGTCTAGTGTTTGTATGCCCATATATGGTATATGATGCATAGGAGGAGTGCTCCAATAACTCATATACTTCCATATGGGCTTTAATATGACCACATGTTTCCATGAACTATCAATCCTTTGAAAATTTCGAAATATAAAAGGGTCCCCATGACTGTGGGACTCCATAGTTGGTCAACAAATAATCTAAGGGGTTTGATATAATATGCATAATCTCCCTATAGGGTATAAGAAGTCAATAGGTATTTCTTTCAGTGACACGAGGTCAAAGCCAATTGATAACTCCAAGATACAAGCATTATGAAGGGGATGTGTGCGTGTGCGTGTGCGTGTGCGTGTGCGTGTGCGTGTGCGTGTGTCAATCTATCTACCTAATAGGTACCCACAATATTAAAAATAAGCATTATAATTTGCCTGTGCGACAGTCATTGCATGATTAACCAAAGTAAAGGTTGTCGCTGTGTAGAATTAACAAGAATAACCTAAGGTGCAAAAAATTAAGGCAATAGAAGAGTCTAGAAGCTGGTAAGGCAATAGAATAGTCTCAAAGCTGGTAAGGTGGCAGAACAATCTAGAACATGGCACTTATAAATATGTGGTACCCTACTCCTAAGGGGGGCAGCAAGAGGAGCCGACAGGGAGGTTAGGAGAGTGGAGTCATGAGGGAAGAGGCGATGGGCAGCGAGGCACAAATAAGAAGGGCATATATACAAATAGCATGCATGGGCATTGAAGGGAGAGAGAGGGTGAGCAAAGGAGGGAGAGGCTGTGGAGAGAAAGTGACAAGGGGGATGGTGGTGGAGGGTTTGTTGTCACAATATAGTTAAAGTCCATTCAATACATGTCTAGCAAAGCCACAACAGAGGACATGGAGACATCTGGTAAAACTATAATTGCGAGGGTTGCCCAGATTGAGGATAGCGTGAAGGCCACAAATGAGCACATTTGAAAACTTTTGGGGGAGGTGAAGAAGGTTCAGTATGTGTGACAAAGGATGTAGCCTAGAAGTTGAAATTTTAAAAGAACTTTGTTACACAGTGACATGTCAACATTCAAGGTTAGTTTAAATAGGTTAACAGCTTTGTTGATGAGAATAATTGTAAGCTAGGCCATGTGTAACCCATGGAAATTAAAATTGCTTTAAGACATTTGTTATATTGTAAGTTGTTCTATAATGGGCTCATGCTTAGGTTATTTAGTAGGACTAACTTTTTTTGTCTTACTTCAAACTTCTGTATCAACTTTTTATTTGCAAGAATAAAATTTAAGGTTCCTCGATATCTAAAGTTAGAATATGGTGATTCCATGTACAAAAATGTGTACATGTATAACTCAAATTAATTCAATGGACGAGTGGTGGATTATAATTATGTGTTAGAGATTAAGAGGCCAACATGTAAATTCATGCAACATGCATATATGTGGGTGGACATATATGTAAATGTACAAATGAGTGATGGATTATGATTATGTGAGGGAAAGACCAAGAGACATTACATGTAAACACATGCATGCAAATAAGTGAATGCATCCTTTTAAAACATAAACATGCATGTAGATACAACGTGCACATGTAACAATTGACATGCACATGTACAAACACACAAATATAGCAACACCACATTCACACATGCATAGAGACACACTAACTCATATGTCCAAAGAATAAGCACATAAACATGTTGTGTGTGTGTGTGTGTGTGTGTGTGTGTGTGTGTGTGTGTGTGTGTGTGTGTGTGTGTGTGTTGTGTGTCTGTGAGTGTTTAAAAAATAAAACCTTTTAAAGGCACGGCACATGATGCTCAAATAAGGGTGGATAAAATATTTCTCATCTAATGGGTAAACATAAAATATGTATCCAAGAAGTGTTGAATCCGTCAAGTCATCCAGGATCCAAGCTCCGGGTCCACACTCACCAAAAAGAACCGGATGTTATGACTTCCCTAATTTTCCTTGCATTTTGCTTTTCGATGCAAAAATGGTCTAGTTCTATTCTCTTGTCCACTTGTTTCTCTTTCCCTTTGTGTATCCTCCAATATTTTACAAATTAGGCCATTTTGGCAGGGTCTGTGTTTGTAGACATCTTAGCAGTCTTACAAAATTTGTTTGAGTTTGTTCCTAGAATTTCCTTTGAGTCCATCTTGGTATGCATACAAAAGTGTTGAATCCGTCAGCTAGTCCATGCTCCAAGGTCAGGGTCCAAAGGTCAGGGTCCACTTACTTGTCACCATCCAGGAAAAACTAGATGTTAGAACATCATAGTTTCAGTTGGGTAGATAGGTAATGCCTATATTCCCTGGCATTTTATTGCTTTACCTAGGAACAAAGACACCCGTCTAGATTCACAAATACCAAAATTTTGCAGATACTATGTTACATGTATTAATAGTGTCACAAGTCCATCATACTAGTCTGCCACCGAAGCGTGTGAGACCATAAGGGGGGTAGTCCTTGCCCTTAAAAGAAAACTTGCAGTAGGGAATAGTCCACACCCTTAGTAGTTAATCTCATCTTACTATTTGATAAACCAAAGAGAAAAAATAACAAATTAAAAATGTGTAAATCTACATTAATTATTTAAGAAATCAATCTTTAGAATTACCAAGGAAAATTATGGTAGAAGGTGAAAAAAACCTTTTGCAATCCCTGCTTAAAGAGAAGGGAAAACATTACGTCCACTTGTAGTCCACCAGTAATTAAGTGCTTAGGAAGGCCATCCTTTGTAAATTAAATGGAAAAAATGATGACTACAAAAAGTTGACCCAATAAGCACAAGTCTGCAAAGCTAGATGGGGGGCCGGGGGAATTGAAAAGACTTGCATATATCTATGTATATATATATATATACATATATATATATAACTGTAAATAAAAGGAGAATTTAGCATTATTTTCACGAGTTTAAACAAAATTAGAGCAAAAATGTAATGGCACACATATAGTCATAAAAAACAAAAAGTGCACTAGTAGAGAGTAACTTTTCATTAAATTTAGTGGAGTGTAGAGAAGGGAGGTACGTAAACCTTCATTAATATTTAAGAGGAAATTTTATAATATTAAAAGAAATTTAACAAGAAATTAAATGAAAAAATATAGAGAATTTAAGGAATATTAAAGAATAATAAAACTAAAAGAGGGAGATACACAGAGAGAGAGAGCGACACAGAGAGAAAGAAAGAGAGAGAGAGAGAGAGAGAAAGAGTGTGTGTGGGGGGGGGGAGTATGTGTGTGTGTGTGTGTGTGTGTGTGTGTGAGTGTGACAGTAAAGAATAAAGAAGAATGGGAAGTGTGTGTTTAGAATTCATAATCCCCTCAATAATTGAACCATACAATCGATTCAGTCATAGATTGGCCTTAAACTAAATAATTAAAATTTAAAAATAATTCAAATATGGAGATTTAAACATTTAAAAGAAATGAGATATAATTTTATTTCGAAGGTATTACAACCAAACAAGGTAGGTTTACAAAAGTGTAGAATCTATCCGGTAGTCCAAGCTCCGAGGTCAGGGTTCACTTACCTACCACCATCCAAGAGAAACTAGTTGTTAGAACAACATAGCTTCAAGTGGGTAGACAGGTAATGCCTGTTTACCGTGGCTTGTTATTGCTTTTACCAAAGAACCAAAACTACCCTATAGATTCTAAAGTGATAGTATAGTGAGAGGTGTTAATCCCACCCTCTTTAGAGAATTTAGAAGAGTTTGAAGCAGGGGGAACTTTTTCAACATTAAATCAACCAAGGAAATTAAAGAAAGACCTAATCTAAATGTGATGAAATTAGTAATATAAATTAAAGAAAAAAAGAGCAAGGAAATAAAAGACTTTAAAGAGAGTAAATAAGTTAGAGAAAATAAAGAAACAAAGTAGATGGACTAACATAATTAAAGTAAATTTAAATTAAAGAAAGAAGAAAATATTAAGAGCTTAACGAAATATATAACAAAATTGTCTATAAATGTGTATACATAAATGAGAGGGAAGAATAAAGGGGGCATAAGTGACTAGAAGGCCGAGAAAGATTAAAGAAAAAGTAAGTTTTAAAAGCCCGCAAAAACGAACCCTAATTATAAAATTAAAAAGTCAGCGAGACTAAAAGTATTTACAGTATAAAAATGAATGAATACATCAACAATAACATCCATATAAAAGAAACACATATATAGATAAATAAAGGGGTTTTATGTAGATGAAGGGGTTAATAAAATAACTAGAAATATATATGTTAGCCACGTGTTAGCAAATGAGTACACTTGGGAAACCTTAGTAAGAGACTTACATAACACCAAATCACATATGCGCAAGTTTAAGTAAGATAGGATCTTGAAAGTTGAAGCTGGCAAACAGTAAGATAATTCATCTTGAAAGGCAAACAAGTCCCATGAAAACAAGGGTTCTGGGGGAGCTGTGTGCAAGTGATGAGTCTGCCAAGTAGAAGACGAAGACGAGCTCATCATCAACTAAAACAAGTCTTTGCAACCAGAGAAGAGAAGAGGGCTTGAACCAAAAAGGCAAGATCACTGCAGCGTGATATAGGAGCCAACATTACGATCAACCATCCATAGAAAATTATGATCTACTGCTATGTAAAAGAAGTACGACCATGAGAAGGTGAAGAGAAGTGACTAAGAGCATGACTACAATCTAAAAAGGTGACTAAGAGCACACCAGCACGCAACACCAGTGACATAAGATGGCCGAACCAAGCAAGATGACTTAGACAGGGAACAACCATAGGAGCCATCTTCATCACCAAGGTCAAGCAAGGAAGTAGATGTATGCAAAAGGATGGGGTCTCTTCTACGAGAGTCAGTGAAACAATAAGAATGCCAGCCATGCAACACGATAATCACTGAAACCACCGACGGAGTCTCCATACAAGAGACATATACCTACACGACAACACAAAAAACTCAACAAGGAAGCAACTTGTGATTGAAAGAAGACAGAGGCTGTGTGAGGATTTTATTAAAGGAAGATGTAGCAAAGTCGACGAAGTTGTAAGAGTAGAAGCAAAGGTGACTATGCGAGTGTGAGAACTCCCAAGGGAAGGAGGAGGAGAGTCACCAGATGGTGACATAGCAACTCAGGAGCAGCCGATCGCAAGGCTCAAGAAGACACTAAGCATGAAGATAAGTGCCTCAAGGGTGGGATTAAGGGATGGAAGGAAACCGTGAGGGGGCGACTAAATAATGCAAGAGGTGGAGAGAAGCCTCATGGTGGGATATTATGAATGGATAAGGATGAGTAAGGAGGGAGTCCATGAAGAGGAGCGTGAAAGGAGGGAGCCCTTTAAGAAGAAGAACATGGCTTTGGGAGTGGACAAGAGGGAGGTAGTGGGTGGTTTGGGTATAGACAAAGGATGTAGGTTAGGTTAGGTAGAGGGAAAAAAGTTAGTTATAATTTATTCGATGCTCTAACTTAAACAAACATCCCAAAAAATGCCTTTATAAGAAATCCAAAATTTCATAATTTACCAAAGAGGGGGGTTAAGTCATGACTACAGATAGGAGGGTTTTCTAAACAATTTGCATAAATCAAGCTAAGAAAAGCGACAAGGGGTAGAGAGAAACTTTATTTAAAATTTAATAACAATAGAAATTATTAAATGCAACTAATAAGAAGGGGAGAAATAAAAATTAAATGCCACCAATCATAATAATTAAATATCATTAATTAAATCAAAAGAAAAAAAGGCAGGGAAGGGTATGTTAAATGAGTCTAAGAAAAGGAGACATGTCTATGTGTGTCTAAATGATAGATTGCATGGGTCAAAATGAAAGTATCATATCCAAGTGATGTCCCGCTGGGGAAATGAGAGAGAGAGTGTGTGTGTGTTTGTGTGTGTGTGAAAATGAGAAAACTATTAAGCAAGATTAATGTGTGTGTGTGTGTGTGTGTGAGGGAAATCATGGACAAGTTTCTTTCTATAATAGGAGAATGACCGAAAAGTGTCATAACTCATGCCTCTGCCAACCTAGGTATCCATGAGCATCTCCATAAGTGTAGGTTATCTCTTCCCCTAGCCTTCTTATCCATTTGTGGTCCTTAGGCAGCAGTCCTTTAGGCCAAAAAAATTTTGTGTCTATTATCTCTATAATCACCATAGATGGACCACCAAAATAAGTCTCAATTAGTTCTATATGCAAGAAAATTAAACCACCAAAATTATCATATTAAGAGAGTATTATAATAAATAGAAATATAACACATACAAAAGTGTGAGGGGCAAGAGGACCTAGTTAAATATGCTAATAATATTATAAGTTATAGTGCTTAAAAGGGGTGGAATAATAAGAGAGAGAAGGCGAGAGGGGGGGAAAACAAGGTGCAGGGGAATTTTAATAAATCACAAGGAGGAGTGAACCTTTGTCAAGTGACAGTGTGTCAAAAAAAGTGGAAGAGAGAGAGAGAGAGAGAGAGATAGAGAGAGAGAGAGAGACAGACAGACAGACAGACACACAGAGAGAGAGAGAGAGAGAGTGTGTGTGTGTGTGTGTGTGTGTGTGAGTGAAATTTTATTGAGAAAAATGTGTGTCTGTGTGTGTGTGCGTGTACTCACCCTCACCCAAGGGGACACCACATGATGGGGGCAGGACACCCATCAAGTGGTGTCCTGCCCCGCACCAAAAAATGTCCAAAAAGGAAGCCTCTTTGTAAGTGTTTTTGAAATAGGGATTATATCATAGTTATTTCCAAGTGGATTTATGATCTTCAAGATGTTCAATGGAATGAGACATACCATGGAATACCCAATAACTATTTGGAGACAATCACGCACTAGGCACCACGATTGCATAGTTATGATAATTCTTTAAAAAATGACTGGAAGTGATAGGTCTTTCTTGAAGCAGAGTCGTACAAGGACCTCATTCCTGCACAACCTGATAAGAGTTTAACGAGCAATGTGGCACGTGGCATGTGCCATGTGGCCAACCCAACCAAGGATTAGCAACGTAACACATGGTTAACCCAGCCAAGTGTTAACAAGGTTTGGGGGTGTGTGTGTTTAAAAAATAAAACCTTTTAAAGACACAGCACACGATGCTCAAATAAGAGTGGATAAAAGATTTCTTATTTAATGGGTAAACATAAAATATGTATCCAAAAATTGTTGAATCCGTCAGGTAGTCCAGGCTCCAAGCTCTGAATCCACTCACCAAAAAGAACCGGATGTTATGACTTCCCTAATTTTCCTTGCATTTTGCTTTTCGATACAAAAATGGTCTAGTTCTATTCTCTTGTCCACTTGTTTCTCTTTCCCTCTGTGCATCCTCCAATATTTTAGAAATAAGGGCCATTTTGGCAGGGTTTGTGTTTGTAGACATCCTAGAAGTCTTACGAAATTTGTTTGAGTTTGTCTCTGGAATTTCCTTTGAGTCCATCTTGGTATGTATACAAAAGTGTTGAATCCATCAGGTAAGGTCAGGGTTCACTTACCTATATCACCATCCAAGAAAAACTAGGTGTTAGAACATCATAGTTTCAGTTGGGTAGACAGGTAATGCTTGTATTTCCTGGCATGTTATTGCTTTACCTAGGAACAAAGACACCCGTCTAGATTCACAAATACCAAAATTTTGCAGATAATATGTTACATGTACTAATAGTGTCACAAGTCCATCATATTAGTCTACCACCGAAGCATGTGAGACCATAAGGGAGGTAGTCCTTGCCCTTAAAAGAAAACTTAAAGAGAGAGAGAGAGAGAGAGAGAGAGAGAGAGAGAGAGAGAGTGTGTGGGGGGGGGGGGGGGGGGAGTATGTGTGTGTGTATATATGTGTGTGTGTGTGTATATGTGTGTGTGTGATGTGTTGTGTGTGTGTGTGTGTGTGTGTTTAGATTTAATCATCCCATCAATAAATGAGCCATATAATTAATTCCACCATTTGGATAAAAAGTTATATATGAGACGAGTACAAAAATATTTACGACATCTAAGTTGGGACTTGCAAAAAATTGAGAGTTTGCAAAAATTCTAACAAAATTGAGAATTTATAATCATATTGAGTCTGAAATAGGAACACAAGATTGGAAAAGGGCGTCCAATCCATCAGGTAGTCCAGGTTCCAAGATCAGGGTCCATAAGTACCTGCCACTATCTAAGAAAAACTAGGGGTTAGAGCATCGTAGTTTCAATTGGGTAGACAGGTAATGCCTGTATTCCCTGGCGTGTTATAGCTTTACCTGGGAGCAAAGACATCCATCTAGATTCACAAATATCAATTTTTTTCATAAAATATGTTATATGTACAGTTCATGTCACAAATCAATCATTACTCTGCCTCCAAAGTGTGTGAGACAGTAAGGGAACCAATATTACCAATTTAAAGGGAATCAAGGGATGGTCCATCTCTTTATTGAAAAAAGACAAGGGGGCTAGTCCACCCCTTTTGGAAAAGCAAAATGTCTCTTTATTTTTAATGGATGATGATGATGATGGGGGGTTATCCACACCCATGAATGGCAATTAAAGGTCAAAACAATTTGAAAAAATAAATGATTGAACAAAAAATAGAATTCAAAAGGGAACTGAAAAGCACTTGAGTCATGAAATGATTAATTAGGGAATTTAATCCACTCAATAATTAAAACATCGGAGTAAGTGCCAATAAGGGAGGTAATCCACTCAGTAATTAAAACAAGTTTTCACCATGGGGGGTATTCCACACCCATATTGGCAAATCGATAAATTTGAAGAAAGTGTGAGCTTTAAATTAAGTAAAGCCATTAAATCAAATAAAGAAATTGAGAAACAATTATTCATAAATTATACAAATAACTACTTTGAGACAAGTAGGAGCTTTGTGGTTAACCTATACTTCAAAACTTAGGGGGATTAGGAAGTTTTCAACAAGTTGTGAACATCACCTAAAAAGATCTAAATTAAATGTAAATTAATCCAAATAAACCATAAGGTTAAAAGGATTAACTTATATATATATATATATAAACCTATCATAAAGAAAAAAGACTTTGAAAAATACATAAAGAAAAGAAATTAACGATAATTAAGAGCATAGATTAAAGATGGGACGTGACATAACTATATATATATATGTATAATAAAGCAATAAGGAGGTGCTACAAGCAATAAAAATTAAAAAATGGTCGTTAAAAAAAAGAAATTGTGTTATGAACCAAGCATAAGCAAAGTATAACACAGACATAGTTATAAATATGCCTATATATAGGTATATTTATATAGCAATATCCACAAGGAAACAAATATAAAACATTTTTAAAACTATGAACATAACCATAAAGTTTGTATATGTATGCATGTAAGCAAGAGATATGAAAATGACAAAATGTAAACACTATACAAATGAATATATAGTCAATAACAGTAACTATCTAATTATATATCTAGAGAAAAAACAAAATCAAATAAAGCGGGACAAGCCTAAAACTATATATATATATATATATATAAAGCGTAAAAATAATTTAAAAGGGAAACTAAAAGTACTACGGCTAAAACTATATAAGAAGAATTAGAAAAAAAGCCACTAAAGCAACGGAACTAGTGGTTAACAGAAAGCTAAATCAGAGAGGCTGGCTAGAGCCAAACACACGTAAACCTTGAGAACTGAGGTGGGAGGGCCACGTACTAGGCGAAAACAAGGAGATAAGGCAACTGTGGGAATAGTGGTGATGAGAAGGTCTCGGTGTAAGGGACAGGAGAAGAAGCGCGACGCAGAAAGCATGCCAGCCCTGCTTGTCACAAACAAAAGCTAACAAAGAAGACGAAGCAACCCAAAGAGAAGGCAAACTGAATCACGAGGTACATAGACACCCGTAAAACAGCGCAGAGTTACGTAAACCAGTGTTAAAAAGTGACAGCTGCAAGCGATGAACATAAGGAACTTTTTTCTCCGAGTGAGCAAGTGAATGCGGGAGCACAAGAAAAGAACAGAAAGAAGTGAAAAGGAGCTTTAATTCTGAGGCGACGAAGCAAGGTAGGCGAATGAACAGCCAATGTGAGCATCGTCTGAATTGACTATGAGAGGTAGTAGTAGTAAGGAGAAACACCATGAGAGGTACAAGTCGAGAGGAGTAGAAGGATAAGGCCACAATACAGGAACGGTGAAGCAACAAGGTCTCTTGCTCTTCTTGTAAAGAGGCTAGTAGAGGGCACGTGCTTCTCACGTGCATGGTGGTGCCATGACAAAATTGCAAGGAAGGGTGGCGGTGCGAAATGGTTGTAGTTGGGTTCGTTTGTTGGGTAAGGTTGAGGAGGTTAGGGAAGGTGTGAGCGATGTGTGTTTGTAAGTGTCGACGAGTTTTTAGTAAGTGTGTGTGAGAAAATGTGTGAGTGTGCAAGAAAAAAAAGGGGGTTTTCCATGAATACCATGTCATTATGTGTGTTTGTAAGAGTTTCGAGTCAAGTAAAGATAAGGATTAAGTGTAATGGAAAAATCAATCATTTCATATGTAAAGAGGGATTGTTTTATTCAAGGAGAAATTTTAGTTGAGGGGTTTTTTAACACTAGTTTGGTGGCATAATAGGACATAAAAGTGTCTTTTTAAGGTTTTGGCAAAAAATCATAACTTGATGTAGATGCGCTTTTTGGTGATTTCCCCTCTTGAGATTAAGGTAGACTCATAGGACTATTTCCTAAAAATACAAGGAGCACAAAAAACTATTACATATGATTACAAAATGCTGACAAATGTATGGTAACACAATGTTTCACGCAGATATTACTCAGATTTGAACTTTATTTAGCATGCTAGAAAATAAAAATGATTTTAATGAGCTATCATTTCTTACAGAGTGTTTATAAGTATATAAAACACATAAAAGTGACAAAAGTTTATTAAAAAACCATTTTGGCAAGATTGATTTAGCAATTAGCGAGCAATTAGCAAGAGTGGTTTAAAAATCATTTTGGAAAGACTGATTTAACAATTAACAAGAATGGTTAGCCTAGCAGGTTGCATTTATAATTTAGAAGCATCATTATATACTACACATAACAACCATAATGTGTCATACCTTAACTATAACAATATTATATCATAAGAAAAGTCACCACATCACAATAAAGGCTAAACCTGAAATAGATTATGTGCTCCTAATATCAACCACCAAAACAAGTTCCATATTTAACCTCGCTTTTATAGTTTTGAGTTATCTTGCATATAAGTGTTCTGTATATAACCTTTTTAAATTGGTATCACTCATTCATGATTAGAGGAACCCTATAAGTATAATTTAAATTCTTGAATGTTCTTATGATCCCTTTAACCCTTGTACCTTGGATTTAGCATGAATTACAGCATAATGAACAATCAAAATACGATTTAAATTTGGTGTTCTACATGATATTAGGTCCCCTAAAAACTCATGCTACTCCATAATATCCTATTCAAGACATATACAAAGTATGGTTGAGTTGGGAACTTGCTATGCATGTCAAAGAATTTTTAAAAGATCAAAATTTGCCTCGTTGTCCGCATTCTCTAAAATTACAGTTGAGGCCATAAATCATAATAAGTATGATTATCTAGCTCCAAAGCAATCTAAACATATGTGTTATAGTTATTTTTAGACTCTAGAGCTTATAGAATCTTAAAAAACCCATTCTAATGAAGAAGTATGGCCATTTTATCTAAATCCTGAGAAAATAGCTTGAGATTTTGGTGTTAGATTGACCTTAAAACTTTCGATAGAACTCAAAGTAATAGGTGCAAGTTCCAATCCATAATAATTCCATGTTTTTTTCAGCATATAAGCTATTATGGCAGATAATAAAAACCCCAAAAAAGCTAACAGATGCTTTTGAACAATTCTAGGAAGTGGCTAAGTTAACATGGCATAAAAGTGTCCTAGGACATTTTTATGTCCTTCTACCAAACCAATATTGTTAATTAGTCCTTGAACACACGTGCTACATAGGGTTTCTTAGTAGTGATCCCCCCAAGGTGCCATGTATGTATTCCATGTGGATACCTCAAATGAGGCATTCCTTACCACCTCAACACTACCTTTTCCACCGCACCAAGCCACGTGTGTGCCATTATGCCATCTAGATACCTCAATTGAGGTATTTATGCCCACTAGGATGCCAACAAGGCGTGCCATGTGCCACCTCAACACCTACATGAGTGTGCTACCTAGATACCTCATTCAAGTATCTGCCATCTCAACACATGCTTTCCCTACCACGTAAGCCTCCCTAAGGTGCCAACTCACTCAATAATGCCATGTCATTATCTCGATCGAGGTTTTGGGGATGCCACCTAGGACACCCAAGCCTAAGCATCTTGCCATGTGTCACCTTGATATTGATTGGCAATACCTCTATTAGAGGTATTGCTGCCCGCTGCCTGTCCCCTCAATTCCTTTGTATTTTGGTACCCCCCTTGTGTTCCACTTTGCCTAGAGTGGCACAAACGTGGACACCCTTAGCTTGTAACCACCCTAAACTTTAAGTCCCATGTACAAATTAGCAAGTTTTAAGGTTTTCTTTGACCTGATAAGAAATAACATTTTTAAAGAATTAATTTGGGACTTTTGGAATTAAATACACGCTTTCTTAAAATAAAAGACTATCCCATATCTAAAATGAATACTTTTCATTTTCATTATTACACACTTTTCCTTGCAAGCTTATTTTGATTCCATTACCGATTGCATTATAATGATGTAAGAAATTATGCATTTCCTCATGAATATCAAATAATGGGAATTATCACAACACTTGGATATCCTATAATGAGAATATAGGTTTCTAATATCCAAGCATTGCTATATGTTAATACATGAGCTTGTTGATGGGATTTTCTATAAGAACCAATACCTCATAAACTAACTAAGAAAAAATACATGAGCTTGTTGATGGGATTTTTTATAAGAACCAATCCCTCATAAACTAACTACAAAAAAAATACAACTACTATGGCTAACCAAATAGAAATATTTGTTTGAAATATTGAATCAATTCACAAGCTCCTCGTGAAGTACTTAGACTTTTTAGTTCTTTAGCTTGGTGACATAAAGCTGTATACTTATGTTCTTTAGAATCTTTTAAATATTAAAAAAATTTTAAAGGGGAAAAATATATATATATTAATCCTTGGACCAAGATTAAAAAATCATTAAATAATATATCCTATCCATATCCTTCTTTAGGCATTTTTAGCTTCCATATGGGACTTCAAGTTCCCTCATGGGATTTCAAGTTCCCTCAAGGGATTTCCTCCTTTTTGGGTCATCTCTTGTATGGCAGTAAGAACTCCCTTATGGCATTAAACCTCTTGATACAAGAAAATCCCTAAAAAATATGTCCTATCCATATGGCACTTCAAGTTCCCTCATGGGATTTCAAGTTTGCTCATGGGATTTCCTCCTTTTTGTGTCATCTCTTGCATGGTAGTTAGAACTCCCTTATGAAAATAAGCCAATAGTCCTTGATGGTTTAAATCAATATCCCATGTGACCACTTGAAGTCTTAAACATGACATTTGAATCAATATCTTGCATGAATATTTGAAGTCTAGCACATGAAATTTGAAGTCTCCATATATAACATCTTAAAAATGACATTTAAATGAATATCCCATCTGAATATTTGAACTCTTAAACATGACATTTGAATCAATATCTTGCTTGAATATTTGAACCCTTGCATCAATGTCTTATGTGAATACTTGAAGCGTTTAACCAATAGCCCATGGGAATATTTGAAGTCTTCAACCAATAGCCCTTGATGGATTAAATCAGTATCTTGCATGAGTCTTTAAAATCTTGATGAAGATGACATTTGAAGTCCCTAATATGAGTTTGGTGCTCCCATATAGGAGTGGATCAATATCCCACATAGAATCATTGAAGTCCTAAACATGAATTTAAACTCCCACATACACATTTAGAAGTTCACTTTGGGAGTGAATCAATATCCCACATGGAAATTTGAATTTCCAAATGGGATATTTAAAGTTATTTGGAATCTTGTTGAAAATGACATTTGAAGTCCCATACATGAGTTTGGTACTCTTGTATAAGAGTGGATCGATATCCCAAATAGAATCTTTGAAGTCCTAAACATCATATTTAAAGTCCCATGTAAAGTTTAAAAGCCTAATCTGGGAGAGAATCAATATTCCACATGTAATATTTGAATTTTTAAATAGGATATTTGAAGTCCCGTATAGGTGTTTGGAAGTTCCTTATGGAATTTGAAGTTTCACATAGGAGTTTTAGGGTCCCTTATGGAATTTGAAGTCCCACATAGGAGTTTTAGGATCCCTTATGGAATTGGAAGTCCCACATAGGAGTTTCAGAGTTTTGTATGAGATGTGATCCATATCCTACAAGGGATCTAAAGTCACATATAGGAGTTCGAAATCCCTCATGGAATTTGAAGTCCCACATAGGAGTTTTGGGATCCCTTATGAGATTTGATCCATGTCCCACAAGGGATTTGAAATCCCATAGAGAAGTTCACATGTCCCATAAGGGATTTGTAAAGTCCCTTATCAAAGGTAGCATGTTTTTAGGTTTTCTTTGACCTAATAAGAAATAAAGTTTTTAAAGAAGATTTATGGAATTAAATACGTTAAAAGACTTTTTTGAAAAAAAAAGTAAAAAAATAAAACCTTGCCTTGGGCACTATGTGACCCCCTCTCCTCTTGGGTGATGCGCATTTCCTAGCCCCTTTTGGTCTCTACACACACACACACACACACACAAATGTCTATATCTACTCTCTTTGGGGGGGTAGTAGCTATAGACTAGCAAGGAAAGCCTCTCTTTAGTACAAGGCTTGCCCCATATTTGGAGCATGTTTGTGACTCAAGTTGTGCTACAACATGAGCCACAAAGGAAAGGGAGTTTATTCGGGCCTAAAGTACTTAGTAATCTTGTTGCACAAAAATACATCTCATTGTAGCAATGGATATTAATTTTTAACCTCAAGCGGTCACTATGTAAGAAACCATAAAATACGTGCAAGCAAGCACAAATTAAAAATACCCCTACATTTAAAATTTTGAAATGTTAAGTGCAATTGTTTACCACTATTTCGTACAAATACATGTCCTAATTTTGAATTTCTAAGTCCCCTCCACTACTACACACGGATTCTATTGCGATGCTTAAGTATCGATGTTTAGCATGCACGAGACAGTAATCGTCGGTATTGGAAGCGGGGTTCGTTAAGGGTCGCTATATCGAGAACGTCGCTATATAGCGACATTTGATAAAGTCACTATAGAGCAACTTTTATCAAATTGGTAATGGTTGTTATATAGCGACATTGAGACAGTTTTCTATAGCGATGTTTTACAGAGAGTTTTTTTTCCCATACCGACCTTAAAAGAGTTTTTTCCAATGACTTTTTTTTTTTTTCATACATGTTTGATCTTTTGAGAGAATAAAAGTACGAGAGCATGTACATCAAGCCTTTGAAGCTCATATATTCATGTCCAAGTTTGAGATGAAAACAATCAATGAAGAGCATTTACATCAACGGTTTCAGAGCCAAGTCTAATGTGCCAAACAAGTCTATCTCTAACTCTATACCAAGTTTATCTCCTATATCATCATCGTACTCTAGCATCGTACATTCACCTAAGAGTACTTGATCATCTTCTTCAATAAAGTGTGGTGATTCTTGATGATCGTCGTCTTCTTCCTCAATATCGTGATCTCCATCTTCCTCCCATACGATGTCATTATGCGCATCTTTCTCGTGGCTCATATTGTGATCTTCATCTTCTTTGCTAGATTCATCTGGATCAATTGGATCCAGCATTGGTATTGGCATCTCCATATCCACATCTCTATCTTCAAAAATTTGCTTACTTCATGGTGCAACTTGGATCACGTACCACCATCTTGGATCAGAACGATCCGGATGAAAAACCACCTATATTAAAGATGGGTGCCAAATGCCATCAATTATATGTATGAAATTATGCTTAAGTACATGTATCAATGGATCTTTAAAAATGAATGCTTCGATTAATTAAATCATTAGTATGCACCTGCTCACAGTGCTAGGGAAGAACAAAAGTATCAATTTCATCGATCCAAAGTTTGGTGGAGTCTATTGCAAAGAAACCGCTACTGTCTTTTCTCACTGTTGCATGGGGACCATTGTAAATAGTTCTAAACCATTTTACATCAAGAATGAAAATACTAAATCGTCTAAAATCAATTTCATAGATTTCGCATATGGTTCCACAATAATCCAACTATGAGGATAGAAGACTGGTATCGGAAGCACTTGCTCGGCTATCTTGTGTGAAGTTAGCCATGACTCCACAATCATATGTGACTCTCTTTGAATCGATGCATTCCACATGAAAATGTCATCCATATGACCATGATGCACTGTACTTTTTGTACTGTAAAAGAGCATCATTAAAACAATGAAGATGCATATATCTTATAGCGTATATTGCCACAAATAATTACTTAATTACATCAAGAGGTAAGAAACTTACATGCATCCCATACATAGATGATAACTCTCACTCGCGCTCGTTTATTGTCTCTCCATCGCGTTCGGCTTTACGTAGAGCCAATTGTAGCCAATCAAGGGACATGTGAGTAGGGAGAAGAGGTAGATCCCATAGATATGGTTGCAATTGCCTGTACATTACTGTAAATCTCATCCTTGCATTTATTCTTTCTACTTTGGCTGCTTCATATCTCTTAATCCACTTTTGCATCTCCTTGCTATTGAGGATACAAAACTTATTGAATTTCTCCATTTGCTCTTCGCTCATCTTTCTTTCAATCCCTTTTCCTTGGGGAACCTCGCCAATGATGCGATCATCATCCTTGTTATGCCAAGCTTGCGGCATATTGGGATACGTGGATGCAAGAAACTCTGTGATATATACTAATGACTCTTGCACAAGCCATTCCTCTGCCATGCTTGCTTGTGGTCTTGCTCTTTGTCTTACAAATCCCTTCAAAGTTTTCATAAACCGCTCAAGAAAAAACATCCGACTATGAACGGTACCTGCAATGGCCACCTCATCAACTATGTGCACAAGCAAGTGCACTTGACTTGTCATAATGCTCAAGGTAAAGTGCTTCTAAAGCAAGCATACAGCTTCGATGGATTCCATCCTAGCCTTCTCGATGCTTGATATGGAGATCTCTTTTTGAGATATCCACCTATTTCACATGCCCATGTAAGATATATTCATAATCAGTCTATAGATTATTCAACTTAAATTGAAGAAAATGCAATCAATACGATTTGATAGTAAGCATACCTCACAATACCACTGATCTTGAATATAGCATTTCTAACATCTTCTTGTAAGCACCCTTTTATTGTAATTGGGAGGATGAACTATCAAAGCAACAAAGAAGTCATGTCAACAATATAACATAATCATAATTACACTAACGCATCATGATTATTGGTACACTAATCCTACAACTTAGAATACCTGTAATACCTTGTGCCTTTCATGAGACTTGAGCCCACTAAGCTTATTGTCCTTTGAAAATTCTCCTTTCAAGCAATGCATGTACCCTGTGGGTTTTTGAAAAGAGGCAATGTCCGCCTTGACTGCTGCCTCCTCTCTCGTAGAGAGGATCCATGTTGCTTTCGAGAGGATAACTTTTCCCAAAGCATGCACTTGAGGCCACAAACAAGACATCCTATTCATAGCACGCAAGTCTTCTCGCACTCCTCTCGAGTCTTTGGAACCAACCAAGTGTGCCCAAATAGTAGCCCCCACATTCTTGAAGATATGCATGGGATCCAAGAGATGATTAATTTGTAACTGACCCCAATAAGGAAGCTCATGAAAGATCGATAGCCTCTTCATACCAGGAGGAGGTTCCTCTCCATTTGTCCTCCAAGCCTGAATCTAGTCACTTGCCTTCAAATATGGTGGTGGTGGATCAAGTTGACCTCCATGCGCGAGATGGTGTGGTCCAGCGGAAGGTATCGAGCATGACCTTCATAAACATTTTTCCTCATATGTTTGGAGTATTGTGCAAGCGATTTCAAATCCGATCCACAAACAGGACGAGAACAGGACAAGCATGGTACCCACTTGTAACAAGTCCTGCACGCGTGCATGAATGCATTATTATAAGACATGCATGTGAAAGAGAGTCATAAAAGCATAATCCTATATTATACATATAAAGACACAACCACGTACCTGCGCACTCTCCATATCCTGGGTAGTCATGCATGGTCCACATCAAGATACCCTTGACCAAAATATCCATTCTCACGATGAAAGAGAATACAGTCATTACGGCAAGCATGGATGGTATCATAATCCATACCCACCATTATTAGCATCTTCTTCACTTCATCTCTTGATGCAGGCATGGTATTTGGTGCACACATCTTCTAGAGCAACCTATCACAATTCAAACATACATAGGCTTCGAATAATGATGATTCGGTACACTAATCCTATAGCTTAGAATCCCTGTAAGATATCAAGCATGTGAAGATAGTAGGAGAGAAGGAAGGAGTCTCACTTGCGGCTTTCTCACATACACAATGGGGGAATAAACACAAAGGTGGAGGCTGAAAATAGTTTTTCTCTTCTTAGTTGTGAAATCCAAACGAACTCTAGTACAAAGAAATAAAAGAACCCTATATGTGGGTCTCAAACCAAACTCAGCTAACTAAGGTGGCATACTAACTGAGCCACAAACTAGAGTACATAAGGATAGCTGTCATCCAGCTATTATTCATGGGCGATGTACCAACCGCATCTACAGCTAACAAGTCGGTGACATAAATGCACAATGGTCACCCTGGCATATCACGAGTGGAGCTCGATATCTCAACACTCCCCCTCGAGCTCAATCCCAATTCCTGCACACCAAGCAGGTCTCTGAACTTGCGCAACTTCTATGTGCCCAATGCCTTCATAAATATGTGAGCTACTTGATCATCTGTGCTAACATAAACTAGATTAATAAGACCTAGTAACCACACATAGTGATAATGCACCTCAATGTGCTTTGTTCTAGCATGATAGACTGGGTTATTTGCCAGGTGTATACTGCTCATGTTGTCACAATAAATGACAACTGGCCCATCTGTAGACTGATGCATATCATAAAGTAGCTTATGCAACCAAGCTACCTCACATGCAGCCATTGCTGCACCCCTGTACTCAGCCTTTGTGCTCGACAAGGCAACTGTAGGCTATTTCTTGCTGCTCCAAGTGACTGCAGCACTCCCAAAAGAGAACACATATCCACTGGTAGATCATCTATCAGAAATACTACTAGCCCAATCAGCATCAGTGTATCCATGCAATTGTATCTGAACCCCAATCTCATAAAATAGTCCATACTGCAATGTGGACTTCACATACCTGAGTATGCATCTAGCTGCATCCAAATGCGGTTTCCTTGCCTATCATCCCATCTTTGGACAACATGTCCAATCCATACTACCTCTGCAAGAGTCGTATCCCACTTGGTGATCTAATCACCTCAATGCCCAAGAAATAACGAAGCTCTCCCAAATCCTTCATCTCAAACTTCTGCTTCAATAGCATTTTCACATGAAGGATATCTTCATCACTATTGCCTGTGATGATCAAATCATCAACATAAATGACAAGCAGCAATATACCTTTCTCTATTTTTCTCACATAAAGTGAGAAATCTGCCTTGGAATTCTGAAAGCCAATAGTGACAAGATACTATCCTATCTTGTCAGACCATGCTCTAGGTGCTTGCTTCAAGCCATACAAGGCTTTCTTCAACCTACAAACAAACTCAGGATGAACAGCATGAACATAACCTGGTGGCTGCTCCATAAAGACCTCTTCTTGCAAATCACCATGCAAGAAGGCATTCTTTACATCCATATGATGTAAAGACCATCCCTTTGATGTAGCCATAGCAATGAGTGCTCTTACGGTTCCCATCCTTGCAATCAGACTAAATGTTTCTTCATAATCAATGTCATATGTCTGTGCATACCCCTTGACAACTAATCTTGCCTTGTATCTGTTCATAGAACCATCTGCATTGTGCTTCATGTTATAAACCCACTTACAACCAATTGCATTCTTGTCTTTAGGCAAAGGCACCAATTCCCATGTAGCATTTGCTTCCAAGGCATCCATTTCTTCATCCATGGCTTTCTCCCATTTTTCTTTTCCCATGGCTTGCTAAAAAAGAAGTGGGTTCTGGTTCCTGTCACTTTGACCATATAGGAATAGTGAATGGCTGTAAATCCATCATATTTTAGCCTATCCATAGGATACCTAGCTCTAGTAGACTTGTGCAAAATAGGCTCACTTCTAGGTGCTCTCAAAACATCCCTGGTCTTCCTTACTCTAGGTGTAACAATAGAAGGAACCCAACTCATCATCAATGCTCTATTTAGAGCCACTGGATTCAGCATCCACATAAGAGTGACCTGCATTCACATCAAACATGGGCTGATCTACCTTCTCTTTTCCTTTTCGTGATACCTGCATACCACTATCTGCATTGCTTTGAGGAGATTCTCCTGTCTCAATCTGCTTGTCCATGGCAAAGTATGTGAACCACTGCTAGAGGACACTGCAGGTCCACTAATATTTTGTGATTGCTGCTATGAATTCTATGCATCATTACCATTTTGTGCATCTACATCATCAATCACATTTACTGGTTTATACCAACTTCTCATCTCATTAAAAACATCTCTGCTCATTGTAAACTTATGAGTAGAAGGGTTATAGCATCTATACCCTTTCTGCTACAGAGAATAACCAATAAAGATGCACTTCTCAGCTTTTAGATCCAACTTGGACCTCAACTCATCTGGCATATGAATATAGGCAATGCAACCAAAAATTTTCAAATGAGAAATATCTGGTTTCCTACCAGTATACATCTCCTCTAGTGTCATGCCATGTATTGCTGCAGTGGGTTTCCTGTTCATTATGTAAACTGCTGTAGCAACTGCTTCAGCCCAATAATAATCTGGTAGGTATTTTTCATTTAGCATGGCCCTACCTCTCCAATATTCCTATTTTTCCTTTCTGCAAGTCCATTTTGCTGTGGGGTATGACTGCATGAATATTGCTGCTTTATGCCATGCTCCTGTAGAACCTTGCAAACTCATTTGAGAGGTAATCTCCCCCTCCATCTGACCTTAGGCATTTTATTTGCAAGCCTTTTTCAACCATAGCTTTAAAAGCTTTGAAATGCCCAAACACTTCACTTTTCTTTTTCATAAAATACACCCAAACTTTTCTACTGTAGTCGTCAATAAAAGTGACAAAATAGTGATAGCCTCCAATAGATGCAGCTTTAGTAGTCCACACATCAGAGTGATTAATTCCAATGGCTTCTTACTCTCTTGAACATGTCTAGGAAATGGTTTCCTTGCCTGTTTTCCAAATTGACACGCTTCACATACCTTATGCATTTCTGCAACCTTGAATTTAGGCAATCCTGCAACAATATTTTGGGCCTGCATTGATTTAAGTCACTGTACATTAACATGACCAATGCGTTTATGCCAGATATCAATATCTACAACTACACCGATCCCATGTGCAAACATTGTTGCACTCAATTCAGGCATGTCCGCATCCAACGTAAACATCCTACCCTTCTTCTTTCCTTTTGCTATCAAGCGACCATTATTTTTCATATTCTCAACAAAGCATCCATGAGGATTAAATCTGACCTGCAAGCCCTGCTCAACCATTTGACCAATAGAAACTAGGTTCTTTGTGATATTCGGCACATGAAATACATCAGACAGGTATTTCTTTTTCCCATTGTGCATAGACAAAGGAATTTTACCAATCTGCACAATAGGATGTGCAGTATCATCACTAGTCTCCACAAATCCTGGTCTTTCCATTTTCCTTGCATGCGCATCCATTCTACATGACCTGTCATGTGGTTTGACGCACCTGAGTCAACATACCACACATCATTGCTTTCTTCTGCACTTGTCACAGAATTGGTCATGTGCTGCACCATAAACAGATGCTCATTTCTGTCATCACCTATCTACTAGAAGATGCATAATTCCCTTACTGCAATTTTCCATTCATGATGTCATTCTTCTTTTTATAGCAGTCTTTAGCCATATGACCCATTTTACCACATTAGTAGCATTCAACATTGCTGTTTGCATTTTGGCCTCTCTACCATCCACCACGACCTCTTTGGCTCCCCCTGCCTCTAGAGTTACCACGTCCTCCTCCATAGGATTGATTTTCTTGAGTTTGCTGCATATTATGATTTCTACCACAGCCTCTAGATCGGCCTGCTCTACCTCTGCCTCTACCTCTTCTAGCATTTGAGTAGAAGACAGTTTCTTTTGAAGTTCCTCCTGAAGAAAATGCACCACCCTTTCTCTGCTCTTCAGAAATAAGAAGAGCAAACAACTCCTCAAAATCAATAAATTTTTCGCGGACGGCAATGGATGTCCGGAACTATGCATAATCCTTTCCTAGACCATTCAAGGTCACAGAAACTAAATCATCATCTTCCACTGGCGACCCAATGGAAGAAAGTGCATCTGCAATTTTCTTCACCTTCATGTGGTAGTCATTGATGCTCATATTTTCTCTCTGCACATTATGCAACTCCTGCTTGAGCTGCATTTTCTTGGCTTGCGTATTTATGCTGTACATTTTTGCCAAATTATCCCATGCCTCCTTTGGCATACTTGCATCTTGAATATGCACAATCATAGAATCTGAAATACTGATAGACAGCCAGTACATAACTTTTCTGGCTCTCTCATGCCATCCTTTAAATGCCTGCATTTCTTGTTGATTGGGAACATTAGGAAGAACTGGTTCTTCTTCATTTCCTGTAATGAACTCCCAATAGCCTTTTCCCATAAGGAAATTCGTCATTCTAAACTTCCATGCTTGGAAGTTGTTCTTGTCAAGCTTTTCAATGACAATCTGTGAAAGAGAATCATACGCCATTACAGAACACTACAAAATATTCTGTCACTACAAAAAACACAGCTTCTACCTCACAAGAGCAAATCTCCAGCTATTATTCATGGGCGATGTACCAACCATATCTGCAGCTAATAAGTCGGTGACATAAATGCACAACAGTCACCCTGGCATATCACAAGTGCAGCTCGATATCTCAACATAGCAAGCTTAGAATCTTACCACCTGACATTGAGCAAACATTTACAGACTCTTGCATTCTTTGAATTAGAGTGACAAAAGCCTGTATCTATTTGCTCAATAGTAGGCTATTGAAGCTTCATGTGGGAGGAAAGAGAGGAGAAAAGAGAGGAGGAAAGAGAGGGGAAAAGAGAGGAGAAAAAGGAGAAAAAAGAGGAGATAAGAGAGAAAAAGAGAGAAAGTGAAAAGAGAAAAAGTGGGGATACAAAGGCTTCAAATAATGATGATTCTCAAACATACATGATGATTCTCAAAACAAACAATATCCAAATAATGAGTCAAATTAATGCAGGAGCTAACCTCGTTAAGGCTGAGACACTTGTATCTGACCACCCATACTTTGCTTGTAGATTCAAGATTGAGAGACAAGCTGCCCGTAGTTTAGACATCCTAGCACCCTCGTACAACTGTGTTGATTGCAACTCTCGCATTTTGACTTCAGACTCTGACATCACGTGTACATGTGATGTAATGCCCCTAAAAATAGAATCCATCATGTCCACCATACCCTTGTCATCATCTGGGAGACTATAGTCTTACTCAAAGTATGAAGGTATTTGTGCACCCTCATCACCCTCCTCATCTTGTTTCAAGATTTCATGTAAATATAAGATCTTGTCTCAAGGTTTTGTGTCATAATGGTATCCAATATTAACCACAAACTCAAATAGCATTGACTTACCGATAATCCATCACCATGTGCAACACCAATGGTGGGTACTGGTTTGGGCTCCTCCCTATACATTTGCAAGTGGCGCATGATAATATGATGTTGATGTCGTACTTCTCGCTTGTAATGAGTCTAATGATAATACAACCTCTCCGTAAGCCACTTTGTGCTCCCAGGCGTTGGTGCATCATCTGATGAGCTTCCACTTGTCCCTTTCATCTACACACTTCCAAAATCACAACATGAGTTGCAAGGAAATCTATTAAGATCCAAAAAATAGCCACCCATGAGCTTCTTTTCTCTCTTCTAACAATAAGTGCCCTGAACCGTCGCTATATAGCAACTTTTTGCTATGTTCCATCGCTATATAGCAATGCTTTGCCCTCTTCCGTCACTATATAGCGACACTTTTTGGATATAAGCATCGCTATATAGCAATTGACCTGCGTCGCTATATAGCAACGCTGGGGGCTTAAACCTGAAACCCCATGCGATGCTTTCTTTAGCATCTCTATTCTGGGAAAAGCAAAAATCTCTCCTCCCACCTTATATTCGACGAACTCGCTTTCCTCCTCTCTATTCTCCACTCCTCACCACTACTCAGCTCCTCTCCTAACACTTGTGCTCCCTCTCCACCCTTCTCCCTCTTTGTTTGTGTAAAAATAAGTTTTTCAAGAAGGTCTCTTTAACCAATGTAGGTTCTTTTTTTGTGAGATTTCATTTTGTGAGTGTTAAAGCATGTTTCTCCTTGTATTGCTAAGGCTATGTGCTAGTTTTCATGCTTGATTTTCAAGGGTTAAAGTCAAAAAATGAGATTTTGTGAAAGAAAGAAGACTCACCTCTTCTCTTTTTGGTATTTCTCTTCCTCCTCTTTCTCCTTGTTTATAGGCTTATGCTTTCTCGTTGTTTGTAGGCTTATGCTTGTCTCCTCAATCCAATTCCTTTGAGAAGTTGCTTCTCTAAACTCCTCCTTCCTCTAACTAGTTATTTGAAAAATGGTGTGTTGCTTCTCTTTTCTAGGGCCAATCCACAAAACACCGAACGGGACTATTTCAAGTAAGAAAGTCCTTCCTCTTTTTTTCTTTTGTTATTTTTGTTATTTGCATTCGCCTACAGCTAGCGCCTTAAGCGCTAGCTGTAGTGATGGGTGTAGGAACCCTCTCTTCCCCTCTCTTCCCCTATTCCCTCTTCTTTTCCTCTCTTCCTCACTTCCTTCTCTTCTTTTTCCCTCTTCTTTATCCCCTCTTTCAATCTCTTTTTCCCCTCTTCCTCCTTTCCTTCTCTTCCTTTTCCCCTCTTTCAATCTCTTTTTCCCTCTTCCTTCTCTTATGTTTATGCTCTTTTTCCCTCTTCCTTTTTTCCTCTTTCATCCCCTCTTTCAATCTCTTTTCCTCTCTCTTTCCCCCTCTCTTTCCCCTCTCTCAATCTCTTTTCATAAGCATATGTATTTGCCTATGCTTAAGCTTTCTCTCTTTTTCTTTTATGCTCATATGCTCATGCATAAGAATAAGCATATCCTTTCTTTCCTTTTCTCTTATGCTTATGCTCTTTTTTCCTCTTCCTTCTCCTATGCTTATGCTTATGCATGAGCATATGTCTCCTTCTCCTCTTTTTCTCTTTTCCTCTCTCTTTCTCCCCCTCTTTCAATCTCTTTTCATAAGCATATGTATTTGCCTATGCTTAAGCTTTCTCTCTTTTTCTTTTATGCTCATATGCTCATGCATAAGCATAAGCATATGCTTTCTTTTCGTATCTCTTATGCTTATGCTCTTTTTCCCTCTTCCTTCTCTTATGCTTATGCTTATGCATGAGCATATGTCTCCTTCTCCTCTTTTCCTCTTTTCCTCTCTCTTTCTCTCGCTCTTTCCCCTCTTTCGATCTCTTTTCATAAGCATATGTATTTGCCTATACTTAAGCTTTCTCTCTTTTTCTTTTATGTTCATATGCTCATGCATAAGCATAAGCATATGCTTTGTTTCCGTATCTCTTATGCTTATGCTCTTTTTCCCTCTTCCTTCTCTTATGCTTATGCTTATGCATGAGCATATGTCTCCTTCTCCTCTTTTTCTCTTTTCCTCTCTTTCTCCCCCTCTATTCCTTCTTTCGATCTCTTTTCATAAGCATATGTATTTGCCTATGCTTAAGCTTTCTCTCTTTTTCTTTTATGTTCATATGCTCATGCATAAGCATAAGCATATGCTTTCTTTCCATATCTCTTATGCTTATGCTCTTTTTTCCTCTTCCTTCTCTTATGCTTATGCTTATGCATGAGCATATGTCTCCTCCTCTTTTCCTCTTTTCCTCTTTTCCTCTCTCTTTCTCCCCCTCTTTCCCCTCTTTCGATCTCTTTTATGTTCATATGCTCATGCATAAGCATAAGCATATGCTTTCTTTCCGTATCTCTTATGCTTATGCTCTTTTTTCCTCTTCCTTCTCTTATGCTTATGCTTATGCATGAGCATATGTCTCCTCCTCTTTTCCTCTTTTCCTCTCTCTTTCTCCCCCTCTTTCCCCTCTTTCAATCTCTTTTCATAAGCATATGTATTTGCCTATGCTTAATCTTTCTCTCTTTTTCTTTTATGCTCATATGCTCATGCATAAGCATGAGCATATGCTTTCTTTCCGTATCTCTTATGCTTATGCTCTTTTCCCCTCTTCCTTTTCTTATTCTTATGCCTATGCATGAGCATATGTCTCCTTCTCTTATGTTTATGCCTATGCCTATGCATGTCCTCCTTCTCCTTCTCCTTCTCCTTCTCCTTTCCTTCTCTTCTTTTTTCCTCACTTTTTCTCTTCTTTTCATAAGCATATGCCTATGCATATCCTTCTCCTTTCTTTCTCTTCTTTTTTCCTCTCTTTTTCTCTTCTTTTCATAAGCATATGCCTATGCCTATGCATGTCCTCCTTCTCCTTCTCCTTTCTTTCTCTTCTTTTTTCCTCTCTTTTTCTCTTCTTTTCATAAGCATATGTCTATGCCTATGCCTATGCCTATGCCTATGCCTATGCTTATGCTTATGCATGAGCATATGCTTTCTCAATGTATTCTCTTATGCTTTGTCAATGTATGCTTATATGTTTTCTCAATGTGTTCTCTTGTTTTTTGTTTTTTGTTTTCGTGTTTGTGTCTACGTTAGACATGAGATCATGTCGCACATCCGACGAGTACGGAAACCCTCATAGGAGGAGACATCTGATCTCTATTCTCCTGAGGACTTTGATTCCCCTCAGGTGACACCTCAGGGGCCTACCCCTACAACTACCCCTGGCCTGACTCCTCTCGGATGTAGCACTGTGACTGCCCCTTAGGGAACTCCTTTGCTAGCAGCCTATGGTTTGTCAGGAGTCCAGAAGAGTTTATGGCACAGATGACCGATAAGGAGGCAGCAAGATTCTTGTCTCTGCTATCCCAGAGGACCTCAGCAATTCCCTCTCCTACACCGACGGTTGGACCTATTGCCCAGCCATCCCCTTGTGCCCCTTTGACTGAGGGGTCATCACCTGGGCGTGCCCATCGTAAGGGAAGGAAGAGTAGGAGGGGTCGCTTATGTTGTGTTGACTCGAGAGATGTAGACAAGTCAGAACACTCACATCCCTACAGGTCTCCACTTGGTCCCGAGACCCAGTACCAGTGAGTTCCCTTGCCCTCTCCTACTCCCACTGCTACTCCTCACTCTGGAAGCGCTTGCATAAACACAGCTCTGACTCTGCCACTACCATGAGTCCTCCTTACCTAGTCAAGGACCTGTCCTATCAAATCATGGTTGCTGGAGAGATAATAGAAGATAAAAAGGGCAAAGCAGTGATGGCCACCATGAGGCGGTTGATGAGCCACCACTTCAAGAGCGGCATTGCTACTGATTGGCAGTATCAAGATAACCAAAAGAAGCAGGCGATCATCAATGAATTGAAAGAAAAATACCCTAACCCCCCAAATTGGGAGTTCAATGAGAATTACATGCGAGAGTGCATGGGTTTGGTCTTGAAGCATCATAGATCAACCTTGTATACTTCCATCGCAAAGGGGAGCACCAAACCCAGCTGGGCAGACAAAGCTGATTGGAAGTTTTTCAAGAAGCAGAACAGGGACCATCCCGAAATGTTCGAGGGTTAGAGCAGGGCTGCGAGGAGACGGTTGGACGCCGTAGGTACTTCGTACTTTGGTGCAGGCGGACGGTTGGCATTTGAGGCAACCGTGGTAAGTCTACTTCTTCTCATTTAATGTATTGTTCTATTTGTTTTACTACATATTACATGCACTTTATCTAACTCTCGTAAATTGGGTCCACAGCAAGCTGCGATGGATTGCCTTCCTACAGATGCAGAGATGCGACAAACGTTTCGCATAGGGATAAAGCCATGGTTTATTAAACAGGAGGCAATGGAAGCGACAGTCAATTGGGCTGAGGTGGCTGCTTGCACGGTATAAGTCTACTCCTACTTGTAATCTCACTTTTTAAATTGTTTTATTCTTTAAGTTCCAATCTGATTTCCAATTAATATGGTTTCACTCTTAGAGTCAAAGCTCGAGCGTCCACCGGAGGCGAGCAGTGACGAGGGCCAGGGATCAAGCACAGCTCACGAGGGCCAGGGATCAGGCATAGCTCACGAGGGCCAAGGATCAAGCCAACAAGATGAGGACAAGGAGGACGACGATGATTCAAATGAGTAGTAGTAGTAGTAGTAGTAGTAGTTTGCATATACTTCGCCATGTATATCCTTTTGTATATCAGCTCGTTTGAGTGATTTTGTATCACCCTTTTCGAAAGGGTAATTTTGTAACAAACAATGTGGTATATCTTTGACATGTATATGCTTATGTCGCTCGATCGGTTCATTTGAGCGACTTTGTATCACCCTTTTCGCAAGAGAGATTTTGTAATAAAAAACTTTTTTTTGTAATTACTAAAAAAAAATAGCGACGATTAATATAACTTGAAAAAAACATTAGTGGGGCAAAACAGGACTTGTTGTGGTCCTGTTTATCCCCACTAATGTTTTTTTCAAGTTCTATTAATCGTCGCTATATAGCGATGTTTACCAGTGTCGCTATATAGCGACGTTTACTAATGTCATTATATAGCGACGTTTGTTAGCGTTGCTATATAGCGATGCTTATATAGCGACCTTTCTTTCTCGATGCTTATAACGATGTAAATAATGACCTTTGCACTTGTCAAAAAAAAATTAGTGTAAAAAACGTCGGTATTTTCGTCAAAAAAGGGCCTATGCCTTGTGGTGCTCCTTACATGTACATATTGTCGTTAACAATGGATAAGTACTTTTTTAGCCCTAGGTCCTATCCATAAATGGCCCATGAGTTTGCCAATTTTAAAAATTCCCCTTCCTTGAATGAACTTGCTACCTTACATGTTAATATACTAGCCACCCTGGGGTTTTGAAGAAGAAATGTATGTGTCTTGATTACCATCAACACATGCTATCTAGTTTGAGTCACTTCATTCTCTTCAAGATATGCAGTATAAAGTAGCATCTTCTCTTCTCTTAAAATTATTGGAGACGGCTGTTTAGGAAGCAATTTGTGAACAAGAGGGTCCAAGGGCTTATGCACATGTCAAAAGTCAGAGCTTTGAGGCTATGTTTGAATTGATGAAACTTCTACATACTAGGTGTTAATCCATTAACCACCCTTTTGCTCAATCATTCCAACATTGTGAGACCACTAGAAATTGTCTATGATATGGGAGACAACCTGGCATATAATTTGAGTTGACGGATCCTTATGTTTGTTATGTACAGATGAGTCTAAAATTGCCCAAAGTGGACTCATAGACATGGAAAAGCATGAAAAAGAGTACCCTATTCAAAAGCCATATTTATAAGGTCATCCATGGTTATTGCAATAGAAATTTGCCCAAGAACCTTTTATTTTGTCATTGCAATAGAAATTTGCACAAGGATAGTCTTCCATTTTGGGAACATGCATATGAGGTCTATATTACTAGGGGATGGCCTCTTTTATTGGGAGCAAGAATTAGTATGAAGCAACACAAGACTCCCTTCCACAAGATATTATGAAGCTAAAAAAATAAATATAGACACATTGTGTAAGTGTTGGTTTGCTAATCCTCTACCCTTTGCAGTGTCTTAACACATTCTTAATGCTTGAAAAGTACTTGCATTACATGATGTTGGCATCTTAATAATATAGTTTAACACTTAAGTCATCAAATACATCATGATGGTCTCATTATGGGTTTTGTACATCATACATGGAATATCGCTTCATTTCACAACGATAAAGAAATCTTACTTTATGACCTTAACATATATTTAATAAATTTGATAATGTGTGTATGTAACATGTTGAAAATTTAGGAGAAATGAGAAAGATGGAGAGAACTATACACAAGAAACAATGACTAGTAATTCGTATATAACATTCTTTAAGATTTACCACTTGCTTTAGCTCCTAGCGAGCTAGTCAAAGAAATCACCATAGGTGTCTTTAAGGCCTAAGTCAAGGCTATAAAACTC
Source organism: Dipteris shenzhenensis (assembly GCF_047967505.1). NCBI lineage: Eukaryota > Viridiplantae > Streptophyta > Polypodiopsida > Gleicheniales > Dipteridaceae > Dipteris > Dipteris shenzhenensis. The sequence goes on from NC_141621.1 coordinate 18,168,293, forward strand.
CCTAAGAGAATAGAAGGGATTTCTTGTTTGGAAGCTAAATATTTGTAGGTACACAATTGAGTACCATGTCCTTGAGCTTGTGGATAAAACTCTTGCCTCTCTTTGGGAGATGCTTTGAAAAATATCCATTTGTGTACCGAAGCGGTCCTGTCGTTAGTTTTTTCAAGGGACACATCCACCCATGCAGGTCGCACTGATATTCCAAGGCATGAATATCCATTCAAACGCGGGCAGCAAGCTCAAGTGAGCGATCGCCAACTCCCTGAGCTTGGTGAAGCTAGCGACGTGGTAGAGGCCCGGCGGCCACAATGTTGCATTTCTCCCAGAACTTGCAGGTGCACGTGGCTTTTCCGTTGGTCCATGCAGCTCCGCGACGGTAACAGAACTCGTTACCACATCTGTTGTAGCCGTCAACAACATATAGGCATTTGTCAGTGCTTATCCTACAGCTTCGTAATAGATATCCCAGAGTGTGAGGCTTATGGCAAACGGAAAAGTTTTGTTAGTGAAAGCTTGCCTGCATTTCATGTGGTTGCAGCCATGAGCGAGTTCGATGACGGTACCGCACTTGTTGCAATGTTGCCACTTCCGAAGTTTTGCGACGCGTTGGAGCTTGAGATCGTCTGGGTTCCTGTGGTCGACGGGGAGTCTCTGATAAGCAGCGCATGCTATTCCCGCGTGCCATGGCACTCTGCAGTGCAAGCAGAAGAATCGATGGCACTCGGAGCATTCCGCTCTATTTTTCAAGTGGGAGCGATGGACGGGACCAGTGCCTGGCGACTGTTTGCGATGGTCGTAGATCATGAGTGCCGAACAGTCTGGGAAGGGACAGTAGAGTCGAATGTGCTGGGGAATCTGCGCTTTTGCCAAGAGGGAGGTGAGAAGCTGGTACGTCTGCTTCGAGAGCAGCATTTCACATTGCGGCGTTGTCAACGTGGTCTGGCAACGGGGTTCTGGACAAAATATAGGCGTTCGACGCTCCTGAATTTTATCTGTTGCGTTGGAGCTTGAGATCGTCTAGGTTCCTGTGGTCGACGGGGAGTCTCTGATAAGCAGCGCATGCTATTCCCGCGTGCCATGGCACTCTGCAGTGCAAGCAGAAGAATCGATGGCACTCGGAGCATTCCGCTCTATTTTTCAAGTGGGAGCGATGGACGGGACCAGTGCCTGGCGACTGTTTGCGATGGTCGTAGATCATGAGTGCCGAACAGTCTGGGAAGGGACAGTAGAGTCGAATGTGCTGGGGAATCTGCGCTTTTGCCAAGAGGGAGGTGAGAAGCTGGTACGTCTGCTTCGAGAGCAGCATTTCACATTGCGGCGTTGTCAACGTGGTCTGGCAACGGGGTTCTGGACAAAATATAGGCGTTCGACGCTCCTGAATTTTATCTGTTGCGTTGGAGCTTGAGATCGTCTAGGTTCCTGTGGTCGACGGGGAGTCTCTGATAAGCAGCGCATGCTATTCCCGCGTGCCATGGCACTCTGCAGTGCAAGCAGAAGAATCGATGGCACTCGGAGCATTCCGCTCTATTTTTCAAGTGGGAGCGATGGACGGGACCAGTGCCTGGCGACTGTTTGCGATGGTCGTAGATCATGAGTGCCGAACAGTCTGGGAAGGGACAGTAGAGTCGAATGTGCTGGGGAATCTGCGCTTTTGCCAAGAGGGAGGTGAGAAGCTGGTACGTCTGCTTCGAGAGCAGCATTTCACATTGCGGCGTTGTCAACGTGGTCTGGCAACGGGGTTCTGGACAAAATATAGGCGTTCGACGCTCCTGAATTTTATCTGTTGCGTAGTGTGATAAAGTACACGCACGACAGAATTGGTGCAGGCAATCCCGTAGCGTGAGCATTTCTTCGGGCTCCTTGTCCTCAAGGCAAATCGAGCAACGCAACAGGGATTGGGAGCTGGCTTCGCCGTCGGCCGCTGTGGAGGCATGGAGCTGGGGATTGGGGATACTACTGTTAACCAACCCGAGCTCATGAGTCGTGGTGGCAGCAACGTCGGCAGCTTCAGTATGGGCACCATGGCTGGGGCGTGCTGCTGCTGCCTGACTGCTGCTGGCTTTCTGTCTTTGTGTAGTGGCTCCTGCGTCTGAAGGGGCGGAGACCGGACGTCTGAACATCTATATAAGTGCATTTGCTTCAAAGTCGTTCGAAAAACTGTCATTTGCATATGTTTTCTGCCAGTTCACTCTTCCTAGAGTCTGATATCAGCATGGCTGATTGTGAAGGTTTGAATTTGATCAACAAAGGAGAGAGCCAGCAACTGCCCTTAGCCACCTTAGCTGTAATTGTTATCAAGCTGGGGACGTCTTACAAGCAGCGCGATGAGTGGATAGTTGGAGACGGAGAATACCCTGAAGACCTCATTACGGTGATATATCTTTGTTAGGTTTGTAATACTTTATGCCCTCTAATAGTCCACTATTGCTCCATTAATACAGTATTCAAGATATTCCCTACTGTATGTACAAATTTGGCAGCTCACATTTTGGAGTAACAGGTGCTCAGCTTTTGTTAAGGTAGCGGAAAGGTTCAAGACATTTGGAGAGGCTCAGTTTGTTCTTCACAATGTCGCGTGCAAGAAAAACACGCAGCCTATCGCGTTGAATATGCTAGACATCAGTATCATCACTCCTTTGGAAGATCCCAATCTTAGTGTTTATCTTGCGAGGGCTTTTAGCATGCACTTACAACAAATTGGATATGGAAACCAGGTCTCTTCAAAACACACAATATTCAAAGCTTTCTTGTAGTTCATATGTGCTTAAACATACCCATTGAACTAATCCTTAATTGTTTTGCCAAGCACGTCGATGGTGTTCTTTCTGTTACTAGTGTCAACTCTGCATTATATGAGTTTGTTTGTGGTATTTGCAAGGAGAACAAGATATCAAGGGATTTTGACAAAGTGCTTTGCTTGGTTTGTGACAAAGTCACTTCCCTTGTCAAAATTCCTAGTTAAGGCTCTGATTACAAGCACCCAAGGTGCTCCTGTGGACGTGGTGTTGAAAGACTCCTTGGTGGATAAGGTGTTGCAGCTCCCTCAACCTTTTGTAGATTTGCTTGAGGAAAACACACTTGCTGAAGTCCTATCTCTTCAACAAGAAAGTTGAGGGACGTTTCTTGATTAACATGTTCGGTGTTGTAACAACATATGTTGCTCCAAAGATTGAAGAGCCACAAAACAACAATTGATGATTGATTTGCAATCATTATTGTTTATTGTATCAGTTTCTCTTAAGAAATGATATCATTGTGTTGTGCTATAAACTTTTCTACTATTTTTCCCTTCATTTCTTATTAACAATTCACAAGCTTTGCATTCTATCGTTAGTCCTATTTTTTATTACTCTTTCTTTTATATTTGTAATTCCTTGATCAATTAAAAACACCTTCTCCATTTGTTGCAATTGTGCTTGCACTTTCATGGTAAAAATGAGTTTCCAAAAATCTTTATGTGATGTTGAGAAAGACATTCAATTTGTTTCCCAATATCGACAAAATAAATGTATCTTATATGCTAAACTTTCATATTTTCACTGAAGCAATGAGAAAATTGGTTGCTAGCAAAATTGCAAGCATCATACATTCAAGTAATGAAGAAGCAATTGTTTTGGGAGATATGATCTTCGAAGCATCTTTCTTTGGAAATATTTACAATGGAATAACAAGTAGTTATGCTTATCTTAACGAATTGGAAAATGAAGCATTTCTCTTCTCCCCACATGACAATATTTTTTGGTATGCATTGGTTGAAACACTTGCATTGAAAATAGAATTATTCTTTTGCAACACAGACATCTTTTATCGTTGTTTTGAAAGTCCAATCTCCTCCACTAACAAATTGTCTATGAAAACTGCAATAGAGCATCCACAAATGTCCATCTTCTTTTTTTGTGATCGTACTGGTAGATTATACTGAGGGCCCTTCTTCCTTACTGAGTAGTTGTCACCAATTGACCGGCAAGCCGAAGGAGGCTCGTCATGTTGAGGTGGTAGAAGTGGGGAGTGCCTGTTGCATCTTGAAGAATGCCCACATTTGTGTTAGAGTTATAGGCCTGGAGGAACTTTCCCAAGAGCCTCATATCCAAGTGACAAGGAAGGCGGTCTACTAGGATCCTAGTCTTGTCATTGCAAGCGCATCCTGAACTGCCGACTCATGGGATTTCCTCCTTTTTGTGTCATCTCTTGCATGGTAGTTAGACTCCCTTATGGAAATAAACCAAATAGCCCTTGATGGTTTAAATCAATATCCCACGTGATCACTTGAAGTCTTAAACATGACATTTGAATCAATATATTTCATGAATATTTGAGGCCTTGAACATGAAATTTGAATTTCCCATATATGACATCTTAAACATGACTTTTAAATTAATACCCCACGTGAATATTTGAAGTCTTAAACATGACATTTGAATCAATATCCCACTTGAGTATTTGAATCCTTAAACATGACATTTGAATCAATATCCTATGTGAATATTTGAAGCCTTTAACCAATAGCCCATGTGAATATTTGAAGTCTTTAACCAATAGCCCTTGATGGGTTAAACCAGTATCTTGCATGAGTAATCGAAATCTTATTGAACATGACATTTAATTTGAACTCCCACGTATGAGTTTGGTACTCCCATATAGGAGTGGACCATTATCCCACATAGAATCCTTGAAGTCATAAACATCAATTTAAAGTCCAGTTTAGAAGTCCACTTTGGGAGTGAATCAATATCCTACATGGAATATTTGAATTTCCAAATGGGATATTTAAAGTTATTTGGAATCTTGTTGAACATGACATTTGAAGTCCCATGTATGAGTATGGTACTCCTGCCATAAGAGTGGATCAATATCCCACATGGAATCTTTGAAGTCCTAAATATCATATTTAAAGTCCCATGTACAAGTTTAAAAGTCAACTTTGGGAGAGAATGAATTTCCCACATGAAATATTTGAATTTCCATACATGACATTTCAAGTCCCGTATAGGCATTTGGAGGTTCCTTATGGAATTTGAAGTCCCACATAGGAGTTCTAGCCTATAGGGTCCCTTATGGGATTTCAAGTCCCACATAGGAGTTTTGGAGTCTTGTATGAGATGTGATCCATGTCATACAAGGGATTAAAAGTTGCATATAGGAGTTTGGGATCCCTCATGGGATTTGAAGTCCTACATATGAATTTTGGGGTCCCTTATGAGATTTAATCCATGTCCCACAAGGGATTTGAAGTCCCATAGAGAAGCTCACATGTCCCTTATAAGATTTGATCATGTCCCTTATGGGATTTGATCATATCCCACAAGGGATTTGTAAATCCCTTATCAAAGGTAGCACGTTTTCTTTGACCTAATAAGAAATGACGTTTTTAAAGAATTAATTCAAGATTTATGGAATTAAATACAATTTGAAAGAACCTTTTGAAAAAATAAAAACCGTGCTGTCAATCCACTTTTGCATGTCCTTGCTATTGAGAATACAAAACTTGTTGAATTTCTCCCTTTGTTCCGCTCATCTTTCTTTCAATCCCTTTTCCTTGGGGGTCCTTGGTAATGATACGATCATCGTTTTGGTTATGCCATGCATTTGGCATATTGGGATCCATGGATGCAAGAGACTCTGTGATATATACTATTGACTCTTGTACAAGCCATCCCTCTACAATGCTTCTCTTTGGATTACAAATCCCTTAAAAGTTTTCATAAGCCGTTCAAGAAAAATATCCAAGGACTATGAATGGTTCCTACAACAGCGACTTCATCAACTTTGTGTACAAGCAAGTACACCTGAGTTGTCATAATGTTTGAGGAAAAGTGCTTTTTAAGCAATCAGAGCTTTGATAAAGTCCACCCTAGCCTTCTCAATTCTTGATACACAAATCTCTTTTTGAGAGATCCACGTGTATCACATGCCCATCTAAGATTGACCATCTTCTAGTGATCATTCAAATCTTTTTGAAATATAGTCATGGTGATATGATAGTAAGCATATAGTCAAGTGATATGATTCAAATATTTTTGAAATATAGTCAAGGTGATATGATAGTAAGCATATATACCTCACAATGCCACTAATCTTTTAGATAGTTATTCTAACTTATTGTCTGATAAGCATCCTTTCACTGTAATTGGGAAGATAAACTATCCAAGTAACAAAAGAATTATAACAATGCATCACAATCATAGCTGTACTAAGCGTGAGGATGATCATATAGTTTTAGTAATTGTTTAAGCATGTAGAATTCATGTAAGAACTTGTGCCAATCATGGGACTTGAGGCCACTAATATTTTGTCCTTTAAAAATTCTCCTTTCTAGCAATGCATGTGTCCCATCGGTGTCCAAAAGGAGATAATGTCCGACTTGACTATTGGGCCTCCTCTGTCTTGGAGAGGATCCATGGTACTTTTGGGAGAACCGCTTTGGGACCATTCATTTGGGGCCACAACTCACACATCCTCTCAATGGCTCACAAGTATTCTCAAACTCATTTGTGTCTTTGCCACACCAAGTGTGCCCAAATTGAAACCCCCACATTCTTGAAGATATGCATGGGATCCAAGAGATGATTGATTTGCAATTGACCCCATTATGGAAGCTCATGAAACATTGATAGCCTCTTCATACCGTGAGGAGTCTCCTCTCCATTCTCCCTCCAAAGTGTAAGATGGGAAAGTGCCTCAAGACCTTTACTGGGATCTTCTCACCCTGCAAGTCTTGTCTATAACAATGTGCCCCACACTCCCGACAACTAACCAACTCCCCATGCTCATGATGAAAGAGAATACAATCATTAGGACAAGCACGGATGGTGTCATAATCCATCCCCACCATTGACATCAACTTTTTGATTCCTCTCTTGGTGTGGGCATGGTATTTGGGGTAGGCAACATCTTTTGAAGAAACCTATTACAATTAACATATGCGGGAAACTTTAAGAATGAGATACTACTAACTGTTCAAATAATTAAGATCCAAACATCAATCTAAGTGTGCTACCTCATTAAGGCCAAGAAACTAGTGTCTGACCGACCATACTTGTCTTGCAAATTTAAGTTGAGAGGAAAGCCCGTAATTTTGACATCCGATCACCATCATACAAGGGTGTTGATTGCAACTCCCCCACCATGGTCTTAGAGATCGGACATCATGTTCCCATACAAATTTCCCTCTTAACCTCTACCTTTTGCAACAAACCTCTTGCTCTCCTTATTTTAAGGTATGTGTTTCTCTTCTCTTTCTTTCTTTTCAAAGTTCATGCTTTCTAATTTTTTCTAAGTTATTAGTTTGCTATCTCACACACACACACACACACACACACACAATAATCCATAGGAATCCATGTGCTTCTCTCTCTCTCTCTCTCTCTCTCTCTCTCTCTCTCTCTCTCTCTCTCTCTCGGCTGAGAGCTAAGTAGAAAATTTCAAATTCGTGATTGACAAAATATGGGAAAATCAAACAAATGATTCAATAGGGAGAATGAATTGGGCAAAAAAATATTGACATGTCACATTTTTTTCATATAACAACACATCATCCAAACATGTAATTCGAATGAATAATTTTATTAGTACAAATTTTTCTTATTCATATACGAATAACATGTATAATTAGTCCGAATACAATTTTTGTTCTTCTATTTAAGCTCAGAGTATGCCATTTTTTTATATCTCATACTTGGTTCTCTGGCCGAGAAGAAGAGACCAAAGAAGGAAAAGTAATGAAGGAAGACCCTCTAAAGTTCCAAAAGCAATCTGGAAGGTGTGAACCAAAATGGATTTATTTTTATATGTGTGAGTTCCAGGGTCTCTTTGTTGAGTTCCTAGGATCTCTTTTGTGAGTTGTGTTTGTGAGTTTGTTTTCTTGTTGAGATCCTTATGTCTCTTGTGTTAATTGTGATTGTGGCTTTTCTTGTTTGAATTGTGATTGTGGGTTTGTTTGTCTTATTGATCTTTTTGTTTTTTTGGGTTTTTTACTTGTCAAGAGTGTCTAGAATTTCCTTTTGAAAATGAAACTCATAAGTCTTACATGAATTAAAATTTTTACTTCTTTGTTTGAATTAATTGAAATTTTTTACATTATTACACTTTCTTTTGAAAGAATATTGTATATACCTTTATAAGAATGTGAATGAATGGTTTGCATTTACATCCACTCATTCTTATACTTTCTTTTATGGGATTTTTAAAGTACATTTCTTAAAAGAAAAGAACACTTTTTAAAATTTTAAAATGCTTGTGAATGTTCAAAACACAAAAAATGTGTTTTTAATAACCGATCAACATACACTGGTTGACTAGCTAAATACCACTCGGTGTATCACAACACCATGTAGTATTTGGCTGAATTACTACACGGCATAATAAAACACCGCATGATGAAAAAAACATTGATCAGTGAATCCCTACACTGATTGGTATCAAATACACAGATCTGGACCCCTACACTGGGTGGTGTATTAGGATTACACTGGTTGGTGTAGTGTTACATCAATCGATGGTCCATCGGGACATGTGGTGTACATCTGTTGGCCAAAAACACCGATCGGTGTGGTGACATACTGGCAGGTGTGTTGAGTTGGGCCTATAAATGGTGAGGTTCACGGCATTTTTTTTCACCTTCACCAAAATTTACCGCTATTTTCCGCAGTTTCCCAAGAGTTGCCCACAATTTTCTGCTCTTTTCCACTGCTTCCTGCCTTTGCCTTCTGGTGAGCTTCTAGCCTTGCTTTTGGTTTCAGTCAAGGCCGGGTGATGGCTCGCTTCAACGGCGAATTGACCTCGCCCAAGCTAAGAGAAAAGAAAGAGAGGAATATGTGATAGGTTTGTTTGCTTACTTTTGTGTGTGTGCTTGTATGATGTGTATCACTTGGGGCCGGATGATGACTCGGAGTCAGTCGACTGGATTCATCTCACCTCAAGTGACATTCTAGTAGTATCATGATTAAGGTCGGGTGATGGCTCACTTCGCTGGCTGGCTGGATTCACCTTGCCCCAATTGAGAGAGGAAAAGAGAGAGAGGGCAAGCGAGAGAGGAATATGTGTGATGCTTATGTATGCTTGCTTATATGTGTGTGCATGTATGATGTCTATCACTTGGGGCTGGATGATGACTTGGTTCGGCTAGTTGGATTCATCTCGCCTCGAATGACGTTCTATTAGGTAGTATCATGATCAAGTCCGCATGATGGCTCGCTTCAGCTAACTGGATTCACCTCGCTTTGGTCTACTATCATATATTCATATATATTGTACATAGATGCCAATAGAGCTGATAAATATTGTCCGGATAATAGCTCGCTTTGGCCGATTGGATTCATCTCGACGATAACTTCCCAATGAGCTCAAGATGTGTGATCACACAATGGTGATCTAGATCATCTTGGTTCATTGAATCATGATTGATGTTATATGTTTTCTTTTATAGCCTATCCTCCTTCGATAGCTTGATAGGGTTTCTCTTGGACCAATCACGGCTTAACTACGTTTATCTTGCACCTTGATAGTTTGTATAAGCCGCGCTATTTCTTGTAAGGTCCATGTTATAATTATCTTTTATAAATTCATGTTAGCATGTGTGTGTAGATATCAATTTTATTTTTCAAGAAATTGTGTTTCGCATGTTCTATGTGTTTGTATGTACAATTTGATTTTCGCTTTCATCGTATCAAAGCAAAAAAACTTGTGTTGTTTATAGGATTTTTTTGCTTTTGTTTTTGTAAAGATTGTTGATTGTTAATGTAATGCATTACGATTGAGCCTAGATGTGTGAAGTACTTACTATGCTTCTGTGTTGGTTTTTGTATGTACACGTCGTCATGGTAGCAGAACCTCATGAGTGCTTACGTAATGATTGTTGTGTGAATTAGATATAGACCTCTACTTTCCTCATGGAAGCCACCCCTTCAAAGAGAGAGAGAGACACTTGTAGAATCGAGTTGCAAAACCTTGTTCCCAGGGTGTGTGTTTGACATATTATTACACTGAGTGAGGAGCATATAAGAGAGATTCCTCATACCAAGTCTAAGCTAGATGAAATGAAACAACACATACTTGATCAATTTGATTGTAGCTAGATGAGGCGTGGAGAGGTGGAGCAGACAGAGGAGAAAGAGGCTCTACTGAACTTCCTACCTATAGTGTTGGGTGATATAGTTGTTCAATGGGAAATGGTAAAGCAATCAGAGCCCTTGATAGATGCAGCAAGGATGAAGTTGGATAGGTGGCTCATAGAATGGAAAGAATCTTGTGTTGCCATTCATAGAAAAAACCAAAAAGAGAAAGGTGCAGTCGGTAGACTATCGAATGCCACCATGCAATATTATACCCAGACTGCTAGTGGTTCCTAAAAAGGAATAGACACGAGAAGTCAAGACGGCAAGGCACAAATAGATCTATGCATGAAGTTTTCTGACATAGGTTAAGTTAGAGGGTGTGACAGGTTTCAAGCCAACCCTATCTTATGTTGGTAAGAAGTTGAGGCACACTGACTACACATGCACATAAATCATTAAAGACAGAGCTAGCAATGACCATAATGCATAGGGTCGTGTGTCACGCAATCCGTTACACACACATTAACAATCTTTGATTAATCGGTCCATACTTCAATGGAGGTAGTATGCATGACATGCTCATGAGCCTGCCTTCCATGTATCATGATTATCCAAACTACAAGGAAAGGCAACCCCTGCAGGTAACCTTGTAATGTGTGGCATGATACACAGAGTCATATGGGAGCACGCCTGGGTCAATGTTAGCTTAGGTCTAGCCAATCGCAGAACTATTTTCGAGGCCATTTTGGAGCCATGATGCGATGCACTTCTGGGTGAATATTTGAATTTTGCACAGACCTGCACTCTCATTGGAAATTTTCCCGACGTCATGAAGGCACACTGGGGTAATAATGAGATGCAGTCTATTTGTTCAAAACACCACATAGCTCAACACATGGCATCTCTGGCACTGATTCGCATAGTGTAGTCTCTGGCCTATGCCACCTAATCACTTATTATTGCACAGCCTTTTGCCGTAGCTTTGCCACCTATCACTAGGCACACACCCATGCAGATCATTAAAATTGAAGGTTGGCTTGGAGAGACCACCGCATGGTTCTTAACATAATAATCAGACGCAATCTATCATTTTGAACACTGTCGTAGTGGTCGGACCACCTGTCATCATGTAGCCTTTTGTCACTTCTTTGTCTGAATCCCATGCAAATAATAGGTTGTCTTAGAGAGATCACCATGTTCATTTTTGGCATAATAATGAGACACAATCTATCATTCTGAGCATTGTCTCAGCGCAGTCTCTGGCATGACCACTTGTCATCGCCCAGAATTCAAGGTTGTCTTAGAGAGACCACCGTGCTGGTTCTTGAAGTTATAGCTCCATTACCTATTTTTACGTATTACACAAGGAGATCTATGAAAGCCACCATGCTGGTTCTTGGAGTTATATATTTGTGTACCAAGGAAAATGTATTCCGTTGTGCAACCAAGCAAAATGCAATTGACAATATGGACCTTGAGGGGTCCCCTTTAGGGGAAAGGGCCATATCTACATGCATTATACAATATCCAATATGCCACTGGATATAAATGGCATGTCGATATGGCCCTTGCCTCTAAAGGGGACCCCTCAAGGGCCATATTGTCAATTGCATTTTCTAAAATTTTAATTGTATTTTTCTAGTTGTATCTCCATGCAACCACAATGGTGGGGTCGGTGGAGTTATTTTAGTGCTATTTTGGTCATAAACCAAGGAAATTGTAGTCCTTCTTTCCTGGTGTTTTTGCTGCAGTAAATATAAATGATGGTAAAAGTACAATTTATCGAGTGAAAATTGAGCAAAAGAGATTACAATGTACATTTACATCCAATAATAGATTATATAAAAATTATCGATTTATACTGAGAAAAAATTGAACAGAGGATCGTACATTTATAAAAACTCGACAATTGTTGAGAGCCTTAAACAAAAGATTATAGGTAGCAGCCATAACCATTCAAATACAAATATAAAAGTTAACAATAGTGCATACTGAGAGCCTCAAATTGAACAAAAAGATATTACATAACTGCCTTAGTCTCTTAGAGACCAAAACATTACATCGAGTGAGGAATTTGTACAACTCAGTTTTTAGCCAGTCTAGCTTGTTGCATTAACAATTTTTTGGGAGCCAAAGGAGGATACGATGGAGAGGCCGAAGACCATGCACATTGCCAAGACTCAGTTAATCACCCCCCCAACAAGTTGAGAGTACTCTACTCTAAAAGTCTTGTGGGCTTCGTCTCATCATCTAGGGGGAACCCATATAGCACAGCCATAAAGAGGCCCTCTATGAGCATGTTATCCAAGGTGATGACATTTATATGTGTGGGGAGTCGCTTGTGGGAACGAAGAGTCTCCACTAGTGCAAGCATTTCTATTCCACATGAGTGCAATGCAATCACCTTATATGAGAAGGCAGATATTATTAGAATCATAGAGCATCGAGGGGGGGACCAACTACGCATGCTGAAGATGAATAGGTGAGTCAAAGATGAGTAGGTGAGTCGAAGATGAGTAGGGGAGTAGATGCAGTGACAAGAGTTGGAGCAGGGAGCATGGAGCAAAGTAGAGCAGGGGCAGAAAATAGATAGGGGATAGAGGAGGGGTGTGGAGCAAAGTAGCAGAGCATGGGTAGATCAAAGCAATGTAGTAAAATGCCAAATGCCACGGATCTTATATATATAAAATTCGAGCCACCGTGGTGGCAGGATCCCGGGGTTCCACCCATATTAATTGCAGGCCACCTCGGTGTAATTTCCCAGACGGGCTGGTAATCATGAAGAAGACGCCATGTGGTGCCACTCCGGTGCTTGGTAATTAACTTAGCCACGACAGACGTGGCTGATGAGAGCCACCACCATCGTCTAGTTATTCTCATTACCATGTCTAATCACTCATTACCATGCACTCTAGTTCTCTACTAAGCATGCGATCCTAGTGATTGGTAATTTTTATTGCACTCATAGTGATTATACATGCTAAAGCATGGTGGTGGGTGAGCAGTGGCATGGTAGAATCGTAGCCACGACAGACGTGGCTAATGATAGCCACCACCATCGGGCAGTAATTCCCACAAAAGTAAATCATGAAGAGTAATCACCTCTAATTTCTCATTACCATAATTTACTACACTCGTAGTAATCATGCATGCAAGCCCGATGGTGGTAACTAGAATCTGAGTAATTGCGGGCCACTGTGGTGGTTGGTAATTAACTGACAGCCTAGTGGATCTTAGCCGCCACCACAGACATGGCTGGGAATCTTAGATGCCACCACCTCTAATCATTCATTACCATGCAAGTCAGTATTGCCGCCTTGAATTATTCAAAATTCGGGCCAACCACCATGGTGGCTCTCAACTTGACAGTAGTCGGGGGCTACAACCACTACGGTGGCTCTCACCTTGATAGTGTAGTTGACTATTCCATTCCCTTAACTATTTCCTCTTATATCCCTCTCGAACGTTTTGTTCTCCCTTGCAATCTCAAGACTCCACTATTCCATTTCCTTCACTGCTTCATCTTTTGTCCCTCTTGACCATTTCTTTCTTCCTTGCACTCTTCCTACAACTTCTATCCCCTCTCATAATGGACCCTGCACAGTCTGGGAGCTCCTCACACAATCTTTCCTCCCCCTCTGCAGCACAGTGCTAGAGCCCCTCCTCCCCTCATCTTGAAATCGTGACATATGGGAGCTCCTCTCTCGCTATTCAAAAGTCCACTTTGGATGCTCTCCAAAACTTCACTAGGATGGTGCAGGAGGTGAACGTGGAGGAGGGGCAACTAGTTTGTCAAGGTCACAAGATTGCCATCAATGAAAGCATGATTGAAAAGGCTCTAGGAATTTCTGGATGCAATACGAAAGCACACTTTTTCAAGAAGCAGTGGAAGAGACAGGATATTCTAGATGTATACCCCAACGCTCAGATTAGTAAAGATGGTGGAGTCAATATTTCGAGCTTGCCAACAGACCTCCAAGATGTACTAAAGAAGACAATTCACTTCTTTCCTGATATGAGAGGAACTTGCAAGTTCTAGCAGGTTCAAGCAGTAGTAGAGCAATTGAAAGGACATGATGTATCTTTCTCAAGGGCGATCTCCAAGAGCATGTTAACCAACCTGAAGAATTGTGTGGATGGCAAATCCCAATTGTCATCTCAACCCATTGGACTTGCAATGCACCTGATGGCATCCACCCTCAAAGGGAATTTTGAGCAATACGAGAAGAAGATGTCTCAGAAGGTGACTTTTCTACAAGAGAGCCACCGATGCAGCAAAGGCTATGCAACTTGATAAAAGTATCAGGGAAGGTGAAGAAGCCAAGGTAGAGGAGGCACAAGCAAGGGCCTTGCAGGCACAAGAGCGAGCTGAGGCCACCACAAAATTGGTCGACATGGAAAGGCATAGAAGAGAAGAAGCAAAGAAGAGCATGAAGGAGCTCCGAGATAGGCTCAAAGAAGTGAGAAACAATGGGGACATGGCGGACAAGGAGCTAGAAAAGATGTGAAAGGACGTTGAAGATCAGAGAGCCAAAAAGGACGGTCTTTACAAATGGCTTTGCAAAATGCAAAACTCATTGAACATTGAAAAAGACTTGATGATGGAGGAGCTGAAAAGGGAGAATGCAGAAACCAAAAAGGTGATGCAGGAACTACAAGGGAGCTTCGAGTCTAGGAAGGATGGGACAGAGAGCAGCCGGGTGGAGAAGATAGTAGATCCCTAGGCTAGGAAAATAGTCCCTTATGTATATTTATTTATGTAACTTTTCGAAATAAAAAATATCCTTCTATTGAACTCACGTGATAGGGTTACATATGATGAGTGACCCCCCCGAGGGATGCAGAGAGCATCCACAATGGTGGAGCAAGTTCTAGTCACCGTGGTGGAGAAATTTGCAGTAGCCACAGTGAGGGTTGTTTTTATGAAACATTGTTGGAAGTCCAAAAAGCAACCTACAATACCCTGCAATAATATCATGATCGATGTTTGCACAAGCTTGCCGTGGCTTTCAATAGTTATGAAAAGCAGTCCGTTGCCCTGTGAGATTCCCAAACTAGAGTGGAAGTCTTGGAAACCACCCATGAAGAAGTTTTTTAGAAATTTACAAAAGTTCAACAGATGCTGAGGGATTCTAATGCAGCTATTGCACAGAGTGAGCAAAAAGTGGAGGAGATGAAGGAGAACATCCACAGCCTTAGGATGAGGAAGGAAGGAATCAAGAAGCAACTTTGTCATATACAGAGCAACATTGTGGTATTGACAGCTGCAATAGTTAAATTGGATGCCTATCCTGCTATGCATCAAGGTCTGAAATGCATGGTCTGCCATATCCCCAATGATAGATGACTGCTATATCCGATGGCTTGCATGCTACCACCTTGTGCACGTTTTTTTCTTTGGAGTGTGGGTGCATACAAAATTGCTATGTAGAGAATGCCATTTGCCATTGCCCAAGATCAAATGTGCCTGCCTACTACAGCTATCTATGATGAGAAAGTAGATGCTACAACTCAATTTGCCATTTGGGCAAAAGATCTTAAAGACAAGGAGCTCAAATTGAAGAAGGCCAAGACCGATCCTAACTGCGAGGGAAAGGAGACTGAAGGGAGGAACCAGCCCCATTCTAGAAACAAGCAAAAAGGGTCGCCTGCAACCAAGAAGCTCAAATCAAGGAAAGAGGAAGCCGCATGAAGGGAAGGAGTCTTTGAGATTGTAATCTATGTAATCTGTGTGTATTCTATTGAATTGTTAATCTTCTCCAGAGTTTACTTGGGCAATGTTTTCTCGGCTAAGTGACTAGACATTGTGAGGGCCATTATTCTGGAGGTGGTGGGCATATCATTCATAGTGTCCTTTGTGGTGCTCAACATGGAAGCCGCAACACCAGAGTATAGCATCCTTTTGGGAAGGCCTTGGTTGCAGCAAGCAAAAGTCAAGAAAAATTCAGTACAACTTGTGTTAGCTGAGACAATGAACATGGCAGACGGATTGGAGGATGATGAGGAGGAAGCCTCTCTCAAGGCAAATTTGAAGTTGGTTTACCATTGATGTGGAAGGCAATACAGACAACTACATGCATCACAATTGTCTGGCAGACGTGGTCAGCCTTGTTCTGAAGGAGGAGTCTAAGCCCCATAAAGTAGCAGCAGAATTGGATATACGGGATCTCCTGCAGCAAGAGTGGGAATTCAAAGAACGAATGAGTAGAGTCACGTGCATTCAGAAGGATGCTCTTGATACGGTTTTTCTTGGAGCGGATGATGCATCTAAACCAGTCAAAGTTAGCACTTTGTTGACAACTGAATTTTGCAACGAATTGATTGCCCTGTTGCGGGAATTTTTCGATGTGTTTGCTTGGGACTATGCGGATATGAAGGGTTTGGATCTAAAGTTTTACCAACATCAGGTCAACCTCAAACCAGATTTCACTCTGACAAAGATACAGAGGTCTCGTATGAATCCACACGTGGCCAAGCAAGTGCGTGAAGAACTGGAGCGCTTGTTGTGGGTGGGATTCATTGCACCAATTGATAATCCAGAGTGAATTTCCCCGATTGTCATTGTGCCAAAGAAAGACAAGAAATTGTGGATTTGTGTCAACTAGTGCAAGTTGAATGCGATAGTGCAAGCTGAATGCGGCCATAGTTCTTGATCCATTACCCTTGCCCTATATCCAAATTCACTGCTCAATGAAGTGGCAGGGCACGAGGTGTACTCCTTCTTGGATGGATATAGCGGGTACAACCAAATCAGAATGGCTCTGGAAGACCAGCCCAAAATAGCATTTATCACATCCTGGGGGGTCTATGTCTACACAGTTATGTGGTTCGGATTGCGGAATGCTCCCTTGACCTTTCAACGAGGCAATGCAAGAGATCTTCGGGTCCTATTTGACAAATTTCATGAGGATTTTCCTGGATGACCTTAGTGTGTTTGGCACATTCGATGAGCACCTGGAGCACTTGCGGAAATGCTTCCAATGCTGTAGGGAGGTCTCCTTCAGTCTGAATCTGATGAAATGTGCCTTCGTAGTCCGTAGTGGCTGACTCCTAGGGCATGTGATCTCGGCGAAAGGCATGGCAGTGAATCCGAATAAAGTGGCAATAATTATGCAAGCCCTGGCACCAACAACACTTAAGGAATGCTTGCGGTTCTTGGGCCAAATTCGATGGCATGGCAGACATCTATGGTTCCTGGCTCATATGGTGATTCCATTGAATGCATTGGCTCATGTGGAACTGAAGGCATTTGTGTGGACCACAGAGTGCGACCAAGCATACTAGCAGCTGAAGATTCAGCTTTCTAGAGCACCGATGCTGCTGTCATTGGATTGGGAGAAGAATTTTCATGTGTTCGTGGATGCCTCAAATCGAGCCATTGGAGCATCTTGATGCAAGAAGATGCAAATAAGTGGTATCATCCAGTCTATTACGTGAGCTGACGGCTTTCAACAACCGAAAAGAATTATTCTATCACGGAGCGAGAAGGACTGGGAATGATCTATTCTGTCAAGAAATTTCGGCATTATTTGTTGGGTCAACCATTTATTTTCCATGTCGATCATTCCGCACTATTATATTTGGTGAAGCAGCAAAGTCTTACGGGCCAATTGGCATGATGGGTGTTGCTCTTGCAGGAATACGATTTTGATGTCATTCATCGTTCGGGGTCGCAGCATGCACTTGCAGATTATCTTTCTTGACTGGAGTCTAGGGAGCTACCAATGGGAGTGCAGGACAAGTTCCCTAATGCGGAGGTAGAGGCCAAAGTCATCCCAGAAGGACCATGGTCATGGTATGACGAGATGCTTTCATTTCTATCTACTGGCATCATGCCCAAATACATGAATCGAGATCTGAGGAAATGTTTGGCATTGTGGAGCTGATCCTTTGAAGTAGTTATGGGACAGTTGTATAGACAACATCTGTCGAAGGCACTGTTGCGGTGTGTTCCACCTCATGAGTAGGAAGCAGTGTTATTGGAAGCCCATTGTGGGGTTTTTTGTGGCCATTTTGCGGGCGACGTCACCGCAAAGAAAGTTCTATAGGTAGGGTTATGGTGGCCGACCATATAGAAGGATGCTTGATGGTTTGCAAAAAGTTGTGACCTTTGCCAGCAGTTGGGACAGCACGCTAATCAAGACTGCATGCCACTTAATCCCATCTTGCCTCTGGAACCATTTCACAAATGGGTCCTGGATTTCATGGGTCCATTCAAGCCCGTAGCTGCCCACACCCAGAATTACTACACTTTGGTAGCCACTGACTATTGCACCAAATGGGTGGAAGCTTGGGCCTTGTTGGACACCACCACAAAATCGGTCACAAAGTGTCTATATTGGGATGTGTTCACTCGGTTCGGGTGACCAATTGAGATTGTCAATGACAAGGGACCTCATTTTGTCAACAAAGTCATCAAGCAGATGAATGCTTTTTATATGGTGATTCACAAGAGGTCTTCCCCCTATTATCTGCAAGCTAATGGACAGGCTGAGTCTACCAATCATACGTTCAAGAGGATCATGTCACTATTGGTGAATGAGCACCATACAGATTGGGATGAAAAGTTGTTGGTAGCACTATGGGCATACTGCACTTCATTCAAGGTGGCCACAGGGTTGACTGCTTTTAAATTGGCATTTGGGCTGGAAGCAATCATGCCGATTGAGCATATTGTTTTGAGTCTAAGGATTGCCATGGAGGACAAGCTTCTTCCGCAGGACTCTATGGTATTCCAGTTGGATGTTCTTGACCAATTGGATGATTTGCGGCTGGAGAGCTATTATCTCACCTTGGAGGTTCAAGCTAGGTGCAAGCGGAGGGTGGATTTGGCATCCAAGAAGAAATCTATTGAGCACGGGCAACTGGTTCTTCTATTCAAGACTCACCTTGGGAAAATGCCAAGGAAATTGAAATTGCGATGGTCGGGTCCATTCTGGGTTTTTCATGATTGCGAATCGACATCGTTTTATCTTGCGAATTTGCAAGGGCACGTTCTTCCACATCCAGTATATGGGTTTTGGCTTCATCCATACCATCATGATGGCAGTCTTCAATGCCCATTTCCCATCTCTAATGAGGCACAAATTTCTTGGGTTGATGTGGAGGTAGCCGAGCCATCGCATGAGGAGACGTGGCAGAAGGGTTCGCGGCATGATGACAACAGTCTTCTATGAGGTCCTAGCCTAGCCACCATGCAACTCACTATCATCACTATGTGAGGTCTTCTATGATGTCCTAGCCTAGCTGTCATGCAACTCACTATTGTCAGGGCAAGATATTGGCAATCTGAATTACACCTCTTGATTCATTGTTTGCATGTACCAGTTGCCTGCTACTTGCTCATCATCGCACTTGCAGTTCTTTTGAGTGCATTTGCCTTCCAGCTCTCATCAGCGTTTACTGTTATCTTGTTTCTTCTCCTTCATCTCGCCATGGGGATGGCTCATGCTCAATTTCTCCCTCTTCTTCCATTGGTGTACATAGATTCCCAGTCGATTGATGTTTGTCTTCAACGACTATGGATTCGTAGTTTTAGCAGTATCGATTAGCAGAGGGTGGCTGTTCATCCCTCTGCATCAATGATTTGCCAGCAGTTGGAGGTAGGAACTGTTGTAGAGTTTTTGGATGAGCATCGAGAGCTGACTATGCAATTGATTCATCAACGTCTCTTTTTGCCTATGGATGGAGCGATGATCGTCACACCGGTGGTGATGGAGGCAGAATTTGGAGCTCCTACCAGGAATACAAGCTGAGTGGATGTTCGGATGCTCAGATGAGGGACTTGTATCACTGGATTCTTGAGTCAATGTTCTTACAGGCCAAGACGTATACCATCACTCCTTGGACTCGAGGGATGATAGATGTTGCCGATGAAAGGGCGGTGCCATGGGTGCGAAGCCTAAAGGAGAAAATTCATGCAGAGGCTTTATGGGTGGCAACTCATGTTGATAAGAAGCATGCAGTCAATTCCAAGATTGGGCAAGTTCTGGAGATTTTGTTTCTCATCCATTTGGAGTCGACAACACCTCGACAATCGACAACCTTGGTGCTCACTCTTGCACCTCAGGGACTTGCATAGGATAAAGCGAAGGGATCTTCTGATGTAGTGGCTATGAAACAACAACAGAAGAAGCCTTGCCTTAGCCAAGGGGTGGTGTCTCCCCTTGCACCTTCAACTCCGATACATACTGGTGCTGTGGGAGATGTTTCCACTAGTGGGGTGGCGACGACACAGATTGTTGTGTCCACACCGATGGCATTACCAGTCATGGTAGAATGGGTGACGATGACTCCAGTGTCTATTGCAACGTGATTTCAGGCGGTACTCCGGTGCTGGGAGGTTCCCTAACACAGCAGTGGGAGCAGCTTCAATAGAGTGTAACAACAACAATTGTTGTGACTACTACAACATTAGTGGTGGTCTCTGATGCAGCGAGGGTGTCAGCAGTAAAAGTGTTAATGATGATCTCGAAGTCTGTGGGAGTATCGCTAGTGTCTTATGTCAAGTTTAATTTTTGATTGTAGCCTGTGCATGTCCAACTGCAATTTTGTTCGAATGTGCTCACGTAGATAGCTTCCCAAATCGGTATGGGGGGAGAATCTGCTAGGGTGACCAGTCTAGAGGCAGAAGTCACACAGTTGCACACGAAAATGAGTCTTTGTGAGCTCAACAGGAGCGGGTGCAGCAACTGGAGGACCGAATATCAATCCTTAAAGCTAGAGTTCAAGTGGCAGAGGCACATTCGAAGGCCACGCAGTAGCTGCATGTGGAGTATGTGTCGAGGGTTGAGCAAGAGTTGCTACGTCGATGTACGACTAATGCACTGGCGGAGTATTTGCGAGCTTTTTCAAGAAACATGACTGTTAACATGGAGCAGATGGGCTCGCAAGCTTTACAGGGTGATGTGAGGATGGAGTGGGATAGGCAGGTGGCCAGATGGAGTGCGGCTATTGTTCTATAGACCTGTCTCGAGAGCTAGTTCCGCACGAAAGACAAATCAGGCCAGATGGAGATGTGGGTGTTGGTGCAGGTTCTGGTCCGCACAAAAGACAAATCAGGCCAGATGGAGATGTGGGTGTTGGTACAGGTTTGGTCCACACGAAAGACAAATCAGGCTAGATGGAGATGTGGGTGTTCTGGTTAGCAATAGGGTCCATAGATGCCGACTAGTTCTGGACTAAAAGGATCTAGCACTTCTTCTGGTGGTGGTGGTACAGATAAGGGGAAAGGAGTGGTTGCAGAGACAGTGTAGATTGAAGAGGATTGGCAAGCCAAATATGAAGAGCTGGCAAAAGGCATTGTGGAAGCCATTCTCCAACAACAAAAGAATCGATGCGCTGAAGTGACAGAGGCATTCATTTTGTTTGTGGTTGGAATTGTGCGCCCATTCTTTCAATCTATCTTTACCTCCTCATCCTCCTTGGTGGAAAGAGGAAGATAAGTTTTTTGGGGAAGTATTTTCATAAGAACACACCTTTTTTGGGGCTACCGGATCCCCCTTCCTATGAGCCAATGGTGATTCAGAGACCTGCAATGGCATAGGAGCGCTGACAATAGCAACTACCATCGGGTGCATGGATAGATGAAGTACTACCCATAGAGCAGTCGCCTGAATTGCAGGTAGTGAATCATTCCAAGTCTCATCCATTGCAATGGCCGATGGATCTGGAGCAAGATCGACGATTGAGGATGTTCATGCGGAAGCACCAGTTAGAAACGACTGCGGATGCTGGTTCGAGTGGAGTGGCGACATAGTTGCTCATAGAGTTACCTGAGAGTAGTGATGCAAGATTGAGCAAGAGGGGTGGTATTGTTGCACCTGTTCAGTGCATTTCTAGTTTGGATGAAGAGTAGAACTATGGTGATGGCTATGAAAGGGCCTCACAAAATAAAGTATCATTGTGCAGCAAAGCGTATACGTCACTATAGTGGTTGCTTTTGGACAGCCAACATCGAAGATGTCCAAAATGCAGAGATGCTTTTAGACAGGGAGGAGAAATAAAAAAAGGACGTTTAGATAGGCATTGCGACTACAGAGAGTGGATGTTTTTCTGATTGTTTTTTCAAAATGAGATGCTTGGTCATTCTTGTGTACTGAGTGAAGAGAGAGAGATTCAACTTACCACACCTGGTTCTCTACTGAGGCTTTGCCTAAAATGATTGTTGCACATACACTTTGCACTGTGTAAGGCATCTGACTTTAGTTCAGGGATGTACATGTGTGGTTCGCATAGTCCATCATGAGCTCATCGTGAGTGCCATGTGTTATTGCATAACCATGCAGGTTAGCAGCAATGACCTAGAGGGGTGCACGTGAGGGTAGGTTAGCTACAAGAGTTAACGGTTCAGATCTCCAAGCAGTTGTAGTCCTCAATGGCTGCTTCTCTAACCATCAGGCGGTTCTATATGCATGCTATTACTAGCATTTTGAGATCATTGTGTACGCAGATGTTGTGCAAGCTATTGCTTTGGAATCCAATGTCTTTTAGCATTCTATCTCTTGCATATATGTCTTCCATTCTATATTCCATTCTTGTGGATGTTGCGTGTATCGTTTGTCTATTGCTTTCCGTAGCGTCTGCATGCATTTATGATGCTACAATTGCTCCAAGACACCCCAAGATGTGCTCATGCGTGTGTAAATCCAATTTGAAGACACTCTTGCCCTTCTTTCGTTGTGGCATAGGTTAAATTTAATGCTCTTACTAGATTAGAGTACACACATGTTTGTGGACTCTTATGTAGCCGTTCGTAATTACAGCCTCTCTTGGATGTTTTTTTGTACCAAAAAGCTCCAACTAGTACAACTCACTTCTCATAGGTTGTTCCCCAATTATCCTTAAATGTTTCCTCAACCTTGTACTTAGGTTTTGTGCACTGCAACAGAAAGTATGGGCCATCTTCCTTGTTCTCTCCAAAATGTGCGACAACTGCAAAATTATCCCCAGTCCCATATGGAAGCTAAAAATGCCCAAAGAAGGATATGGATAGGATATATTATTTAATGATTTTTTTAATTATTTCAAGGCTCAATATATATATGTATATATCCCCTTTAAAACTTTTCCCATATTTTCAAGATTCTAAAGAACATAAGTATACATATTAATGTCACCAAGCTAAAGTATTAAAAAGTCTAAGTACTTCATGAGGAGCTTGTGAATTGATTCAATATTTCAAATAACTCCTTCTATTTGGTTAGCCATAATAGTTGTATTTTTTCTTAGTTAGTTTATGAGGGATTGGTTCTTATAAAAATCCCATCAACAGGCTCATGCATCAATACATAGCAATGCTTGGATACTAGAAACCTATATTCTCATTATAGGATATCCAAGTGTTATGATATTTCCAATTATTTGATGTCCATGAGAAAATGCATAATTGTTTACATAATCGAAATTGAGATGCAATGGGTGATGGAATGAAATATTATTGCAAGTAAAAGTTTGTAATATTGAAAATGACAAATATTCATTTTAGATATAGGATAGTTTTTTATTCAAAAAAACTTTTAAATAGTATTTAATTCCAAAAATCCCAAATAAATTCTTTAAAACGTTATTTCTTATCAGGTCAAAGAAAATTTTAAAACCTGCTAGCTTGCAAATGTGAATTTAGGGTGATTGCAAGCTAAGGGTATCCACCTTTGTGGCACTTCGGGCAAAGTGGAACACAAGGGGGACACCAAAATAAAGAGGACTTGAGGGGACGGGAAGCAGGTAGCAATACCTCCATCGAGGTATTGCCCATCAATAGCATGGTGACATGTGCATTAGGAAAAAAGAAAACTCATTTTGGGGCCTTTTAGCCTGAAAGGAAAATATCCATCCACCAATCAAAGGAGGGCCAATGTGACGTTGAAAACATACAAAAAAGGAAGAAAAAAGAAATATTGTCAAGTTTGCATTCAATGAGGATACTTAAGCTACTTTACTATATATGATGCATGATGCAGAATTTGGTACCTCTGACATCACTAACACATCTGGAGTGGGCAAAAACCCCCGGAATGACATTTGAAACACTGAAAAATGGGCACCCGAAGGCCCTAGAAAGGCCAAAAGGCCCCGTAAAAAAAGTGTACTAAAGAAAGCGATTTGACGGGTTGGCCCCACACTTCTTTTACGGGACCTTTTTGGCCTTTTCTGGGTCTCTGGGTGCCCGTTTTTAGTGTTTAAAATGTCGTTCTGGGGGTTTTGGCTGCTTTGACATGCTAGTGATGTCAGAAGTACCAAATTCTACACCGTGTGTTAGTGGAGTTATGCCGTATTTTAGTGTTTTAGAAGAAAGAAAAATGAAGAAATTGTGAATTTCTCTCAGGGCCCCAAAATGAGCTCCCTTTTTTCCTAATGGCAAGATGCTTAAACTTGGGTGTTTCTAGGTAGCATCCCCAAAACCTCAATAGAGTTAATGACATGGCATTCCCGAGTGGGTTGGCTAGCACCTTAGGGACGGTTATGTGGCAAGGAAAGCACATGTTGAGGTGGCAACTACCTCAAACAAGGTATCTAGGTGGCACCCATGTGGAGGTGTTGAGGTGGCACATGACATGCCTTGTTGGCATTCTAGTGGTCACAAATACCTCGATTGAGGTATTTACATGGCACACACATGACTTGGTGAGGTGGACAAGGCAATGCTGAGGTGGCAAAATACTCGATCAAGGTATCCACATGGCATTCATACATGGTGCCCACATGCTTTCATGTCTTGGTGAGGTGGACAGGGCATGTTGAGGTGACAATGGATAACTCAATTGAGGTATCCTATGGATTACGGCTCCTCGATCGGGGTATCTACATGGCATGCTTGCATGGCATCTACTTGCTTACATGGCCATCATACTTGCTTCCATGGCATCCCCCAAACCATGAGGTGGCACATCCTAGCATGAGGGGCCGTCCACATACCTTGATCGATACCATGCATACATCTAAATTGGATGTGCTGATGAGAGGATGGATCGCCTTGTACCATGTGGAGGTATTAATCCCATAAACAAAAGTTTCTTTGTGATCCCCAATCCTCTACTTAATGTGCCACGTTTGGAGGGACTCACTCTTTGCTAGTTCTTGGCATTTGATGTGAAGCCCTCGTGCCTTTCTTAACAACAACATTAAGTGCTTAGCTTGGTTGCCTTATGACTGCCTCTACCATTTGATGCTTGCCTCAATCCCCACCTTTCATGCTTGCCTCCATATCCACCCCTTAGCATTTCCTTATTTGCCTTGTGTACACCTACTACTACTTTTTCCTTGCCCCCCCCCACCCCCCCCAAGCATTTCCTCCCTTTCCCCTTAGCCTTAGCATTGCAGGCCATAATTTTGTTTGCCTTGATCTTGGATAGTCATGGCTACAATAGGCCATTTAGCGGCAAACCCTTGATGATATCCAAGTGTTCCCATCCATTGGTAGTAGAAAATATGTACACTCGATATTTTTTGATGCACGTCATACTCCATACAATTACAATAATTTCTACAACTATGTGTAAATATACCTTTTCATGAAATGTAGAAAAACTAAACAAAGGAAAGGAAACATACGAATTCATGACTCATAGCAACAAAATAGAAGAAATGTCCTAAATTTTCTAAAGATATTTGAAATAAAACTAGTACATTGGACGGAGAACATAGAAGATAACATATTCAAATCATGACATAGCTAGAACACCATATATAAGGACACTTTCAAGGACCTAGTTCCTTGTTCTCTTCTTCCCAAGGCTTTGAAGAATGAGCTTTCAAATTCTCATATTGCTCTTCATTGAAGGGTTGAAGCACTATTTGTCCTTCTACAGTGTCTTTATCTACCCGACCTTCCTCATCTACATTGTTTGATGTTGTTGGCCCTTTAAGGCCAACATTGACACTCATACATGCAAGCAAGGCCATTCGCAAATATTGGGATCACCAAGCATATTTGGATCATTGCAATCGATATTTTTAGCTTCTACTAGCTTCTTTAAAGACTTGATGGCTAAAAAAGAATGCCCCTTGAATGACTCTATTGTAGCTAACCGCCCAAAAAACAAATCAAACATATACTCATCTTCTTAACAGTAACATTTGATGTATCTTTCATGACATGTATGTGTTTTCTTTTCAACATGTTGAATGAATCATATTCCTCACTTGATTCTTCTTCATCTTTGATTTTTCATTATTATCTGCACAACATATTGAGGGATTATATTGCAATTTAGTGCTAAGTTGCATTAATTCGGGCTTTTTTTTTTTTAACACCTAAATATGTGTTTTTTGTGATTTAAAATGTTTCAAATGTTTTTTGCTATTTTATTTGTACGAATAGGTTATTCATATGAATAACCTATTCGTACGAATAAAAAGCTATTTGTACGATTATCTTTATTCGTATGAATAACTTAGTTTATTCATATGAATAAACATAGTATAAACTTGCAACCACTGCCATTTATGGTATTCGTACGAATACATCCACTTGTCTTCATTGCCACCTCAGCCACTTGCTTGCTAGCCCTATCACCTCCTGCTTGCCTACCTGCTACCTCTTGCTTGCTTCCATACCTATACCAGCTCTCTTCATAGGTACCTTATTGCACCCTTGCTTGTGTTGCAGTCTTTTCTTAGTAATTAATGTTTCTTTTGTTTTGTTTTATTTAGGATTGACGCTCATCTCTCTTAGGAGAGTTGTGTGTTGTAGTCTTTTTAAATTGTTTAATATTTATTTTGTATTGTATTTAAGTGTGTAGACATCATCTCTCTTGCGAGAGTTATGTGTTGTAGTCTGTTTTTGTCGTGTGTTGCAATTTCAATTATAATATAAATAATTATTTTTTACCCAAGGCTAGCACTCATCTCTCTTAAGAGAGTTGTGTGTTGCAGTCTCAGTTCGTATAAAAATGTTTGTTTGTAGGGACTCTTGGATTGGCACTCATCTCTCTTAAGAGAGTTGTGTGTTGCAGTCTAAGCTTAGTGATGTTTTCATAGATGCTTATTCTGGCACTCATCTCTCCCTTGAGAGTTGTGTGTTACAGTCTAAGTTTAGAGATGTTTTCAAGCACTTAGTCTGGCACTCAACTGTGTTAGAACAAATTGATGAAGGTATACCTATGGTTGTGTGTGTGTGCTTGTGTGTCCATGTGTATGACCAGCTGTGTGGTGAGTGTGCCTATAGTAGGTGTGATTGATGATGTTTTAGTCAGTAGGTGTGAGTGTGGAAGGTTCTAGTGGATGATTGACAGATTCATGGAAAGATAAGTGGAGTGATTTGTGGATCTGGGATGCTCTCTCTTGAGCTCACATACAATGTATCACTAGCCTATATATTGGTACTTCCTCTCATGAATAAAGTATACTTTCTACTTCATTGTTGATCTCATCATGTCTTCCTTTGAGTTGCTTCATTTGGTATCAGGGCCACCACGTCCTCCTTGAGCTTCTAGCCTTCATTTTTTGCCACATGCCATCACCTCCTTCATCTTCTCCATCTTCTTCCATATTTCCTTCCTTCTCTCCAAAACTTGCAAAGCTTGGTTCTCCTTCCACACGTGACCATTTTTGGAATGCTTTCAGTAGTTGACTCCTCTAGTAGGAGCAAACCTACAACAGTAAGCATTTAGATAGAAATGAGCTACATATGCCATGCCGCCACTATTTCTATCCGTCGATCAATCATGCAATTCCAAAGATAGAGAAAACACTTCTCTAATTCCTTCTAGCACAGTTAGTCGATGGTATAAGACGTCTTGGGTACAAGTCTGAGACCACTTGGTCCACTGACCAAGGAGAATTCTACAAAAAGATAGTCGCTCTTCATCAACGTCTCCCAAACAAAATCGCACACCATTTTGCTCATGCTTCATATTGGAAACTTTCCTCTCAGTAAGAGCTTTCATTGCACTATAAATGCCCCTTTGTTCTTGCTCAGGACAGGTCAAATAGGATCCTCCAGTTTCTATTTGCTCAATTTGGGGATAACTCAGAAATCTTGGTCAAAGCTTGACTTTTCCAGAAGTCTATCATTTCAAAAAATTTCTTCTATATGTGTTTCAATTGCTTGAAGTGATAGATCTTGAATTGACTAAGTATTGACTTCAATATGGATCCTAGAAGTATCATGGTATTTTTCATATTGAAGTGGTTTATAGTCAAAGATTTGACTATCTTTATGAAAACTATGCTTTGCATGATGAATGCTTGCTTCAGCAAAGATAAAGCATGTATATGGATGTTGGCTATGTGCGAGCTTCAATGTATAAGAGTAGACATTGCCCTTGTTCTTTTGACAAGTGGTAAGACCCTCTTCATCTTCAATCTATTTGAAGGCATATGGGATGCAAGAAAGATCAAAGAGCAAACGAGTTACAAGATTGGCTACACCAAGAACCTCTCCAATGACAATGAACTTCACACTATGGTAGCTTGGAAAAGAAGAAGGAAAAGGACAAGACATGCCATCAAAGGGGGGTATTTCCCCACATCTTCAATTTAGAATTTTTATGTGTGTGGTCAATAAGGGTTCTCTACCTTGGGATGTCCCCCTAAAAAGAATGTATTGGGTTTTGCAAGGGTTGCTAGTCATTTTTTCAAGAAACCTCCAAGAGAGATTGTAAACCAAGGACCAAAATTGGACTGAGATCATGTTGGAGCTAGGGTGTCCAAATGAGTCTACTGCCAATGCAACTTAGAGTGAGTCTAGGTTGGGATCATGTGTGTTGCCACCAGAGGTGGACAAGCCATGAAGTTTCCCGTAGACTACTGCTAGGGGTCAAGGTCATCAATTTGTGGGGGGGTGTTGGAACAAATTGATGAAGGTATACCTATGGTTGTGTGTGTGTGCTTATGTGTCCATGTGTGTGACCACCTGTGTGGTGAGTGTGCCTATAGTAGGTGTGATTAATGATGTGACAGTCAATAGGTGTGAGTGTGGAAGGTTCTAGTGGATGATTGAGAGATTCATGGAGAGATCAGTGGAGTGATTTGTGGATCTAGGATGCTCTCTCTTGAGCTCACATACAATGTATCACTGGCCTATATATTGGTACTTCCTCTCATGAATAAAGTACACTTTCTCCTTCGTTGTTGATCTCATCATGTCTTTGAGTTGCTTCAAATTGTCCCTTGATAGTTGTGTGTTGCATTCTAAGTTAGATATCATGCGACGTGCTCTTAGACACTTAGTCTGACACTCAACTATCCCTTGATAGTTGTGTGTTGTAGTCTAAGTTGGATATCATGCGATGTGCTCTCAGACACTTAGTCTGGCACTCAACTATCCCTTGATAGTTGTGTGTTGTAGTCTAAGTTAGATATCATGCAATGTGCTCTTATACACTTAGTCTGGCACTCAACTGTCCCTTGATAGTTGTGTTGCAGTTGAAGCCTAGTATTAGATGGTGAAGTCCACGATTAGATTATACCTAGGTCATTTTTTGTGCATACATGTTACATGCTTATTTTTTGTGTTTTGATTTTCTATAGTTTGTTACATGATGTGAGCTTGAGTTGACTCGGTTATATCTAGGTAATTTCTTAGACTGCTTGCATTGTTAATTGTTATGGCTTAATGAGTTTCTTATTACACCTGGCACTGAATTCTTTTTTGAATTCTATGTTGTAGCTTACTGCATATGAGATGGCTCACGCAAGTGAGAAGAGGAAGTGTCAGCAACCTAATCTCACTAAGATTCAGAGGAAGGTGCTGAAAAACAAGAATGTGCACTTCTTAATGAATGTCGATTAGGACATCATTGAGACAGCTTTCCAAAATGGTGAAAGCGGTGTACAGAATTTGGTGAGGACAATGGCAGAGCATGGAGGGAGGACCTTGCGTGACTGATTTCCAAATGTTTTCACAATAGAGTCTATAGACCAATATTTGCACCACTCAGCGATGGAGGGTCGACGATGCCTCAGTCAAATAGATCGAGACATAAACTCCTCTGACACGAAGTGGGAGGGTCTTGCTGTAGATGCTAGGGTCATGTACATCAAGAATGCGTAGTGAGGTTACAAAGGCAAAGGAGCTGCCTTGACCTCCCTTCCATCAATGCACCCACACCCCCAAGCACAGCCGCAACCACAAGCACCAATGCACCCACGCCCCCAGTCACATGCCGCATTACATCCACCACAACCACAAGCACCAATGCACCCATGTCCCCAATCACATGTCGCATTCCACCCAACATAGCCACAAGCACCACTATAGCCACACCACGCGTATGCACCAATGCATTGACCACAACATGTCTTTCCCCATGTCCCTTTTTTCCAAGATCTTCCATACCCAGAAGAAGTTCCTCCTCCTGGTCCACATCTCCCACCACATACATGACCACATTTCACCACATCTTTTGCTTCTCCATTTGTGCCTCCTATTGCATGCATAGACCAGTTTCCATCTCCTGCATACTCGCCTGCACCAAGAATGAATAATCTATCTGCACAAGTAGATACATTCCCATCTCCTTCATTCTTGTGTGCACAAGCACCACGCACATCACATGGCTTGCGTGATCGTGTAGCAGTGCCAAGACCCAAGTGGCCCATACTGCTTCAATGATGAGACATCCGATTCATGCCTAGTGCAGCTATGGGCACAGACACGAAAGGAATAGTCAACATGTGCAATATTCTTGTCTCTCCCTCTGATCCACAGAAGATTTATGCATGTAAGATGCTGAGGGTTTCTATGCCCACTGATGCGTTGAAGGCCAGAGCATTGAAAGAAGCCACCCAACGTCATACATCTGGGCATCATCCAAGCAATAGGCCTAATCCATGACAATAACCCAATGATACTATTTCCATTCTAGAATGGAAATCATTTGGAAAGATGGCTAGCGTACCTAGGACATGACAGAAAGCGACCATCTTTGGTGTTTCATAGAGATGATGTGGAAATGCTTGTTAGAGATCCACGGGTCCGTCAGCATGTATTTGATATTTTAAGTGCACTAGTTTGCACTATTCATTACATGCACCAACACAATGTCCTGCATAATGATTTGCATGCACAAAACATTATGCTACACTTCTCGGAGTCATCTGAGGAACTGTGTGGAGTTCCATTGCTAGATTTCATCACGTTGCCTCTACACCAATCCCCCACCTTTTGATGTTGCACAAGATGTGTATACCATGTCTCATCACATCTTGAAGATCTTGGACATTTATGCACCATCGCCAAGTAGGGGACCCATAGAAGCTCTAATCAAGCATCTACGATGATTTATGATTTAGGAAAAGTCAGCCGAACCGAATAGACATCCAAGTACTGCAAATTTTTGTGGGGTTTTTGACATTGCTCCAAGATGTGGTATTCAGCTCAATCCAAACCAAGGACTTAGACCAGCAAATGACTGAGTCTTTCTTGGATGGGATGTAACATGAGTGACCGATCATGAATACTTTGTAACATTGTTATTTTTATATATCGTCCAAGTCTGGATCCACTCCATTGTTCAAGTTTGTATATTTACAATGACATGATAAATGATGCGATAAGTAATGTTTAAATATTGTTTGTATAAGTAAATGATGTGATAAAAATGATGATCCAATTGTCAAATATGATAAACGATACAATAATTAATGTTTAAATACTAATTGTATAAGTGAATGATGCGATAAAAATGATGGTCCAATTTTAAAATATGATAAATGATGCGACAATAAATATTTAAATATTGTTTGTATAGGTTTAATATTGTGTAATTGTTTAATATTGTCCAATTGTTAAGCATGGAGGGAGAGAACTTAGAGAACTTTCTCCCACAGGATCCTCCCCAACTAGAGCAACCTCCAGTCCAAGAGGGCTCACAAGGTGCTTTTGTGCCTCAAGAGGCTAATTTAGTAGGCCAATTAAATCACGCTATATCTTACAAGCACAAAGAGAGATGGTGGATAGAGAGGGGCTAGGTATTTTCATTACTGGTCCAGTGGATGATGATACCATGCAAGGCAACCCGCTCTCTTTTTGACAAATATAGAGACTATGTCCATCAGAGTTCATAAGAAACACCTTGTTTCTTCGTTCACAAAATGCTAGGAATAACTATGCATAGCCCAAATTGTCAGACTTGTGGCACAAAACCCTAGCCCACATCCTTCTCCAATGATTCATAGAGGTGGAAGGAAGCATCTCCAACAACCAAAAAATACCCATGTATTTCATTCAGCAGGTGTATGTTTATGACGTCTTGCATCGATGCATGGATTGGAATGACAAGCATCACTTGCCAGGAACAAGAAAGGGATGTCCTCCAAAGCGCAAGCAAGCAAGGACATAGAACAGAGAGATGGTGTCTCAGAGACCTTGTGTGCTAACTCCCTAGGCACATAGTGATCTTGTTGACTTGGCCACATCTACCATACCTCTCCGTCAACAAGGTGTTACTGCTGCTAAGGAGTTACAAGATAGTGTTGCACCACAAGCCAAAGAGATTGAGGACTTGCACAAGTACACGTATAGATAATGGAGTCCGAGCTTGCACGCTATAGACATACCTTTGGAGATTTGGATGCAGCTGAGGATACCAACATTTTTTATTTTGAGGACCTCACTAATATAGATTTGTAGGGTACAGGACCAAGCACTTAGGGAACAACAGATGTGGATCCTACTGCATATTAATTATGTACATTGTAAACTTTATATACAACTTTGTAATACTCTTCTTTGAATATAATGATCTGGCTTAAGTGCATTTGTTTCATTGTACAATTTTTATCATTCTCCAACTTCTTATGCAATGATGGTTCAAGTGATATAAGTGAGTTAAGTGATTCAAGTGGACTAAGTGATATAAGTGACTAAGTGATATAAGGGGACTAAGTGATTTAAGTGGACTAAGTGATTTAAGTAGACTAAGTGATTTAAGTGATTTAAGTGGACTAAGTGAATTAAGTAGACTAAGTGATTTAAGTGAGTTAAGTGACTTAAATGATTTAAGTGGACTAAGTGTTTTAAGTGGACTAAGTGATTTAAGTGATCTAAGTGAACTAAGTGGTATAAGTGATTTAAGTGGTTTTAATGGATTAGGTGGACTTGTAAAGTCAATGCAGAAATATTGAAATATATCGACGTGAATTAGTGCACATAATAGCTAGATCAACCCTTGAGACTTGAAAATCTAAACTTTGATTGTGCATATTCGATTATTCTTTCCAACTTTCCAATGTTGCCTTTGATGTTTCCTTGAAAGTATTTGCAAGTCACAAGGTTGTCTCTAACTATTATGTATACCAAAATCATCCACAATCTCAATAATTACAACACAACATCGCTTGTAGCCCACAAGGTTCTAGCTTTCAAGTACAAAAGGAGACGAGATGGATACAAGCATATGTGCTCTTACATCACTTGACATATTCTCCCATCCATCCCCTTGCATATAACATTATATCTGATATAATTAGAGCTTCATCCACTGCTTCTATCACCTATCATATTCTTCTATTACTCTATATTGCATTCAACACAAGTACAATATCGTCTATCTCTTCGACTTCACTGTTGTCACTGAGTAGCTCAAGTCTTCCTCTTTGCTGAATGCACCCTCAGCAACTAATTATGTAGTCAATCATCCGTGTTCAAGCATGCAATATATTAATTGTCATCCAATCACGCTCTATTAAAAGAATATGAAATATTCATTTAAAAGAAACTGTGAGAATAAGTAATAAAAATTAAGACATTGATTCATTTCTATTGAAAGAATATACTCAAATTGAAAATCATTCATTCACATTCTATTGAAAGAATATTATATATTCATTCAAAAGAAAGTGAAAGAATTGAGTAATAAAAAGAGATATGGATTCATTTTTTTTTAGAATACACTCAAATTGAAAATCATTCATTCACATTCTATTGAAAGAATATTAAATATTCATTCAAAAGAAACTGTAAGAATGAGAAACTCTTCTAATAACTTTTAAAACTTTCAATTCGTACACTTTAAAACTCTTTGTATTCTTTCACATTCTATTAAAAGAATATTAAATATTCATTCAAAGAAAGTGTGAGAATACAAACACAAAATAGAATCATATTTCTCACAAGAGATCTAGGGAACCCAACGAGGAGATTCTAGAACTCCCACATACAAAAATTCTCACAAGAGATCTAAGGAACTCAACAAGGAGATCTTAGAACTCCCACAAACAAATTTCATAATTTCATAGACACAAAAACAAGCCCATTTCTCTTCACAAGAGATCTAAGGCATTCAACAAGGAGATCCTAGAACTCCCACATACAAAAATCCTCACAAGAGATCTAAGGAACTCAACAAGGAGATCCTAGAACTCCCACAAACAAATTTCATAATTTCATAGACATAAAAACAAGCCCATTTCTCACAAGCCTAGAACTCCCATGTACAAAAATCTATCCACATGAGATCTAAGAAATTCAACAAGGAGATCCTAGAACTCCCACAAACAAATTTCATAGACACAAAAACAAGCACATTTCTCACAAGAGATCTAAGGAACTCAACAAGGAGATCCTCAAACTCCCACAAATAAATTTATATCACAAGAGATCTAAGGAACTCAACAAGTAGATCCTAGAACTCCCACAAACAAATTTCAGACACATAAATATCTAAAACATTTTTATCACAAGAGATGGAAGGAACTCAATAAAGAGAACCTAGATTTCCCACAAACAAAAGAACAAAGACTAAAACCAAAACCCTTTCCATCCGACATGTGACTGTCGCCACTAATTTTGTACCTGCATGGGGCTTGTATACACACACACACATGCATGTATGCATGCATACACACACACACATACATACATACATACATACATACATATATATATAGAGAGAGAGAGACAAAGAGACAGAGAGATAGAGAGAGAGAGAGAGGGGGAGAGAGAGAGAGAGAGAGAGAGAGAGAGAGAATTGTGGGTTATAGCTAAGTGCAAACTAACCCTCAAGTTAGCAAAAACCCACTATCGTTAATACATTAGGATAGGTTCGTCTTACCCATCCCCACCCTAACCAATTATAAATAATACATTAGGCTAGATTAGTTTGACCCATCCTTACCCTAACCCAACAAAAAAAAGAAGAGAAGGAAAAAAAAGAGAGGAAGGGCTTCAGTGGAAAATCACCCATTTTTGCCCCTACTTTAAGGGCCCATATCTTGGTCATTTGGAGGCCAAATTGCACCCTAATCAATGTTAGCAATAAGTCGCATGGGGGGGTTTTTTCCCCTACAAAGGTTGAGAGTACTTGTTTTCCAGGTGGTTTGTGATTGGTTATAGATCTTGTGTCATAGGGATTGGTCCATGCAACATGAACTTGATGCTGTGATTGGTTGGACAATGTGGAGACTTGGTAGCAATGTAGGTTGCATGGGCTGAACACGTGGTGTTTGCATGGGGTTGTTGCAAGTGTGGATGGAGTTTCGAGCAGGTTGGTGAGCTCATGGTGACTGGTGGCTCAAGGCTTGGGGCCGTAGCTCGTAGAAATCAACAACAATGATGATCACAGCTCTGTCTCTTTTTGTTAAGGTCGTGTGCCTACTATGTCAGCTCTGTTTCTTTTTGTTAAGTTGCTAATAGTCCAGGCTTGTAGGAATCTAGAGTAGATAGTTGAGTCCATCCTTATCTATTGTAAGATAAAAAATCCTCCATAGAGGTGCACTCAGGTCTCGGTTGGTGTCTATTCTTTTCATGAAGGAAATATATGCAAACAGTGTTTGATTCTATGACTTGTCCAAGTACTGCATGCATGCGTCAATGAATGAGTTGTGAGAGCCTTCGATGCAAGTTATATTTGCATTAGGTTTACATTCTAAGTGCATGTGAAGAGGGAGAGGCTTTTGATCTAGATTGTAAACTATTCAATTTATAACCTCGGCTAAGTTAATGTCAATAACAAACTCAAATTTCTAACAATCAAACCTAGATGTCACACATTCAAAGCTCTACATTAAAAGAACTTTTTCAAATTGTTTTACTATTATTTTAGGCTCCGGTATTTGTCTCCATGTAGGCATTGATTTCAACATGTCGATTGCACATTTTTTGCATTTCCTAGTTGCTCAATTTAGACTTTGGATCGTTCTCGATCACTCATGAAATAGACATCCCTCCCTTAAGGGGTGCCCTTTCATGTTGATATACCCCTTGAGGGGTCCCCTTTAGGGGCAAGGGCCATATCAACATGCCATATATGTCTAGTGCATGTCGATATGCCCCTTGCCCCTTAAAGAGGAGCCCTCAAGGGCCATATCAACAACTGCACTATTCTATATGGGCCTCATTCATATATTTTGCACCAGCTTGTTGATAGGTGGTTGGATAGAATAATTAGTTAATTCTATATGTGTATTCCCAAGAGATTGGGAAGACTATAAAAATAGTTGTATATACATGTGTGGATGCTTATTATAGTCATCTACACATAGAGATACATTTGATAATTAGGTACAATATCTATCTTGAAGATATCTTTTTGTGGGCATGTAGCTTTCAATGGTCATTCACACTATTATTGTCTCACATGCATTAGATGCATAGACGTACTAGCAAGCACAATATTCTCGATACTTGTCTATGATGGAAGGAATGTATGGTCTTGAGTAAACTAGTATTCTACTAGAGTATTGTTGGTTTTCCATGATAGTTATGTGCTATTGCTTTTGTAAAACTGTAAAACACGTACTTATTGGTAGTTTTGTGACACTTTCCTATTGTTGGTTTTGGGATGCACCTACCAACAATTGGCTATGCATGTCAGTTGCCTCTTTTGGATTCCAACATTGTATTCATAATTTTGGGAAAATCCCAATTCCCATTTTTTAAAAACCTCAAGAGTCAAAGGTATTTTGTTCGATTTGGAAGGGAATTAGTAGAAAAAATCATATATTCAAAGATATATTTGAGTTTTTATTATCTCATTCCATTGAAATATTGAGAATATTATATAATTATATAGAAATATTGAGAAGTTTTCATGTGAATTACCAATTTTAAATCAAATTTGTGAATCCAAACATGCTCATATAGTTTTCATGCATTGTGAATTTTCTCAAGAGAAAGGTGGTGTTAAGCAACACATTTGATATTCAAATCTTATTCACCGCAATCTTAAAACATATTGAATGGAAATATATTAAATTGGGAGTATGCCAACAAATGACAATGGTGTTACATATGAAAAATCATACAAAACAACTCCTCTCCTGCATGTATATCTCTAAGAGATTGGGCAACAATAAACCCTAACATATGAGTATGTAAAACATCTTGTTTGTCTTCAATCCAAGGTGGTACTCTAGGGCCGTATACATACATAACATATGTCCTATCATTACAAGGAATAAAGCTATTAATGTATCCAGATACATTCCCATATAACACATCTCCCATAATGTGTTGCATATCCTCTTTTGGTGTAACAATTGGATCTTCAAGGAGGCCATAGGTACTAAACCTTGGAAGGTAAGAGCAAAGATTAATCCAAATATTGTAATTATACTTTGGGTCATTTTATATCAAAAGGTCTTTGTTTGCTTCTACATCCATATGTAAAAACAAGCCATAGCCTACTCCTGAAATCGATGATGTCTTCACTTCAAATTGAACACCATTGAGCTTGAATAGAGAAGCAATTGGTATCAAAATATCTTGATCCCACAAGCCATTCACATTAGGTTCAAATTGAAGAATTACTTTATTCTTCACTTCTTCTAGAAATTCATCAAACCCTGTGCATAAAAGTAGAAGGATGATGAGTTATTGAATAGTCATACAAAAATTAGAAGTAAAGGAAATTACAAAAATGATGCATCATAAATAAGCAATTAAAATGAGTAATAGCAATTCTCAAAGATTTATTACATGTTTAATCCAAGTGAATCTTGTAGTCTTGTTATGTACCCTTTGGTAAAAGTTCCAGTGATATACGATTGAAAATAGTTCAAATTTAGGGCATAAAAACAAGATTGCATATTGCGCAAAGAATTGGGCCACTTTATCCTCTTCAAGAGGTATAGTTTAAAAGAATCCAAGTAGATAGGAATGTTTCAAGCTCCTAATCTTGGACTTTTGACGGTTGTTTCTTATTTGGGTTACAAGCATCTTCACCTTGATTACTATGTTGGGTGAACTCAAAATGACTTGAACTGGTCAAACTATCTTTTGGCTTGGAGTAGATTCCTCCAAGAAGTGTTTTATGTACGTAGTGGTGAACTCCTCCCACTCCAAAATCACTTCTTTGAAATACACAAACTGATGATGATTGGTATTTATTGGTTCAGAAGTTCAATATTCAATATGTGATGAGTCTCATCTATGTCAAAAGTATCTTTTTATATACAAATTTCTCTAGGGTTTTCACACCCCGTAAACAGAAAATCATCAATAAGCAAGGTGTCATCACGATTGAATTTATTATCATTTGCCCAAATGGCAAGCAAGTGCTTAAACATACATTCAACACATGGCTTGTATAGTCTATATAACATCTCTATAAGTGGTCCATAGCATTGCTCTTGGCCGATAATTTTGTAGAATGGAAATTCTTTCACTACAAGCTTCTCCATCAAATAAACAATGTAATTCACATTCTTGGTTGATGCAATTGACCATATGCCCACATGAAAGTGCTCAAATGATCTATCCAAGAATTGAACACATCCATTTCAAAGCACAATCCATGTTTTCTTCCAAACCTATATTCTTTATCTTCTACTATTATCACTTTTACGTCCTGGTGTCTTAAGAGCCATGATATCTTACTAATAGCAAGCTATAATATATAGCAACAAAACCATAATTAGCCATTCATTCAATCATTTCATTTATGAAACTATAAGAAGAATGACTTGAAATAACATTTATATAGGTGATCCTAGCTTCATCACGATGCCTCACAATTCAAGAGCACAGACCTCATGGTAGGAAGGCATAGCTATGCAGTAGAAGGGAAGGAGCCTAGATGGAATTGTAGCTTACCATTAATGCCCGCAACTCAAAGGTCACTGCTACTCAAATAATTCCTAAAATAAAGTAATTTAAGAGTTTGTTGAATTCTACATATAAGGGTGGCATAAAGATATACATTTTTTTGAAATGATGTAAAGATCTTATTTCCTATTATTCCTCTCATTCTAATCCATCTTATAAAGGCCAATCCATAATCCCTATGGAATCATTGTAGCAAGTAGAAGGATTGCAACTTTACCCTAATGTCGCACAACTCTGAGCTCACTAATAAGCTAGAAGTCAAGCATAAAGGCCAAGTCATAATCCCAAAAGAAATTGAAATATGTAAGATAAAGATAACTTACTTGAAGTGATTGCAACATGTCCGTGATACCTATAACCCCTAGCTCATTTAATGAGCTAGAAGTCAAGCATAAAAGCCAAGCCATAACCCCTATGGAAAGGTTATGATATGTAAGGAAAATGTATTTTAAATACTTTAAGGGATTGTAGCATGGGCCCTGATGCCCCACAACTCATAGCTCATTGTTGAACCAAAAGTCAAGCATAAAAGCTTAGCCATAATTTGCTTTGTAAGTGTTGCCGTAAGTGTTTTCTCTCATTCTTATTCGTTGGTTTTTAGCATTGCATCCTAATGGATCAAGCGTATGACATTGCTGGAGTTATGAAACACTGCATCGAAAATCCTCTTGTACATTGGACTATATGTTTAATAAAAATAGATTAACAATTGAAAAAAGATACAAGCTATTTCAAGCAATCAATAAATCTCAATCTTTTAGTCCTCAACCTAGATTTCACTATATGTACATACGTTTACAAAATATCTTTCTTATTGTTCTAGTTGTAACTTCCATGTAATGATTACATCATGTAAGATTGGAATACTTAAAAGGATTAAAACTTGGCCATGATGCCCCGCAACTATTAGCTCATTGCTGAGCAAAAAGTCAAGCATAAAATCCAAGCTATAACCCCCATGGAAAGATTGTAGCAAGTAGAAGGATTGCAACTTTACCCTGATGCCCCACAACTCCTAGCTCATTGATGTAGCCAGAAGTCAAGCATAAAGGCCAAGCCATAATCCCAAAGAAAATTGCAATATGTAAGACAAAGATAACTTTAGTGAGTGCAACTTGGACCCGATGCCCTTTAACCCCTAGCCAATGATGAGCTAGAAGTCAAGCATAAAATCCAAGCCATAACTCCCATGGGTAGATTAGATTCTATGTAGCTTGGTTCTGATGCCCCACTTTTGAGGGATAGCACGTGTATACAATTAGCGGAATGGGGCAAGGATGTAGCAACAGGATCTGTGCATGGGCAAAAAATTATGCACAAGTGCACATTGGGTGTAGCCATCGAGGTGGTGCAACCATAATGCATAAAGTGATAGTCTCCTGGGCATCGTGGCGAACCCAACAAGTGTGCTCGTCAAGGCAACATTGTGTGATCACCAAGGGCAACACACCCAATTTGATGATCATTGAAAGCCACAAACCCAAGTCATCTATGCCCATCCGATGGGCTGCCAGCTTGAGATGATGCATCTGCCAACGGGTTGCACTCCTGAGGTGACAATTTCTACACACCTAATGTGATGCCTATCATATGGGCTACATGCTTGAGGTGATGCATTCGCTGATGGGTTGCATGCCCAAAGTGGCAACTCGGATGGTGTGCCCAAGTGGTGTTCATCATGTTAGATATGCTCAATGCCCCACCCTCCTGGTAACCACCAGTGGTCCAAGGTGCTCAAGTTGTAAGGCCCCCATATGAGGAGAAGCCATGTGTGAGCTTGGACACTGGATGGTTGCATGTCAGATGAGGTCTATCAATGAGACTGTTGATGGTAGAAAAGTGATTGTGTAGGAGCCCCTTATTCTTGCTGGGGCTTGGGGGCCAACTAGCCCCGAGTTGGGGGGTTCCAGGGGGGCCAGCGGCCCCCCTGGTGGGGGTTTAGGGGGGGAGCCCCCAAGGCGACGGTATAGGAAATATTCCCTGAATATTCCATGGACAACTAGTCAGTGGAACCGACTAGGTTGACTGGTCAACTCCACCGACTACGTTGACCCAACTACCGCCCTCATAGCTATAAAGAGGCGACCTCCCCAATCCATTGCATCAGATCAGATCAGATCTTCCAGCTAGTAGCTCTTCACCTAGTATCTGTCTAGATTGCCATCTAAGCTCCACTATGGGAGTGCACAGGTGGACGGAGCCATCATCTGTACTACATTAGTATTGAAGGAAAGATTTGTTCCTCTCTAATTTGCTGTGTACTCTCTATTCTTTGTTTAGTTTCTGTTCCGTTGCGCCGTGTAATTTAACATGGTATCAGAGCCCAGGCAGCTCTAAGGATCGAAGAATAGAAGAGAGGCAACGGCTTCAACAGCATATGGAGTGATGGAACCAAGAAGCGACTCCACAGGAAGCGGCTCGAGTTTAGCAACTGCTATTCTAGGCATTGAGGATTCACCCACCAGCCTTCACTAAAGGCAAGCTAGATGGTACGAACTACACTCTGTGGAGGTTTAAAATTACTACTATTCTGGATTCATGTGAGCCTCTGGAGACAATACTGGGGACTGACTCAGAAGACCCAGAAGCATAAGGAACCCCTGACCTAGCAAATCTAGGGAGTAGGATACCTCCTAATGCCGACCTTCTATGAGCTTGGAAATGTATGAATGCAGATGCTCTGTGTGCCCTGGTTACAAGTACTACTGATAGTGTTTTGACCTTCATTCAGCATACATCTAAGGCAACTGTGGCCTAGAACATATTGAAGAGTCAGTATGAGACGTGGAATCAGACAAGGATCTGAAACCGTGAGAATCAGCTCATAGCTGAGAAGTTTAAAGAAGGAGAGACAGTGGAGGTGTTCATAACCCAAATCAAAAATTTGCATAACCAGATGGCTGGTGCTGAGATACAAAGGACTAGCAAAGAGCTAGCTCAGCGGTGTCTCCGGATATGTCCACCAAGGTTTGATGGACTGGTAACAGTGCTTAACACTCAGGTGAGACCCCAACCATTGTCATTTGAGGAGTTCTGTGCTTTACTTATGGAGGAGGAATTGAGGCTTAAAGTTCGAGATGGAGGTGGCAATGGGGATGCTGCTTGCTCTGCCATTGCGAAAGGCAAAGGTGGTTCCTCCACCAACGGTGAGTCCTCTAGTAGTGGTGACAAAAAGAAGAAGGGCAACAAGAAGAAATTTCAAGGAGAATGCTTCTACTATAAAAAGAAGGGCCATAGGATTGCAGATTGCCGAGTCAAGAAAGTGGATGAAAAGAATGGTATCCTGAAGAAGACAGATAAGGGGAAAGAGACAGCTAACACAGCGGAAGCAGAGTTGGATCTATTTCTGGCCATTGAGGAAGAGTGTTCCTCAGTTCAAGAAGCTTCAACCACTGATTCATGGGTATTGGATAGTGGTGCCTCCCGTCACATGACTTGCAAGAAGGGTCTATATTGTTCCATGCAGCCTCTACAGGAACCCATCACTGTGATAGTTGGTAATAACGCAAAATGCCCTATTGAGGGTACATGTGCAGTTTCATTTATTTCTATAAATGGAGATGTTAAGAAACTATCTAATGTGTTGTATGTTCCACAAATCAAGAGAAATTTGCTATCGGTTGCTTCCATAACTAACGTTGACCATGAGGTGAGGTTCAACAAGACAGGAGCAAAAATTATGGATAGTGTAGGCAATCTTGTTGGCACAGGAGTAAGGAGGAACAACCTGTATGAGCTAAGTTCTCTTACACCCACCACTGGAGTGGGCACAAGCAGACTTTGGCATGAAAGATTCAGCCACATCGGATTTGTAGTGCTGAAGGAGATGCAGAAGCAAGGTATGGTTGCTCACTTACCTGCAGTCACAGAAATCAAAGCACCGTGTGAAGCTTGCATGATGGGCAAGCAACAGAGAAAGGCATTCCCACAAGAAAGCAAGAATAGACCAAATGCTCCAGGATTACTACCATTAGATGTGTCATTGCCATTGCAGCCCATCATCATTGGCAAGTGCACCAACTTGACATCAAGACTACTTTTCTTCATGGGGATCTGCAGGAAGAAGTCTATGTCACATAACCTCCTGGCTTTGAGGTTGTTAATTCTGAAAATACGGTATGCCAGCTTAGAAAAGCCCTTTATGGTTTGAAGCAGGCACCTAGGGCATGGTATGCCAAAATTCATGCACACTTACTATCCCTTGGTTTTCAGAATAGTCCCACAGAACCCACTCTTTATGTCCGTGGGAGTGGATTTGATTTTTTAGTGCTGATTTTATATGTGGATGATATGCTCATCACGGGCCCAGATACTCAGCAAATTGTAGCTTTCAAGGCTGATTTGCAGCAGATTTTTGATATGTCGGACATGGGACAACTCCATTATTATTTGGGCATTCAGTTTGCTCATGTTCAGGGGGGTAACATGATGTCTCAGTCCAAGTATATTGGACAGCTCCTTGATCGTTTTTAGTTTGAGGATTGCAAATCTGTACTCCCATGGACCCTGGCTTCAAATTCTTAGCTCATGATGGGAGCCCACCATGTGATATCACTCTTTATCAGCAGGCTGTTGGATGCCTTATTTATTTATGTCACACCAGACCTAACTTGCAGTATGCAGTATCTCAGCTTAGCAGATTCATGCACATGCCCAGTTCACAGTATTGGCAGGTAGTGAAGAGAGTCTTCAGATATCTCAGAGGCACTCAAGATTTAGCCCTCTTCTATGGTGATCAGGGTTCATTTACCATGCATGCTTACACGGATAGTGACTGGGTAGGATGTTCCGACACCAGAGTGTCACATACTGGCAATTGTTTTATGCTTGGCAATTCATGTATCTCTTGGCTCAGCAAGAAGCAACCAACAGTTGCCACGTCTAGCTGTGAGGCTGAGTACAGGGCAGCTTTCACTGCTACAGTAGAGTGTGTTTGGCTTCGACAATTACTTACAGATCTTGGTATTTGCCAGACATCCTCCACTATTGTCTACACTGACAGCCAGAGTGCTTTGGCCATTGAGTGTAACCCAGTGTTTCACACGCGTACCAAGCATATTGAAGTTCACTATCATTATGTTCGGGAGCGGTTGTCAGCAGGAGACATAGAGTTGTCCTATCTTCCCGCAGAGGACAACATAGTAGATATGTTTACAAAGGCACTTCCTCGTCCCAAGTTTGAAGTCTTTCGACATGCTTTACACTTGGTTCCCTTTGTTACATGATCTGACATCCCTTGT
This sequence comes from Dipteris shenzhenensis, assembly GCF_047967505.1. Lineage (NCBI taxonomy): Eukaryota > Viridiplantae > Streptophyta > Polypodiopsida > Gleicheniales > Dipteridaceae > Dipteris > Dipteris shenzhenensis. The sequence goes on from NC_141621.1 coordinate 18,212,575, forward strand.
ACATTCATAGGTGGCTATATCCTTTTGGATGAACATGTGCCACCATGATCAGAAAATACCAAATATTCTAAACGTTTCCAGAGTACTTCAGCCCATCCCATGGAGGGGGGTTTGTAGGCCATCTTCTGATGGTTCTAGTGATGCCCTATAGGCCATGGTATGTGCCTTGTAGGCATAAGTGTAGGCACTTGTAGTGTTAGTGCCTTTTAGGCCACATAGGACACTTAGTCCTAGGTCTAGGTACAATTACCTTATACTTAGATTCTTTCATTATCCTAGTTTTGACGTGATGGCTAACTTAGCGACTCTTTGCTACCTGCACTCTCTCTCTCTTTCATTCAATCCTATAGATGGTGAGGTGGTAAGGGAAGGATTTATGAATCAAGCATGGACAGATGGCTGAAGGGGCAAATTGATGTGTGTGTGTGTGTGTGTGTGTGTGTATGACTATGGGCTTGGAGTCCTATGCAAGGAGTGTGTGAGTGTAGGTGTGCTAGAAGGTTCTAGTGACTTATCAGTTAGGTGTGTCAGGTTGGTGTGATGTGTGAGTGATCATAGGAGGTGACTGATTGAGATAATCATGGAGATGATTGTGGATCTGGGATCTCCAACCTGGAGGCAGTTACCTATATATGTAACCACTCTTTGAATAAAGTTTCACATTTGTGCCTCATTGCTTTCTCTATGAATTCACACATGGTATCAGAGCTTGGTTAGAATCCTAGTGCCTAGAATGAGATTACAAGTAGATTCCAAATAGATTCCATCTTCTTTCCAAATGCCTCCTATTTCTCCTTCTTCCATCGTGACCTTGGGAAGCTTAGTTCTCTCCATCCACAAAATGGTTTGAGAAACCCCTTCAACCAGACCTTCCTTACATATGGGCAACCTATATGACGAGGGATTGATGAAGCTCGTTGCCATCTTTGCGCACCGCCTCTCTGTCTTATCCGCGCCACTTGTGCAATGTTGCTCACCACACTTGCTTACCTCGAAAGTCCTCTAAGCCATGCTTTCTCTACTACTAGAGCTACCCACTGTAGAGATTTGGAGTGATATGGTCCAGTAATGAGGGAGTAATCAGCAAAAAACCAGGCGACTCTAGAGAAGACAAAGCTTCCTCAAGTGAAGAAGATGATGCTGCCCCAGGAGATATAATGTGCCATTTTTCCTATGGATTGTTCTGAGTCTTCATTACCTACTACAGATCGATGATTGCGCAACAAAAGCCCCAAGCTTGATGATGTTTGAAGTGAGGTATCAAGCCTTCAAAGTTCCCATGTTCTCTGCAAGCATTTCTAGTCAATTATGGGAGTGTTTTTATGCTACACTAAATGCTTGAGGAGTGAAAGTTCAGTTCAGAGATTCAAAGTGTGGCCTTTCAGTTCAGAGAATGTTCTTCCAAGTTCAGTTGATGTTGATCTCTTGACAACATGCCAACTTCAAGTTTTCAAAGCTCTTCAAATGCCAAGAAGACTACAAAGACAAAGTACAAGGTAAAGAAGACCCCAGTTAAGAGGTTCTGGGAGAAGCCACATTTCTTTGGAGCACAGGGGAGATGCTCTAAGTTTAGCTTTCTTATCAAGTTCTTTGATTTAAAATTGGATAGATTCACATCTAAATTCAATGAAGAGCATTTTGACACCGTTATCTGGCATCAAGTTTAATCTTGATGAAGATATTGTAATTGCCATCTTACTTAGAAGTCTCACTAAAGGATATGGCACTAATGTAACCACACTCACCAATATACCAGAGATAAGTCTAGTAGAAATTGAAGCATCCCTCTTGGAAGAGGAGAGAAACATCAAACAAAGAAGTGATTACAAAGAAGGGGCATATTTGGCCAAAAGCAACTTCAAGGGAAAGAGAAAAATGAAGTGTAACTTTTGTGGCAAACCTTGACACTGTGAAAAGGAATGTTCTGCCAAGAAGAGATGTTCAGCCAATCTTGTTGAGGAAGCAGAGACTGAAGAAGAAGAAGAACTAGAGAATGTCAAAGCTATCACTGCTTACAACACCCAAGTCAATTTTGACAAGGGTGAGGATCCATATGTTTTCTAAGTTATGTGTGTGTTAGGTCAATAATGGTTCTCTTCCATGGATAGTCCATCCTTAAATGATTCTCTTGTCCACACACCTAAAGGGACTCTTCATACGACGTCCTATGAGAGGATATTCTAATACCCCCCTCAATGCAAGAATTCATTGGCCATTAGAAATCCATACATCTTACATACACTATGCTATGCCTTTATGATGATAGGCATTGTTATAAGATGGTTACACCATTGGGTTTTACATAAAGAGTGAACTATAAGAGTTCACTAAACAACTTGTGAGAGGAGGCTTTTGCATAGTTGACCACCTCTTTTGTGTTACGACCGCTTGCATATTCACGGGTCAGATGTCCCATCTCTCAGCATTTTCCACACTTTTTCTTTGACAGGTCCTTGAAACATCTAGACTCCGTATGCCCCTTCTTCTTACAGAAGGTGCATTTTAATTGGTCCTTGGTAGACATAACCAAGGCCTGAGTGGACGTTGTGGGTGTCAATGTAGAGGTTTGTTCCTTACCTTGTTCTCTTCTACAAGAAGTAAAGAAATGTATCCATCAAAAGATAGAGAGAGAAGATTTTGAGTGTTGTGACAAGAGCATCATATTCAGGTGGTAACTTTGCAAATGATCTAATGCGCAAAGATATTCATCGTCTCTCTATGTTCTATAACCCTTCTTTTCTAAGGTTGCAAATCTTTGATCAACACTTGGCAGTTTGTTTTAGGCCTTTTACCAAATTCCTTAAAGATTGGTCAACTACAAAGTTGAATACCTCATTTTGCCTATTTTTTACCAAAAGAGAAGGATAGAAGAGAAGAAGCAAGCAATTCTTTCATTCAGCCCATATTCTCAGCATTTTTTTATGCATTTTGAGCTGTAAACTCATTGTGAGTGCCATTTGTTTAGGGATTAGACACAGTCGATCTCGTTATAAACCGGCAAGTCCTTCCCAATGGTGAAGCATACTATCACAATTGACAAGTTTGAGGAACGAGCTTCCATACATGGCAAATATCTATCCGCTACTTGCTCATGTCTAAGGGAGTTTCGTGACTTGTCAAGGGCACGAGAAACATTAAGATGATGAGAAGGCACAATCAATAATTGCGCTACATCTCATGAAAGATCTTATCCATCATGTTTGGTAGCTTACGTCTCATCATCTCACTTAATTCTTCTTATACACCATGTCTCAAACTTGATGATGAGAAAAATTAAGTGAGATGATGAGACGTAAGCTCCCAAACATGATGGATAAGATCTTCTTGAGATGTAGCGTAATTATTGATTGTGCCTTCTCATCATCTTCATTACTTTCATCAATTTTTCTCGTGCCCTTAACAAGTGACCGAGCTGCCTCAGACATGAGCAAGTAGCGGAGAGAGACTTACCAAGTATGAAAGCTTATTCTGTCAAACTTATCAATTGTGATAATATGCTTCACCATTGGGAAAGTCTTGCCGGATCAGCAGCGTCTAATCCCTTAACAAATGGCACTTGCATGAGTTTACAACTCAAAATGCATTAAAAAATACTGAGAATATGGGTTGAATGAAAGAATTCCTTGCTTCTTCTCTTCTATCCTTCTCTTTTGGTGAAAAAGAGGCAAATTGAGGTAATCACCTATGTAATTGAACAACCTTTGAAGACTTTTGCAAAAGGCACAAAACAATTGCAAACTTTGCAACCTTAGAAAAGAAAGGTTGTAAACCACAGAAAAGAGACAACGAACGTCTCAAGGCAAGGGAGAAACAAAGATCTGAGTTATCGCCATGAAGAAACTCTGAAATAGAACCATAGAGATACAAACTCCTTGAACATTGATGGCATCTTAATATGAGGCTGACACATATCGAAACCCACAAGCAATCCCTCTTTCAACGATATCAGAGAGCTTGCAGATTTTGGAACTGCTTTCTGTAGTCAATTTGAAACCTTCAATTGACAATGAATACAACAAGATTATTGAGAGAACCAAACATCGATTGGCGATGCACATTACCAAAAGGCAAAAGCATTTCTACAAGGCTTGACTAACAAGTGCTTTAATGTCCTCACAACGAGAGGTATTTACTCGATGTATAGTCTACCACCTTGGTTGTTAGCCTCTATCCCAAAGATCCCTAAGTAGTGAGGTTGGGTTCTCGAGATACGAGCTAGCTTCTTTCAAACAACCAAGTTTGCTTTGATTTATTTTCCCATGATCAACACCTTTGATTTGCACTATTGGTTTTCCAAGCATTAATAGAAGTTTCTTTTGCACTTTTAGCAAAATGTGTTGGTATTTTGATTTGATATGCAAATTTCTAAAGAAATTCAAAGGTGCAAGTGAATCCAAGAAATCAATGAGTCTCTACATAAAGTCGTTACACCAACACTACATCTTGTCATAACTTTTTGCAAAGATTCACAACTTCACAAGCTTTTTAAGCACATTACTATTCGTGACAAAAGCTAATCATTTAATTGATCTAAAACCACATTTGTTAATTTTGGTAATTTTCTACTTCCAGCAATTAACTAGTCTTAACAATCCTACAAGAATCTCATGAATTGATGTGTTATTGTCAATAGAAGTTGATAGACTTTCCTTAACACTAGCTTGTTATTTTCTAAAAAGGGATTGTTTGCAAAAAGTGCATGCTCCAAAAAATGTGGAAAAGCAACACATAGATTGGGTGCTTAAGGAAGACGCAATTTGATTGTTGACTACTTATTTTGTAACGTACAAGACCTCTGACATTGCATAATCAAGTTCTTGAAAGCTCTATAATTGTAGTTAACATTTGCAGTGACGTATGCCTTGATTAGCATTAACACATATAAGCTTCATGTCACGTTCTCTACACAATTTGTCAATTGATGGTGAACAACCAGCCCCCTCCCAGTGGCAAGAGAGAAGATATAACACCTACTAGATCGCAAAAATTCCCAACAAGGGTAGCTGAATTTCACATAGTGGAGTCTGCCTCCGTAATGAACTACCAACCGTAAGTTCTAAAAAGTCAACTAAAGCTCAACACAAATAAGCAACATAATCCTCAATTCAAATCACAATCTTACAGGGTAATACTTCTCGAATACAATGGAGGATAAACAACTATGGAAAAACAAAAATGAAGACCTTCAAAAGGAAGCCAATTCACATTGGAGAACAAGAGGCTAAAGTTGTCAAAACTATTTGGAAATTCATTAAACAGCAAACTTTATTTTTTGGACACGTGGTATTTGTATTTCATGGGATGGAAGGTGTGACATGCTACAAAATTATGCGAAGCTACGCATGCAAGGCAAGAGGGATAATATCGAGGAAGAACTATGTGTATTATTCCCTTGAGCAGCAACTTTAAACAAGGTGATGTAAGGGACCGGTCACACTTGCCCTGTTATTCAAGAAGCTGTGACGTCCCCAAGTCTCTTGATTAGTCTGGCATAAATTGTTGCTGCTTTGCATTCGAATTTGAGGCCCTCCTCTAGAGAAAGGGCGCTGCCATGAGCCTCCGCTTCCCTAACAATCTTGCCTGCAGAAGCCATAGGTGGCACGTTCTTGTTTGTGGATGGCTTGGCATTCAAAGCCTACGTAAGGGTGGCTTCCACCACATTCTCAATTTTCAAGGAATTGAAAGATTGGGCGTGGCCACATCACCTAAATATGTCATACAAAACTGCTCTGGCGAAGTACAAGGCACGCGTGACCGTCCCCTAAGACAACATTCCTCCAATGCCCTAAATTAGGAGAACGAAAACTGTCCGTAGAATATTTGTGTCACTAGGGAGGTCTCGATGTGACCAACAAAGCAAAGACGAACGCAGCATAAGGAGGTGATCACGATCCTTGGGCACACACTGTGGGAGACCTGAAAGTCCAGTTCAATATTTCTTGGTGAACATGGCAGTAAGGCAGGTCATTATTCCCATCAGTTTCACTACCTTCATTAATGCTTGCTACTTATCTAAAGGGGTTAATCATTTCTCGGTAAACATGGCAGGTCATTATTCCCATCAATTTCACTACCTTCATTAACGCTTGCTACTTATGGAAAGGGGTTAATCATTCATTCCTAGGGACTGCCCGTGCAAGGTAGGAGAATACAGGGTAAACAACAAAAGCCTTAGGGTAGGAAAAAGTGACACACCAGCTGAACGCCAGCCTTCTTGTTCAAAATAACAAGTTGCTAAAGAAGAAAGGAAGCGTGTACCACATTTCATATAAGAGTAGGCACTGCATGACAGGGCAAGCGCACTCTGCTAAGCATGGGAAAGTTAATCTACGGTGGGTGTCCTGTGGATGGACAGGACATGGGCAACCAATGTGGGTTAGTTACGGAAAGGGGAAATTTTGAAAATGACATCTCAAGCTAGCCTAAGTGGCACCACCTTGCAGAAGACAGGATGATGGAGGGGTAGCAGAAAATCGATAGATACGAGTATTCTACAATACAATATCTTTTGTGTGTGCATTGGGCTTCCAAATGGGATAGAGGACCTAGCCAAGGCCTGTGGCATACCTAACAAATCATGATGTAAGTGGTACACATTTGCAGATGCCGTGGCAGTGTAGTGGTAGGGCATCTGCCAACCAGCACGGCAGGCCATGTTCAAACCTTGCTACGTGCAGCATAGGTCCAGGGTGGGGGGCCCTCGACAGGTGATCTTAATGTGCACTCAATACTAGCCTGAATATGCTCGAGCCTCACAATTTTGGATCTCCCTTTTGAGAAATGCCTAATAGAAATAGATGGATTTTTTCTTTCAAGAAACAATATTTGAACTAAAATTGTTGAATTACACAACGCTGCAACGTTCAGCTGGGCTATACCCACCTTGACATACTGGACACCCCTCTATTCAACCACAAAACAATCTAGCATATCTTCAATCCAAGCTGTCAAACACTGCAATCCATACGTGTGCCATAAAAACATGGAAACAGCCTTCAACATATGACGGATAGGTGCAATAAAAACTCCTTAGCAAAATACCCTCAAAAGATAGACTATGAGCTGAAGAAGACCATATCCAGAAGCATAGTATTCGAGTCTCCAATTTTAAGATCTCAAAAGAGATAAGCTTACTTCTCCAAAAACCTTAACAAAATAAAAAAGTGTCAGAATGGCCAATATACATATACATAGATCAAACAACCATTAAAACCATATTTAAGTCAAGCTATGGAATGTTCTCTTCAAAACTACCTGCCTGAAGCATGCTACAAAATGTTTAAAACAAACTTCCATGACCTTACCTAGCAATAGATTGCATCAAATGCAGGCCCTTCCCAACAAACTATCTTTATTCAGGGCAGAACAATAGCAATAAGCTGGCCATTTGCAGACAATGCCACTTAATTGTGGAGGAGACTCGCCAATCTTCATATTTCAACTTGACTGGTGCGTAACTTAGGAAGCCATAGTTGATGATGCTGCCACTTACATTTCCATACCAGATCACATTGTGAAAGTTGTAGGACCATCTGCATGCCCATTATACATAGAATCTCCACCTCGTGCACCCCGACCACCCCCTCGTCCATAATAGTTTCTAGGATAATATCCCCCCTGGTCAAGAAACTGACCATTGCGACCATTTGTATATCCTCCACGTGCACTACGACCACGTCCGTTCATATAGCCTCTTCCCCTCCCACCTGTTCCATAACCTAAACCCCGTCCACCACCCTTTGGTCCCTGATAGCCCCTTGGGCCTACACGTACGCGGGAAAATTGAGGCTCCTGCTGTTGCTGCTCTTGTGGTTGCTGTGGTTGCTCCTGTTGTGGAGACTGGGCTGATGGAGGACTCTGTTGCTCCTCCTGTACTTCTTGAACAGGTGGTGTACTAGCAGACACCTGATCGGCATTGACCTGGTGGCCAAACTGTCATCCAAGCCCATCCATTAGCAGAAGTCACCAAGAGTCGAACAAAAAGGAGCTTCACAGAAGTTTAAGAAAACCACTTCGCTTCATAGAAAAAGGGGGCCCTTAAAGCGTGAGAACGTTTGCCCTTTGGCTACATGTGTTTGTTGCAAGAACAATCCAGTTTAATAGATTCAAAATACAAGTTCGGAAGGTACTACAAATTTACTTGCATTCAAGTTTTGACGCGAAACTTACAAACAAGATAGCCGAAGTCTATTAGTGATACAATTAGAAGGCAACGAAAGTCCATTAGTAACATACTTTTTTTTCCAAGGAAATTAGTAACGTACTTCATCATGATGCTTTTTACTAGGGAAGCCACATGATCTATTTGCTCTAGAGAACAAACAGCAAAGTTTTCGAACCCCCTGTGCAGACTTGCGATCAGATTCTCTTCACATGCTGAGGATTCTGTCAGCACTTCCTGTGCATAGCTAAATTAGCTTTCTATTAACACTGAGATCACGTCCCTTTGCTAGGGACTGCTGTCCCTCATGCACCATAGGTTATGCAAACCAGACCATAGAGGCAATGCCTAGATGATGCAATGGTTGAACTTCCCCTTAACGCCTACCAGACAATATGGTGGGAACAGAGACATTGCAGGACCACATGCAGTCTCAATTAAATACATTTAAAAGTGGGTTTCTGCCTACAAAAGAGACATGGCCTTCAATAGCCATTCCACAAAGACTCTCTTCACTGCCTGCCAATGCTGTGAACTGGGCATGTGCATGAATCTGCTGAGCTGAGATACTGCATACTACAAGTCAGGTCTGGTGTGACATAAATAAATAAGGCATCCAACAGCCTGCTGATAAAGAGTGATATCACATGGTGGGCTCCCATCATGAGCTGATCTCGTCTTACACATACTTAGGAGTTCCTTTTTTTTGCCCTTATTTTATGTTGAGACCGGCAATGCACGCCCGTCTAACCAGAGGATATGCTTGTCTAGCCGAGCTAGAGAGGCAATGCTTCCACTCACACTTCAAGGACCTCAGACCAAGGCCTTCCTATTCGACTCCTTGGTTCTACCAACGATGGCAGCCCTTGTTGGGGGCCGAATCTCTCAAATGCAAAGTGGGCTCGTGTGGAGCGCCTACAGGTTCTCATGAGATCATGGATGATTTGTAGTAAGCCATCGGTTCCTCACCAAATCATCCATGCTGAGTTTGGGTCATCTCCACTGCAACTTGATGCAACATTCCAAGTCATCAGTGATCTATATCGGGCCAGGGGATACGACGACTGCACTTCTAAAGGTAGTCCAAAATCTCTTCATTCAAGCTACATCTGCTTGTAAAGACTAAACGATTTCATTTTAGTCTCTCCCAGACGAGCACTAAATCTAGCTGATAGGGCAACGCACCACTTAAATAGAAAGAATTATCGCAACACTAGCAAGCCGCAACATGGACGAGGTGAAATTTGCATGTCCGCAAATACGACATCACTAATGTTTATGGCTATGTTGCAATTAGCATTAAGCATGGGTCTTGATGCTCGTTTAGTAGCTCCACCCTTCAACTTGTTTGTATCAGCAGGTTTCTCACAGTCTCATAGACACATCGGTCTTCTATAGACTTTAATAAACTTTCTTTCTTTCTCCCTTCCTCTCCTCAATCTCCCTTTCTCGAATCTGTCCCCTACCCCTTTTCTACATTCGCACAACTTGACACAGACAACTAGTTCTGAGCAACTTCATGTAGAAAGCCAACGCTGAGCAACTTTTGCAACCCTAGCGAATGCAATTTGCTAGTCACAACAAGGCACTCTGAATTACCCCAGCCAGAACAGATTGGGTATCATACGGTACGCAAGGGACCTCAAGGCAAGGTATTATATAGGTACCTTGTCAAGTCAACAATTAGTCGGCATTGAATGCCAAGTGGATGGATGAAGACATGCTTTCTGATTATGCACGAGTTCTGGATATTTACAAAGAGGCTTTTAAATTGCTGTCAACTGGTTAGAAGCCGAGGGGATGTCATCAAGTCGTAAATACTCCAAGCCAAAATACAAATCTAATTTGACCATAGTCAAAAGGTTTCTCATTTATTTTAATTATAGTCAAAGAGTTCTTTTAATTGGTCAAAGCATTGACTTCAGTCAAAGACACTTGACTTCGGTCAAGAAGGCCTAACTTCAATTAGCGGGACTTGTTTTAGGCCAAGAGGGTTAACTACAGGCAACTAGGGTATTTGTGCTGACTACGGTCAAAGAGACTTGACTAGGATTAAGTATTTTGACCTCAAGCAAGATTCTTAATCATGATCAAAGTGGATTGATCTCAATCAACCAGAATACTTTCATTTTGGTATGCACCGGTTTGCTTTGTGGGGACGCCCACTGAGACTAGGACTAGTCTAGAGTTATATTTTGTATGCAAAAGCTAACAATTAAAGGGTGCCATGGTGGTGTGCTTCGTTAAATTGTTGCAGGTACTCAAGAGTGGTTTATTACCCTCGTTTTATGGAGCTTACCAGGCAATCACGAGAAGTCCATGCACTGTGGCCTAGAAGGCTCCAGAGTTGCCAAGTAATTGGCATGGTCTAGATTGTAGTAGAATCATGACAAGTGGCAATTGCCAGAGTTGTCCCTCTCCTCTCCTTTGTTATTGATTTTTCATGTATGATCATGTAGCCTGTGAGCTGCAAGAAATAAAATTACCTTTCCAGGGCAGTCTAGGTTGGTGGTTCTAGGCCCTAATGCTTGAGAGAGAGAGAGAGAGAGAGAAAGGGGTATGCTGGAACTTTGCAGCTGCTAGAATTTTGCATAATTTGCTTTCAGTTTCCTTATTCACTAGAAAAAGATTTCAAGTCATCTTTGAGGATGACAAGTGCATAGTTGGTGAAATGGAGAATGATTATTCATTGGTGATAATAGGTACACACTATCGTGGTCTATTTCAGCTTGACGCATGTGAAAAAATATTCAAGAGCACACAGTGCATATTCAATTTATATATTGCAAGATGCAGAGTTGTGGCATGCAAGGTTTGGGCATGTAAAATCTGATAGTCTTATGCTTTTTCAGAAATTTTAGTGGTAGATGCCTTGCCTCAATTAGAAGCTCCTCCTAGGCACATATGTGAGTAGCATATTCTTGGAAAAATGCGTAGGTTCTCATTCCCTAAGGATGGTACAATTAGGGCTGCAAAGAAATTGCAGCTAGTTCACTGTGATGTTTGCAGTCTTATGAGGAGATGGTCTCTTGGGGGTCACTTCTATTTTGTTACTTTTATAGATGAGTTCTAAAATTCATTTGGGTCAAAATCTGTAGTGTTCACTGAATTTAAGCATTTCATTGCTTTGGTGAAGAATCAATCTGGTTGCAGATACTAGCCCTATACCTTGACCCCACGTTTGGACATAGAGGGGGAGTACATAACTAAGGAGTAGGCAAACTACTTGAGTGAGAAAGCCATCATACATCAATAAACAGTCCGCTATACTCCATTATTAGCAAGGAAGTAAAAATTGCAAGTTGAAGCAAGCCTCGTATGGCTTGAAGCAGGCTCCTAGAGCCTAGTATGCAAAGATTGATGCCTTTTTTACCAGCCAGGTTATGCAGAACAGCCCGATGGAGAGCACCCTTTATTGCAAGAAAGAAGGGGGTGATTTGGTCAACATTGTCTTGTATGTTGATGGCATGCTGCTCACGAGTACTAACGCTGCAAAAATTGCAGACTTTAAGGCTGAATTGCAGAAGACGTTTGAAATGTATGATTTGGGGTTGCTACACTATCACTTGGGAATTCATTGTATATACCTAGATGAATCCAAGAACATTCCCAAACTCATCCTCTAAAAACACAACATAGTGCAGTTTCAATCTCACAATAGTCACTCATAAGATTGAAAACCATAAACTCCATCACGCATAGCAGGGACTAGCTACTATGACATCCCCACTGACGTCATCAGCGCCCAACAATTGGTGTAGACCATAGTATAAAAGTATGTTCTCACACATACTTGAGCGTCCATTTATACAAAGTCTTTGTACTGAGTTTCTGTCGGCACTCCGGAGGTGAAGGGCAAACTCAACCATGACAAAGGCTAGCACTAAAGGAGAATATACCTAGATGAATCCAGGAACATTCCCAAACTCATCCTCTAAAAACACAATATAGTGCAGTTTCAATGTCACGATAGTCACTCATAAGATTGAAAACCATAAACTCCATCACGCATAGCAGGGACTAGCTACTATGACATCCCCATTGACGTCATCAACGCCCAACAGTGGGTGTAGACCATAGTATAAAAGTACGCTCTCACACATACAAATCCACACACCCACACATACTTGAGCATCCATTTATACAAAGTCTTCGTACTGAGTTTCTGTCAGCACTCCGGAGGTAAAGGGCAAACTCAGCCATGACGAGGGCTAACACTGAAGGAGAAGGCTAATCAAAAAGTAGTCCAAATCTCTTCTTTCAAGCTACAACTGCTTGTGAAGTCTAAACGATTTCATTTTAGTCTTTTGGTCATTGGTCTATTGCAGTCCAAGTAACTACTTGAACAGTTCAAATTTCAGAATTGTAAGCCTATACGACTCCTATGGAGCCAAGGCTTAAGTTATCCATGCATGATGACAATGAACCATTTGATGCGACCATTTACAGCCAAGCTGTAGAAGCCTAATGTACATATGTAATTCAAGGCCAGATATTCAGTATGCAGTATCCTTGTTGAGCAGATTTATGCATAGCCCAAAGACTTTGCATTAGCAGGCTATGAGACGTGTTTAAGCAAGGTACTCGCTGTCTTGGCTTGCTCTTTCCCAGGGGGTAACTTGCATTTACATGCTCAAAGCGTGATTGGACTGGTGATTTTCATACTAGCCCATCAACAATGGTAGATGTTTCTTCATCAAACACTCGTGCAGTTATTGGTCGAACAAGAACAATTAACGGTTGCTACCTCATCATGTGAAGCTGAGTACAGGGCAGCTTTTACAACCACAAACGATGTGTCTCATTGAGACATTCTTTGGCAGATCCTATATGCATCATTGGAGGAGCCTACTCCATTTCTCGCTGTGTCATACCAATGGTGCAAAATCTTGTGTTTCATGTACATACAAAAGACACAGAGATAAATTATCATATGCCCTCAAGCCGATACATACATGCAAGGGAGATCAGCTTGCTCTTTTGCCCTACACATCAAAATGTGGCAGATCTCTTCACCAAAGCTTTACTCGTGAGAAGTTTGAGGCTTTTCACAAAGCTTTGAGCTTAGATCTGTTAGGTGATTGACACCATTCCTTGTACATTCAAACATTATCACTGCAGGGCGGTGTTAGAAATATTAATCTCTAGCCAGTAGGTGGATTTTTTCAGAGGCTCCCCTCACAGGCAAGGGCTCCCCCATGATGAGGAGCCTCCATAGGGTTTGGCATCACCAAAGGACTGGGGAGGAGTTTCGAGCAGCAGCCACACATATGGCATTCGGCGGTTCAAGATTAGGAGCGACTCATGCTGGGGCGAAGGACACACCTGTTGGAAAGGTCACCTCCCCATCTATAAGCCCCCAAATGAGGAGAGCATGGGGGAGGGAGACCTACAGCAAAATATGCCCAGAGAGGAGCGAGAGAGAGAGACGGGGCGGGGGGGGGGGGGGGGGGGGATTGCTGACATATGGGCAGCACCTCACAGCAAAAGCAAAAGGGGCCATCCTAGGTATGAGGGCAGGTATATGGCCTGTATCAGGCCTGGAACGTGGGCCAGGAGGCGCTGGTGGATGGCGACACATGGCAAGGTGCTGCAGCATGAGTGCCTGCCTATGGACAGGTTTGTGGGCAGATCTATCGCCTGCAATAGGCCTGGCAGGAGGGCAGGTATGCAGAGCACCCAGGTGGCGAGGTGAAGCAGAAAAGGGGGGCTGCAAATGGGCAGTGCCCTGCCCTTAAATAGGGCTGGACTGGCCGGTCGGCTGGCCAACCAGGTCATCCAGCACACAGCCCTAATATATGTTCCCACAGCCCCATAATTAGGGACGTGTGGGGTTAGTTGGAGGGGCAGCAAAGTCAGCCAGTAGGCCTGGGTGGGTGGGCTTCGAGGGGACATCTGTCCTTACAAAAGGGCCCCTTTGGGACCTCATATCGCATCCAGCAGAGCAGCAAGCAGAGGAGTAGGAGCAGCAGCAAGGGCCTCATCTTTGGGCCTACATCCAGGAGGCAAAGGAGGGCCCTAGGTGCTGCAGACTGAGCTCAATTGGAGCTGAAGCCTAGGCTGTCTACCAGGGCAGCAAGGTGCTGAGATCTTTAGACAGTGAGTCTACATACGCTCAAGGTGGAGCACGCGGGCTCAGAGATCTAGAGGTACCTAGCAGATAGTAGGAAAACTATTAGGTAAGATCAGAGGACCACATCCTGGTGGGACTCTGGATCTATCTTTCGTATTGTGTCCATAGCTTTGGACAGAAACATATTCTTTTGGTGGATTCTATATCTGGCTTGGTTCACAGTGTATTTGCAGGTCTGCACAACACATCTATGTGAAGCACATTAAGTAAAGAAGTTTGTGATTCCACCCACACCAGCACAATGTGAGAGCTCCTCAACTATTATATCAGTCTTCCACTGCGCATACCCTCTGTTCGACAATTTCTAACAACACCTCAAATGGGCTCAGTGGGATAGTGGCCCAATCAATCTTTTCAAGGCTTGGAGCCGCCTTCCTGCAAAGGTCGAGGCACGAAGTCAAGCACTCGCTTATCTAAGGTGGGCAGGCACACGGATGGCAAAGATCGACATTTGAAAGCAGTGTCATCAGAAAGCGTGTTTCAGGAATCAGAAACGTGTAGAAACGTTTCTGCCCAAAACGTTTCTTAGAAAGGTGTGAAACGTGGCATTTAGGGCAAAACGACTTAGGTACCAATTGGCACACACGGCTGTTTTTCTGCACCGATTTGATTTGCCTCTCTCTTGCTTGCCCTACTGCCTGCAAAACACTCTACTCTACCCAGCCTAAGCCCTCTACTCTACTCCCTTGGCAAGCCCTCTACTCTACCCACAGCCTAAGCCCTCTAGTCCCACCTCTACTCCATGCTCCAGCCTCTACTCCAGCCTGTTGCCTAAGCCCTCTACCCCCTTGCTAAGCCCTCTACTCTACCCCCTTGTGAAGTATATAAAATATGCATAAAATACAACACTTTTATGCATTTCTAGAAACATTTCTTGTGACGCTGCTCCAAAGTCATGGTGGGAGGGACTGCAAGTGTCTCGGACCCCCGCTCAATGGTACGGAGAGTTTTTTAGGTCTAGGGCGCCCCTCAAGATTCTGTTTCTTTAGCAATCCCTTGGCTCCTATCGATGTAGACTATATAGAGTGAAGCTTGGAGGACTTCTTCAGCACAAGATTCCTGGGGACCTTGGGGTCAACGAGGCACTAGACGCGCTCGGATCAAGGTAATGGGTCACTTGGGTAAGGACTGGACTATTGACCCAATTCCACTCCAAGCAGAGCACAATTGGGCATAGTGGCACCTTTGGTTATGGGAGGGTCAGCCTCTTCAAGAGATTCAATCGGAAAACCATGTGAGCGGTTTTGGCCCGTACAAGTAGGGCACTGGGACAAGGTGAAGGAGGTGCCCTTCTTCTCATACACAAGCTGTATTGGTCAACCTCTTCAACTAAAGACAACAGCCTTGATTCCCTCGAGAGAGCATCATTGGGTGGAGCAGCAAGATCCCCAAGAGGTTGCCTCCCTTTTTTGTCAGGTCTTTGGACCAGCTGCAAGCCACGGAAGATCTCATATATTTTCTAGATAGCGACGCACAAAGGTTTGCTCATTGGCCCTTGGCAGGAGTAGATGAGGGTAGATAGTAGGTGCAACATTGCGCAAACATAGTTCTGGAGGCAATCTCACATTGTCCATAGGGTTTCGCATAGGATCTAAATGGGTGTCCTCCGAATTGTTGCAAGCACTAAGAGGTTGCAACTAGACTTCACTTGGGGAATGGTTGCATGGCTGACGCGAGGGTGTCATGCCTTCTCCAATGATCCAGCTTCTCTAGCCGATAGGATCTAGGGCCAGCAAGTATCCACAATAGAGGCACTGGACCTCTTGCCCGCCCACGCCCTTAACTTTCACCAAAGGATAGTGTTTAGAAGATGGTGTCCAGCATCGCTACCTGAAACATCTGGGTTGCTCATTGCAGTTTTGTGATGGGAAGTCATCAAGTCCCCCTGGCAGCCACCCTTATCACAATTTGGTAAAATATCATCTCCACCCTACGCGCCAACTAGGAGTACGGGAATTAGGAATCTAGGGTAATTGCCGAAAGGCGGGAGGGTTTCTACAAGGCTTGGCTTGTAGGTATTTTTTATGTTTTTATTGAGTGAGGATATATAGATCCACCCAAATTGTTAGCCCCTTTTCTAGAGATACCCTAGGCAGTGAGCAAGGTTCATCGACAACAAGTTGGGTTCTCTAAAAACATGTAGGTTCTTCTCTGATAGCCAAGTCTCTAGCGTGTTTTGGATTGCTAATTCGCATGATGTTTTCTCAAGCATTAATAGAAAGTTCTCTGGGGGAAAAAAAAGAAATAATCTCTAATGCACTGACCCATGTAATAAAAGTTAGGGGCACTTTTTTCCTTTACAAGGTTTTTCTCCCCTAACTACAGTTAGTGGTTGAGTTAATGGTATAGCCAATTTTGACTCACCCTAGGGTCTTAGGGTTTTGTCATGTTGATGCCCTCTTCTACCTCATTTTTCAATCTCATTTCACCTGTGCTCCACAATTTGAGCTCTTCCCTTCCACAAACTCTCACATGGATGCCAATCTGTCCTCTGCCACTTTAAACAGCAGTAAAAAGCCAAGCCATATCACAATGTTGCAATCCTTGCATCTCTCTTCCCCGAGAGATGAAAAGAAGGTGGCAGCAAACAACAACACGACTATTAACAGCTCCTAAAATTGAATATCTTAATGTTTGGATGATTCAAGATCAATGAAACCTTACTGCCTCTCTTGACTTTACTAGGAAACCCTAAAGCTGAGGACGACTACAATCAATGTCGGAGACAATGTGACACATGCCACAGAAACAAGGCCCAATCTAACCAAAAAGATGAATCCAAGAACATGATCCTGTAAAAACACAACACATAGTGCAGTCTCAATCTCATGATAGTCACTCATACGGTTGAAACCCATAAACTCCATCACACATAGCGAGGACTCCATCACACATAGCGAGGACTAGCTCCTATGGCACCCCCACTTGCGTCATCAACACCCAATAGTGGTGTAGACCATAGTACAAACATATGCTCTCACACATACCAATCCACACACCCACCCATACTTGAGCATCTATTTATACAGGACCTCGTACTGAGTTTTTGTCAACACTCCAGAGGTGAAGGGCAAACTCAGCCGTGACAAAAGGGTAGCACTACAAGGAGAAGGATGATCAAAAAGTAGTCCACATTCTCTTCATTCAAGCTATAACTGCTTGTGAAGACTATACGATCTGATTTTAGTATTCACCCAAACGAGCATCTTTTTTTTTCTAGAGAAAAGAAAACTTCTATTAATGCTTGAAAAAACCCCGTGCTTCTAGCCTCCATAAAGGGATTGAAGATGGCAAATACAATGAAAAGACTGTTTAGAAAACACAGCCTGTTCCCAGGGCAACGGCTCGCTGCCTAGGTTGCCTCAGGAATAGGGTTAATAGCCACGGAGGTGGTCTGTACATCCAACGGATATCACACTCCAAGGAAGTGTAAAAAATCCCTGCAGGTTGAAGCAGTCCAGTGTGACCTGAAAACGCGTTTTGGGCCGAAACGTTTCTTAGAAACGTGTGAAACGTGGCATTTAGGGTGAAACATCCTGGGTATAAAATATACTATTTATACTGTTTTTCTGGTCCGATTCGATTCACCTCTCCCTTGCTTGCTCTGTTGCTTGCAAAACACTCTATTCTACCCAACCTAAGCCCTCTACTCTATTTTCTTGCCAAGCCCTGTACTCTATCCAGCCAAAGCCCTCTACTCCAGCCTCTACTCGATGCTCCAGCCTGCTGCCTAAGCCCTCTCCTCTACCCCCTTGCTAAGCCCTCTACTCCCTTGCTAAACCCTCTGGTCTACCCTTCCTTGCTAAAGCCTAGATGTAGTATTATTTATGAAGTATATATAATATACATAAAATACAATATTTTTACGCGTTTCTAGGCGAAACGCTTGCCAAAATCTAGAAATGTTTCTAGAAACGTATCTTGTGACATTGAGCGGTCCCACCTTTCAACAGTCCCTCTCGGTCTTGGAGTGCCACGCTTCCAAGTAGCGCATAGCGTGAAGATGATGTCCTGCCAAATGGCCACTAGGGTGGCCGCCAGAGTCGTCGTCTGTCCCCCCATCACCTGACTGCACCGAGCAACCCAAATGTTCCAAGATGTAATGCTAGCCACCGTCTACCAAACACTGTCCTCTAGTGAGAAAGGGGGCATGAGCGAGAAGGCAGTGGTGCATCATAGGCCTTGATCCGAGAGACCTACTAGCCATGGATCCTATAAGCTAGCAACATTGGGTCAATGGAAAAAGCGTGCTCACCCTCTATCAGCCATGCTACCATCCCCAAGTGAAGTCCCCCCTCATCCGCTCAATACTCGCCACCTTACAAAAGGACGCAAGCCAGATCCTCTTCGTAGCTATGCAACCCCACAAGCAATGGGAGATCGTCTCCAACATGCCCTCCGCACAACAAAGGCACCTGCCCCGTCAACTCACATTTGCTGTAGCCAAGGGCGATGGACAATCCTCCATGAGCCATCAACTAGAAAAAGTAGGAGATCTTCCGTGGTCTCAGGCTGGTCCAGAGATGAGGCTAGAATCGTGGGATTACCTCCCTGGGAACATCCTACTCTACCAAGTGTCTCTCCCTCGACAGGGTCCAAGCTGCGGCCTCTAACTAGATCCATCAACCGATGTGCGTCGTGTAAGAGAAGAAAGGCACCTCCTCCACTCTGTCCGACTTTGCTACCTGAGCCAACGAGAACTATTCCCCTAGGTCCCACTGCAAATCGCGAAGAGGCCTGCCTCCCAAAGCCAAAGGTGCCACATTGCTCCCTCCGATCTTGAGAGTGATGTGTCCACGTCAATGTGCCAATCCTTGCCTAGACAGCCTACTACTTTGATCCGTTGCCAATCCAACCCCCACAAATCACCCGCGCTCTCGCCATCACTCTCCAACTCCGCCTGTAACTGGCCACCTGGTCCCACCCTGCATAAGCAATGGCGGAAAGAGAGGAGATTGTCCCTGTAGAAGCAAACGCTAAGGGGTACATCCCAGCTCTGTGGAGTCCAGGGCGAACGCAGGCCCTCCCACCAAGAGGCTAGTTTCAATGATTCATCATCCTGGTGCCTGCCCCTCTCAAATGAGAAAGCACAGTGTCCTTGTTATCTCCTCGCGAGAAAGCCGTCTCCAAGCTCCAAATGACCTCACTGAGCCACTATCCCACTGTGCCAAACCGATGTGTGTCCTCTCTCCTAACATGTGTCCCTCTGCATCCTGGACCTCTGGATGCCAGATAAGTGGCTAATGCTCAAACTCCTCCCTGGATGATGGCCCGGCCCGAATAAGTCCGCTGAAGAGCCGCTACCAGACTATAAAGAGGCTCCTCATCAAGGGGGAGCCCTTCCCTGTGAGGAAACCCCTCTCAAATGATCCATCTGTGTGACTTCTGCCACTGCCCACCGGTGCAGGGAGTGTTCTCGAGAAGCCCGTGCTATAGAAGAGCTTCCAAGGCTCCGTGCCTGGGGTGAGACCTCGTACCACTAACTTGGCCCAAGAGGGCTCTGCTCTGCATTTCTAGATCAATGATACCCAGTCCTCCTTGTGACTGAGGCTAAATCACTGTTTGCCATGCGACTCTGGCCCGAATGAAACTTCGCAATAGTCATCTCAGCTGCTCCATGCATCCCCAGTGAAAGCACCAACAAGAGGCTATGTACCAAGCTGTAGCAAGGACCTAGTTGACCACCAGTGCTCTGCCTGCGAGAGAGAGTTCCAGTACAAGAGCTTTCGCCGCACACTCTCCAACCCGTGAAGATCCATTGCTCCGCTGAAATATCGATCCCAACCTTGCAACCAATGTATCTCACAATCTGCCCACACGGGATCCACCAAAAGCCAATAGCCGAACCCCAATCCTGAACCTCCTCTGCACCTATAAAGAATTCAATCGATTTGGTCCAGTTGATTCGAGCCTCGGAAGCCTCACAGCAGATGGCTAGAGCTCCCCTAACCGACTCTAGGCTCGTTGTGGTGCCCTTGACAAACAAGGCTGTGTCGTTAGCACACTCCAAGTCTAGCAGCTCCTCCTCCTGTATGATGGGAAGCCACATCCCCGTGGGCCCAACTGATCGGGAGCAAAGAAAGTAGCCTAGAGCCTCTGCTACAAAGGGAGGAAGAAGGCGAAGGGGTAGCCCTGGCGAGCCAAGCATGAAAGAGAGAGGTCTCCCATGTGTGTCCGCCAATGATCACCTGACTAGAGCTCCTAGCGTATAGAGCCGCCAATCCTCTAATCCATCTGTCCATGAAGCCTAGCCTCCACATCGTGCCCTCTAGAAAGGACCGCTCCACCCTATCATAGGCCTTCTTGAAATCCAAGAGAAGAATTGCGAGAGGCTGTGACTCCTCCCTGGCCCAATCCACCACCTCTCAGAAAGTTAAAATGTTGTCCAAGATGCTCCTCTCCTACACAAAACTTGTATGTGTGTCATGGATGATGTCCGGAAGGTGTGGCCACAACCGCAAGCTCAAGACTTTGGCCAAGATCTTGTATCCGGTATCCAAAAGCGTGATCATCTTTACTGACCAATGTCCGATCTATATCCCCATTTCAAGATCAGGCATATCCAACCTCGACTCAAGGACTGCAAGAGTGAACCAAAGTCAAAGATCTCTTGACAGGCAAGACGAAAGGCCATGCTAATGAGCTCCCAAAAGCTCAAGAAGAAAGTCGGAGTAAGGCCATCTTCCCCTGGGCAATCTAAGGAGGGAGGGCCTTGAGGGCCTCCCAGAGCTCTTCGTCCGTGAACGGAGCCTCCACGGACTTGCTCAAACTCGGTGTGACCACTGTACAAACCTGGTCCTAGACTGCCTTGCGTGCTATAAGTGCCTCAGGGGACACCACCTCTACCTGAAACAACTATTGATAAAAAGTTGTGGTCATCTCAAGGATCTCCTGAGGGTCTGAGTGCATCCGTCCCTCGGCATCCCGCAGCCTTTGCAATTGCGTCCCTACTGAATGTGGCCAGTAGTCTGAAAAAATTGCTTGGTCATCCTATCCCCTTGCTGGACCCATTTGGCTCGGGACAAGGGATACAAAAACTCATCTCTGCAGACCTCCGTAGCCTGTACATTGAGTCTCGCAGCCCATGACAATCCCGAAGTCACTGAGAGTCTGGGTCGTGCTCCCTAAGTCTCTCTATGGAGGCTAGATCCCACCTCAATGCTCTCTCATGCTCCTGAAGCGCATATCTCCGTCGCAAGGCCTGTGACTAAAGCTCCTCGTTGCTCCTCTAGATCGCATCTGCAACCCAAGCCGCCCATCCCTCAACCAGCCCATCAACTAGCATCTGCCATATCCACTGTCCGTTGTACCTCCTCCTCTTGTAAGAGCTATCCGAGATGTGGATCCCCTTTTGGGGAAGACCGGTGCGGCACTACTAGAGGAAGAGTACCGCCCAAGAATACAATAATTAACCTAAAGCTCCTAAAAAGAAAGAAAGAAAAAAAGGTCACACTGGCGCTGTAGACGGTCTGACGCTCAAACTAAGAAATGTGCAAGCAGCCCAAAATGCCACGACACCTCCAAGCTTCTCAAGAAGTGCACTCCGCTCAAGTCTTGCTCTCAGGGGGCTCAAAAGGAGACCGTCGACACTCAGCCCAGCCCCTAACACAGGCGGCTGGTCTGCCTAACTGCAGCTGCTCCAAGCAAAGGCTAACAGGATGGGAGAGGGAAGAAAAAACTCCGGCAAAGAGGGGCGGAAAAGGGCTATGCGGGAAGAGGAGGGGGTGAAGAAAGAATGCGAGGGGAGCGGAGAGCTGAAATGAAGGGGCACGGAAAGCGCGCAAGAGGGAGGAGTAAGAGGGCAAGGTTGGCAGCAGCCTGCGTGCGGGGGGGAGGAGACCGGGCGGGGGTGAAGGCACAGGGAGGCGGAGATGAAGCAAGGGGTGGGAGGAGAAGGCGCAGGGGGGGAGAAAGAGGCACCAAGGGGGGGGATGGCACAAAGGGGAGGATAATGCGTGGGGGGCCGAGGAGAGGGAACAACGCAAGGAAGGAGTGGCGAGGGAGGCGCAATTGGGCTGTATGGGAGGGAGAGGATGCTATGGTGATGGCAATGAGGAGGAGCAGCTTCGGGAGCAGGGAGCCGTTCCCGTTGGGGATGGATCGTCTAATTCCAAACGATGCTTAGACAATCTAGCTGATAGGGCAATGCACCACTTAGAAATAATTTATCACAATATCAACAAGCCTCAGCATGGACGAAACCTTGACTTGAACCAATTAAGTCAACCAAACTAATCAAAACCCACCAGAGTCCAATAGCCGCTCTAGCTAGAACAACCAATCGAGAATATCACTGGGGAAACTAGCTTTGTTAAGGTCTAACATACTATTTTCCTACTCTACCATTCAAGCAGTCACACGTTATCCCACAGTAATATGTCTCTTTTATTTCACTTATGTCATACTTTCCTCAAACTTTCTGTCCAATGTAGACTCTTGTATCCAACACTATTGTTTCCTTAGTTGCACTTTGTTGGTCAGTTTAATGGATTCATCTCGAAATTGTCCTCGCAAATAGCAATAGCAACACCACAGTGATCCAACTAGGCAAGAAAATAAAGAAACGCGCTCAATAAGTTAAAAAACAAATCGAGACACCCACCTGGGGAATCTCATATGCACTTGTGGCATCAAATAAGAAAGGTGCATCCATGTTAGTTGTTAGCAATCCATCTGCTGCTTCCAAGTTACTACTACCTATCATAGGAGGGGACGTGTAATGCTCCCTTTGGAAAGACATGGCATCCTGTCATATCACACAAGACGCAATTTGAAGGCATCATATCAGTTTAGAGCCATTTGTGATGCTTCTATGTACAAACAAGATAATTGAATTATAGATTGATAATACCAAAACGAAAATCTAATGCTAGAAGAAAGACAAGAATTGTTGTAATCGTCCAACAGTGTTCATATGAGTTCAAAGCATATCAACCTGTACTATTACTTTACAAGTGCTTTGGTCTAAGATACCACAATATCGGCTAAGATCACAAAGCCACAGTTATAAGCAATACTAAAGCAAATTAGAAACACACCCACCTTCATCCTATGAAACTTAACAAAGTTTCATTGGTCAATGTTGCAAAGGAGGAGCTTTTTCTAGTCATAGAGCATTGATGCTGTGAGTGGAGATAGTGATGGTTGGTACGCTAATAGGGGTGCCTCAAGACACATGTCCAACAATAAGAGCTAGTACAAGGCCTTATAGCCTAGGAGAGAGGGAGTGGCTCTCCTTGCTTGAGCTGCCCTCCCCCTAACCCCAACCCCCCCTCCCCTCCTGTTACATCAACCATAATCGCAGGGCCTTGCAGCTTGGTTATGGTGAGGTGGGAAACCAGAGGACTCGATCGTGCTTGGCATATTATGGACCTAGGGTCACACCTAGGCCTAGATATTTATCAAGAAATGCATAGGGTAGCCCAAGAGAGGGCTTAAAGGAAGGGGTCCCTTGTGGGACACATGACACTAAGAGAAGAGGCCACTTGTCAAGCACAGGGCTAGGGGGAGAGTTCTAGAGAGAACTCCAAGATGGAAGAAGAGGGAGAACCCTCTCCCTCACGAAGGCTTCTCTCACGACTGGGTGGAAAAGAGTCAAGAGCCCTCCTTGTTTGATGGGTGGGTCGGTGGAAAAGAGTCAGGAGCTCTCAACTTGGTGGAAAAGAGTCAAGAGCCCTCCTTGTTTGAGTTGGGTGTAGCACTAGTATCAGAGCTAAGCTTTGGGCTTGTGAAGGGGTTTTGAGATTTTATGGCCATATTTTTGTCAACTTGATGCCCGGTCAGAGATACATAGAAAAAGAACCAAGGGATTGTCACAGGTCGACTGAGTTTTCCGATGATCTTTATGCATCTTCGAAGGATAATTTGTCCAAGGTTTACCACTACCCAACGTAGGAGAGAGAGTCGGTTCCAGAGCTCTCTTACGCTGTACCCGTTTTCCAGCTTACAAAGGCATTGGAGCAAAGCAGACAAACCTTCCATCCATACAATTCTCAGCAAATCTCATCCTGCCCATCTCTCTTCCTACTCCCCTTTCACATCGCTATTGGTTCTAGCTCTCTAGTGAAAACGATAGCGCTTTCAAAACTTTGCCGGTTCCCCTCAACTTCTACAAAGCTATACTAGAAGTCTACATTTCTTTCCATGGAGATGATGGATTCTAGTATACCAATCCTCCTAATGAGTACATCAAAGACAACCATCTGACTGGCTATCCAAGGAACGAACCATTCAGAGAGGTGCATGTCTTTTTGGATGGGGTTATCGTGGGCGCCATGCGGCCGCTCCAAGTAATATATACGGGCGGAATCAAGCCTCTCTTTTGGCAGCCCGCTGCAGCAATTGGTGCTTATAACCTTCCTACTTACAATATGGAGATTACATCTTTTGTTGGATCACTTGTGGATGGGGATGATCACACCATTAGCATGAGAGTTGAGCGACTATGAGCAACCATTGCTCCTAAACGACTGGTAGCAAGTAAAGTGAAGGCAACCTCTTGCGATGTTAACCTGCACACGGAGAAGAGCAAAATAGACAACCCATGTCACGATAAGACTCAACACGCCTTTGGAAAAGCCATGCTTTTATATTTGTATATATAAAAAGCAAAGTTCCTAAGGCCTCTTCGTCCTTTCATTTATCCCTCTCTCTAAGACTCGAAGACCTCAAGTTGTTAGCCTCGCCTATTTCAAAGCCAAGGACGGGAAAGAGAAAAGGGACTTTGAAGATCAAGTCGAGGAGTTTGAAACCTGGTGGATTAGCGAAGAGAAAAGACTACGAAGTAAAGGGCGTGTCAACTTCAAATTTGCATTCCAAGGGCATTGAACAAAACACGAGGGAAGTGGACATCGCATTTTTCTTTCGAAGTAAAGGACGTGTCAACTTCAAATTTGGATTCCAAGGGCATTGAACAAAACACGAGGGAAGTGGACATCGCATTTTTCTTTCTTTTATAAATCTTTTTGCTTTACCCATTTTAAAAACAAGGACGAGTCTAGAAAGAGATGAAATGATTAGGAAAAGCGAGGAAAGGGCTAGAAAGGGTAAGGCTATAGTCGAAGAAGAAATACATGAGGAAACTATGGAAATAGAGGATATAGATTACGGTGAATACCGAATTCCGTATTCTTTTTTTTTTTTCCCATGAAAAAGACTTCTATTAAGTAAGAACAAAAACCCGCGAGAGCAAGCTCAAAGCGGAATACATCATGAAATCATGAGGATAATAAAAAACGTATTCAAAATTCATCAAACTAGAAAAACGAACACAAAATATAGAAAAACAATTAGGTTCATTGAAGACCCTAACCCAAGCCAAATCCAAGTTATTCAATCTCAATCAATGACTCCCATTGCAAAATCAATGACTCCTCCAAGTCAAAAGGAGAGGTCTACTTCTTGACTCAAAGAAATGTCGAACATTCTTAAGGACTTAAAACCACCAATTTTCAATGGGGAAGAGAAAGAACGAAACAAGGACGCCATAAACACGTTCTTGCAAAAGTAGCAAGACTTCCATCGACTGAAGAACACCCCTCCTAAAAATCAAATCGTGGAAGCAAGTCTTTCCCTTGGAATAAGGCCTATAAATGGTGGATGATCCTCAGAGAAAAAGATAAAATTCCTAGGTTTTGAGCTAAGTTTGAACAAGCTTTCTTAAAAGAATTCTTACCTGAACATGAGCTAGAAAGGGCTTGGGAAGCTTGGGACAATAATAGCATGGACAATAATTCTTTAGTCCAGTACATAGCGACCTATAGGGAGACAATCCTTAAGTTCAAAGGAATTGATGATTCTAGAAGATAAGGGATTTCGAGAGCGGTTTGAAAGATACCTACAAGATTAAGGTGAGAAGAAATTCTCCCCAGACCTTTGAGGAAGCTATTAAATATGCCCAAAGATATCACAATACTACGGGGAAATCGAAAGCTGAAACTTTGGAACAAACTAGTTTTGTTCATAAGTTCAATAAATCTCCCAATCTTAAAACCAAGGGGCACTTTAAGAAGGAGGTTTCTCAAGCACCACCTAAGAAACCTTAAACACAAAGATATCCTCTCCTCAAGAAAGAGGATTAAGAGAAAACCAAGCAGGAAAATCTTTGCTTTAAATGTTCATGTGAGAAAGAAAGAACCAGACAAACTAGGAGCAAGAGCTGGAGAGCCAAAACGTGAAAGCTGCAATAGATAAGATTAACTACAAAGTAGTGTGAAGGTGGTTTTGTCTAAGTGATAAAACCACACTAACCCTCTAAGTGTGGTTAGGAAAAAAAACCTCTAGTGAGCGAAAAGTGCCCCTAACTCACTTATGGAGTACACTGGTCACTGCCTAGGGTTATGACAATAATTATAACACCCCCCTGCAGTGCCAATGTGATGATGTACAAGGAAGTCATCAATCACCAAAAGGAGATAAGTTCACGACACTGTGAAATGCCTCAAACTTCTCACGTGGAAGTGCTTTGATGAAAATGTATGCAACATTTTCATGTGTTGACACATAGATCATACTGATCTCCCTTGCATGCAACTTTCCTCTGACATAATGATAATGAACCTCAATGTGCTTCGTGCAAGCATGAAACACAAGATTCTTTGCCATTGCTATAGCACTCTGTCTATCTGTGAGAATTGGAGAAGGACCCTCCAATGACAGATAAAGATCAACAAACAAATGACGCATCCAAACACATTTAACTATCGCTGTGAAAGCTGCCATGTACTCAACTTCACATGAGGAAGTAGCCATTGTAGATTGTTTCTTGCTCAGCCAAGAAATGCAAGCTTTACCCAAAAAGAAACAATTATAGACTACCTAGTGTCATAGTCTCCAGTCCAATTTGAATCACTATAAGCATGCATCTGCAAGTCACCCCCCTGGGAAACATCAAGCCATAAGACTTTGTGCCTTGCAAGTAACGAAAGATGCGTTTTACCACCTGCCAACGTGTTGTCTTTGCGCTGTGCATATCCCTGCTCACCTGAGATATTGCATATTGGGCCGTGTATTGCACAAATAAATGAGGCATCCAACAGCTTGGTTATAAAGTGTGGCATCCACTGATTCACTTGCATCATACATAGTAAGCTTCAGCACTAGCTCCATGGAAGTGGCTGTAGGCTTAAAATCTTGCATGTTGAATCTATCCAAGAGCTTCTGCACATACTTGGATTGAGACATAACAATGCCACACTTGTCTTGTATTAACTGGATCCCCAAATAGAAATTTAACATTCCCAAATCTGTCATGTCAAATTCAGCTTTCAATGTTGAAATCTGCAATTATTTCCTCGTTTAACCTCGTGAGCAGCATGTCATCTACATAAAGAATGATGACTAAAATATCCCCCCCCATCCTTCTTGATGTAGAGAGTGCTTTCCGTGGGACTATTGTGTAGCCCCTTGCTTGCCAGGAAGGCATCAATCTTGGCATACCATGCACGTGGGGCTTGTTTCAGCCCATATAAAGCTTTATTCAGCTTGCAAACTTGAAGTGCATTGCCTGAAAGTTCAAAGGCACGAGGTTTTTTGACATAAACCTCTTCCTGCAAGTCCCCATTAAGGAAAGCTATTTTTATGTCCAACTGATGGACATTCAAATAAAAGTTGAAGCCATGGCAATAATTGATCTGATAGTTGTCATCCAGAATGTAGGAGAAAATGTCTCCTTAGAATCTATGCCCTTTTTTCGAGCATAGCCTTTGCCAACCAGCCGTGCCTTGTACCTATCAATGGACCCATCTGGCTTCCTTCTCACTTTGAAAACCCATTTGGTACCAATGGTATGTTTTCCTGGTGGTAAATCCACAACATCCCAAGTCTGATTTTTCTCCATGGACTGCAATTCATTGTGCATGAATTCATCCAGTGCACATTATCCTTAGCTTCTTCGAAAGTATCAGTTCCTTCTTCATCAAGAAAAGCACCTACATAAGCTGATTCACCAGAAAGGCCTCCCCCTACGTGCCTTGCTGCACTACAAGTCCTACCAGGCAAAGGTGCCTCAAGTCTACTCTCCTTGAGAGTCTGCAGCAACCAGTTCAGAACTGTTTTTGCTGCATTGAATCTCTTGCCTAACAACATCATCCACTGCCTGTGGAGGAACAAAATCAGCAGGTGGCTGAATCGGGGCATGCGGATCAAGAGGAGGCTGCTGTAAATACTGATTTTCAGCATGAATATCGGCTGAGGAACCAATATCCTCTAGTATGGCCGAACTTGCACCTGCAAGCAATTGAAGAAAAAACGTTTGTGTTGGCTGCCATTCCCCAAACAGCGCATTTTTCGCCATTTCTTCTATTGCTCAATACTCCCTGCCTGCTCCGCCATTGCCTGAGCCCTCTTAGGAGTAGATGGGCGACCTCAAGACGAAGATTTTGAGCCATTTTTCAGCTCATTTGGTTCAGTAACGAGGGAGAAATCGTCAAAACTCAGGTTCAGCCTATAGCAACTCCCCCGGGCAAAAGTGCGCACCATTTCGTCCAACCTCTGTGCTGGACTCTCTCTAGTATATGAGCTTTCTTTTGCTTCAGAAAGCCCTCTTTTCCTTGCTTTGAAGAGTGAGCTACAAGCCCTCCAAGTTCAGCCTTTTAGTTTTACAGTTTTGGATAAGTTTTTGAAGATGATGCTACATAAAATGCTACTCTAGCATTTCTGGTTTTTTGAAACTTTCAATAACTTCAGTACAAGTGTGGCTTCAGTTTTGTTTTGACTTGCTAGACCTGGTTTTGATTGGAAAGTATTCATTTTAGCCACTTCTATGAAGCATGTAAGAAGAAGCATCATTGATTGAATATTGGTCACTAGTCTTTGCTACATCAAGTGCTCATATTTTGGAAGTCTTTCAGTTATTTTTCGCCTTGTAAGAGAGATAGACACTGCCCAATATCTGGGTTAGACCTTCTCATGGCTACCCTATTGAATCTAGAGAAGTTCAATGGAAAGGGCTTCCACACATGGCAGATGAAGGTGAAATTTGCATTGATGAGGGAGAACCTATGGGGACTTGTCAAACCTACTCCTACCGCTTCTTCTACGGCCTCTAATGCTGGAGAATCCTCAACTCCGACACGACCGGCAAGGGTTCCAGCTAGAGAAGAAAAAGCATATGGTATCATTGCTCTTGCTTTAGGAGATGATTATATTCACCATATCTCTGACTTGGAGTCTCCTTCAGAAGCTTGGCAGAAGCTTGACATGATTTTCGGTGCTAGCTCTCACATCTCTAAACTATCACTTAAAATCTCTTTCTTTGAATTGAAGATGGCTAGTGGTACTACTTTGGCAGCTCATGTCAACTATATGCGAAGTCTTATGACTCAGCTTGCTTCTATCAACTCTCCTATTACTCCAGATGATGCTATGGCAGTGTTACTTAAGAGTATGCCTGAAGATTATGATCACATAGTTTGCACTTTGAAAAATCTTCCTAATCCTAATCTTGAAGGTATTATCTCTGCTCTCCAAGAAGAAGAAAGGCATATGGAGCTCAGGAAAGGCAATGACATTGTTTATGCTGTAAAAGTCCAGAAGGGCAAGTATACCCCTTGCAATCACTGTGGAAAGACAAATCACCTTTCAAAGGACTGCTTCAAAATTAATCCATGCAAGCACTGTGGCAAGAACAACCATAATGAGAAGTTTTGCAGAGCCAAAGCAAAGACAGAAAATGCAAATCTACTTTCAGTTGATGTGCCTCCACAAGATGAGGCATCCTTTGAAGATTATGCATTTTAAATCATCTCTATGTATGCTCCATATCTCTCTTTTTATGTCAAGGTACTCAGCCTGGATAGTCCTCCAAAATGAATGAAATAAACTATTGTGTTTTTGTGTGTTTTGTAAACACCTCTCGTCACCTTATGATGTAGGCCATGTGTATGTTTTGCTCCATGGTACCTCCTGCAGACATTGTGTGCATGTACATGCAGGGGAGATAACCATTGGAAGGTCTTTTTGTATCCCTTTTTGTTTACCTTACACCCAAGGGAACCCTTGCTAGCATGAGAACCTAGCCATAGATTAATCCTTGACCACCATGAGATGGCATGAGAAACTATGAGACTAGATGTATCCTTGACATAGCCTGAGGCATTCCCTTGAGGGGGGGTTTGATGGGATATCTCAAGGTGTATGCCTCAGGCACACCTTATGTTTCTATGTGTGAGTGCTAGAGGCACAGTTAGGTGCCCACAAGCACAGTTAGGTGGTGGAGAGCCACATAGGACGATTGAGAGAATCTAGGAGCAGATTGAGGAGATGATTGAGGAGCTCTGAAGTCATCAGTGATGTCAGTGAGCATGTATGAGGTGCCTACTTAAGGACCTCACTCTTCTTCATTCCATAATGCAAGTATTCTGAGTTTGTGTCCACTCTTTCCTTTCCTTTCAGCTTACCAACAGTGAGAGCACTGTCCAGAACCAGTTTTATGCTGATGTGTAGCTGATTAGCATGTTGCTTTTGCTGTCCTTTCCCTTTAGGCTTGAATTTTGAAAGCATGGCATGCTCACCAGCCCGTTCGGCCATGTTCTTCCTGGTTTGCTCCTCCTGCAACAAGAGTCCTACCAACTCGTGAAAAGAGAGAGGATTGGTACCCCCCTCAATGACAAATTCAGCGAGGTATGAAAATCGAGATGACTCACGAAGAGAATTCAAAGTGGTGGTAATCATCTCTGAATCAGGAATGATCTCATCTACATTCAACAATTGTTCCCTCAGATCATGAAGCTTGGTGAGGAAAGCATTCATGGAATCACCCTCATCCATATGTGTGTGAGATAGCTCTCTTTAGGAAAGAGACCCATGCATCATTTCTGGCTACAAACATGCTCTCTAAAACATCCCAAGCTGCCCTCGAGGTCTTGCATGACCGAATGTGTGGAATTATAAACCTTTTGACAGAAAGGGAAATAACTTAAAGAGCTTGTGCATCATGTGAAACCCACCTTTTCTCTTCCTGTGTGGGAGGCACCAAAGCAACTACTGCTGCTCCTAACACTTGTCCTGCACCTTGTACTTGACTTGAGGAGGAGTGGCAGGTGCAACCACAGTCTCTAGCCTTGTCTCATCTCTATTGACATAATCCCAAAGATGTTGCCAACTAAGATATTGCAAACCATAAAGCTCCATAAGGAGTAGTTGGTGCCATCCAACTTATCCTCCTGTGTGAGAACACCAAAAAACCTCATTGGGATTGCTTTGAGCCATATCTACTAGATAAAACAAAAATGCAGCAAATCTGTTAAGTGAAATCGCTTTCTGGGATCAAAGATGCCCAACCAAAGTTTGCAAAAAAATCTGCCCAAAATGACAGCTTGATGTCACAGGCTATCAAAGGCTTAAAATGCACCAGAATGCTCTGCAAATGCCCAAAATCTACCAAATTTGTCTGCAAAAAATGGCAAATGTCTGCAATGTGACTTAATCTGAGTCCAAAAATGCTTGCAAAACTCCCAAAGTAACTGTCCACTACTAAATTGCATCCGAAATGCAAAAGCCCCAAATTTTTTGCAACTGAAAAAGCTCAGATTGACTAAAAGCCCCAAATGTTGCACAATTGAACTTTGCTTGCAAAAGCCCCAAATCTGCACATGTGTGCAAATGAACACGATCAAAATCCGAACTACAAGCTCAAAATGCACCTTGAGTGCAAATGTGTGCCTGTGAGCACACCCAAAATCCCCAAAGTACGGATAGAGCTGAGCTGTACAGAATGTACAACACCTACAGATGAGAGTACGAAAATCCATACTTAAGTACGGATTTGCAGCAACAGTACGGACAGAGGGCAAGCAGACTGTACGGCGAACTTTTGTACGAACGGCTGTAATGTGCGGCATACAATATGCGACAACTTCTTGTAGGTACAAAGTACAAACGACCTGCGCAAGTGTTGTACGAGAGTACGGATTGCGGGAACGGTACAAAACGGCAGCAACAAACAGCAAGCTTGTAAGACTGACGGGCAACGGTTGTACGACCGACATGCGCACGACAGTTTCGTACAATCGTACAGACGAAAGGCGTGCAAATTGGAATGATGGTGGGAAGCTAATCCAAGAGTTGCATGCTCTGATACCAAATGTGAGAAAGAAAGAAGCAGACAAACTGGAAGCAAGAGCTGCAGAGCCAAAACATGAAAGCTACAATAGATAAGATTAACTACAAAGTAGTGTGGAGGTGGTTTTGTCTAAGTGACAAAACCACACTAACCCACTAACTGTGATTAGGGGGGAAAACCTCTAGTGAGGAAAAAGTGCCCCTAACTCACTTATGGATTACATTGGTCACTGCCTGGAGTTATGACAATAATTCTAACAGTTCAGGCAAAGATCATGCTGCTTGGAACGGCCCTAAACAAAAACAGGCAGGAGCTAAAGCCCCGAATCAACCTCTACAAAAACAAATATCTTAGATGATAACCTTGTTTACTCCTATGCTATACGTCAAATCACGGGCGCAGGCACATAAGATCACCTCCCAGCTGATCTCAGTGGTAGTAGTAAGCTTTCTCTTCTTTCTTCATCGTTACGTTGAAGCTCTTGCCTACTTAATTTCCACCAAGCCCCAAATTTCCCTAGATGGATCTAGTATGCCACATGTCTTCATTTCAGGGTCCCTCCTTAATGCATCATTACCCCTCTCTTGGGATATCATTAAAATCATTTGTCCCTTGGCACATTTCATGCATTTAGGTCCCTTAGCCTTAGATCCACCTAGTCTAGTGCCATGTCACCCTCACCAAGGACCTTGACCTTGATTCTTTTTTGATCATTTACATGAAGCCCAAACAAATATAATACAAACATTGATCCTTTAAAGCAAAATGTCAACTGATTCTTCCGAAGGTCATGTTACCTCGACTTGAGCATAACATTCCTTCCCTCTTCAAGCATCATCGTCCTAGATGATAAAGTCTGGGAATACTCTCTGTAACTGGTATACGAATTCCCAGGTAGCTTCTGATAGAGGTAAACCATGCCATGCAATCAACACCGTGGGTATCTTCCGATTACGTACTTGCATTGTTCCTCGGTCCAGAATTCCTGTTGGTTTGCGTCTTGCATTATCCTCTATCTCCTGAAACAAAACAACACCTTCGATTAGTGAGTTACCTATATGCAAAATTTTCTTTAAACGAGAAACATAAAACACTGGGTGCACCTTACAACCCTGGGGTAATTCTAATTTATAGGCTGCCTTGCCTGTTCTTTTTGGAATTAACCATGGCCCACAATATCGAGGTGATAACTTAGCACACTCTCCTGCAGTCAAAGACTTAGAGTCCGAAGAAACTCTGGGAAAAACTTTTTCTTCTTCCTTCAATTCTCTAACAAATCGGTTTTCATCCGCATACGCCTTAGCTCTATCCATAGCTTGGCGGATGTTAGCTCTCGCAAGTGCTAGCATCTCCCGCATCTGAACCACAAAGTTCACAGTACTAGGCACTTTTTGAGGTACTCCAACTGTAGTTGGATTCGCTGGTCTATAACCATAGTTCAGCTTAAAAGCACTGAACCCTGTAGAGGAATGTTTTCTATCGTTGTAGGCAAATTCTAACAATGGCAACCACTTGTCCCATGTATGTTACCTCAATGACACATATGCTCTAAGGATATCCTCTAAAATTTAGTTGATTCTTTCCATCTGACCATCCGTTTCTGGATGATCCCCACTACTCATTCCCAACTCAGTCCTTAGTGTCTCAAACAACGCAGTCCCAAATTGACCGCTAAATTTGACATCTCTGTCTAACACTATGGATTTGGGTAATCCATGCAAACGAAATATATGTCTAATAAACAAATCCGCCACTTGCAGGACACTAACAGACTCTCTAGTTGGACTGAAGTGAGCCATCTTGGTAAGACAATCAACCACCACAAGGATAGAATCATATCCACCTTGTGTCGTAGGCAAACCTACAATAAAGTCCATGGAAATGCTCTCCCACCTACCCAGTGGTATCTCCAAGGGCTGACCTGACACGAAAAACAACGTGTCACATATTCATGAATATGCTTTTTCATCTTTGGCAAAAAGAAATCTCGCTTCACGAGATCATATGTCTTCTCGACTCCTGGATGTCCCGCACATGGGCTATCATGACATTGTTGAATGACTCTCTGCCTGAGATCATTCTGATTAGGTACTACTACCTTGCCTTTCCTTTTCAGCATACCATCCCTTATGGCATATCTTACATAAGTTTGACCTTCTCTAGATGCCAGGTTATCCTTTTCCCCGAGTTTGAATACATGAGCCTTAGGCCAAAGGGACGAACTCGTCCACCTTTTGAGTTTCTCTTATCTCGATCATTAGAGCACTCTCTAATACCGTAAAACTCATATTATGCATAATGCGTGACAACGCATCAGCAACTTTATTATCCTTCCCTCTTCGGTACCGAATCGTCAAGTTAAACTCTTGCATGAGTTCTGCCCACCTAGCTTGGCGGCCTCTCAAGTCAAGTTATTTACAAAAATGTTTCACAGTATCATGATCAACATCAACATAAAACTCTGACCCATACAAATAATGTCTCCATGTTTTTAGAGCATGGACAACAGCATACAACTCTAATTCATGAGTTGGCCAATTTCGTTGAGAGAGAGAAAGCTTCTTGCTTTCAAAGGCTACTGGCCTTCCCTCTTGAAAGAGAACTACTCCTACCGCAATGCCACTTGCATCGGTTTCAATAAAAAACGGTTTCTGGGGATCAACTATTTTTAACACCGGTCCTGATACTACGGCTTGTTTTATGATGTTAAAACTTTCCTGTTGATTCTATCCCCATATAAAAGACACTTTATTTGAGGTCAGATCAATCAATGGCAATAATATCCTTTGATATGCCTTCAATAAAATTAGACAAATCCCAAGAATGATCGCAAAGCGGTCAAACTCTGAGGGATTGGCCAAGTCAGTATCGCAGCCACTTTCTTTGGATCCAAAAACACAAGCCTTCTCTCCTCGCTTTTTCCCTTTGCTCTGGGTTCAAACAAGACTTCGCCCGAGCTGCCATTGGTGTTACTTTTCTTTTCATTCCAATGGTGGTACTTGATTTTGATTTTGGAGTCTCAACTGGTTTCGCCTACTTTGCATCCTCATAGTTCAGGGCTATGGCAATTGCTTCATCCAACGCGTTCGCATACTTAGCCTGAACTTCCATCTTGATTCCGTCATTCAATCCAAAGATAAAATCTTTTACTTGGATTAACTGAGGTAGAGGTTCATCAACCTTCAAAACACTTTCTCTATACTTATCAGTGTATTCTGCGACTGATAAATTTCTCTGACGAAGGTTTCGATGCTGATTCCAAGCTCGGGATGCTTCGTCAGGAGGTAGGAAGTATTTTCTACATTCCTTTTTAAACCCCTCCCAAGTAGTGGATGCCACTCCATCTTTCTGCTGTTTTATCCACCACCTATCCACTGCCTCATTAAACATATGGGTGGCCTCACAGATTTTCTTCATATCATTTCTGATTTCACAAATGGCGAAGGCCTCGTCCCATTTGTGTAACCAAGTCTCAATGATATCGGAACTACACTCAGACATCCGACTAGAATACTTTTCTCGCCTATAATTGACAATATTAGGCACTTTAGCCCTCTTAGGCTCGACCGTATGAACACTGGACTCAGGTTCCATTGGAGATTTACCTTTCTCTTCACCATTTTCCTAAGCTCAAATTGCCCTACATTTGCTTGTAACTGCTGCGCTAAAATCTGTTTCAAGCCATCCTCTAACATTGCAATTCTGCTAGATAGTGTATGACCTGCTGGACGCAACACCTACGGGGTCGGCCGGACTCCCGACTCTACGGGATCCATTCTACAAGCTTCTTCTTCTACTTCCATTTAGGTCGATGGGTATTTTTATTTTTTGAATAAAAAATAAAACACCGCTTGAAAATGTATTTACAAATCAAAAGTCCAACTTTCAAATTTACAGCTAACCAGGCATATATCACACTGTAACCAAACCCACTTTTCCCTATGCTAGGGAAACTCCTACAATAATTAACTTAAACACGGAGGCAAATAAACTTACAAAGCATAGAAAACTCCCTGGTCATTCATGTAGCATAGAGAGATCAAGTTGTTCCTGTATTTGAACCAGATGAATATTCCTGCTGTGGCTCAGCTACACCCTCATTGGAGACCCAAACACCCCATCTCTCACTTCAACAGTTATCTTATGTTATCTGCATAGTACTTGTTGATAACTGGAATCTCCAAATAACGAAATGTCACAAGTAAGTCTCGTGATCACCCAATAGCTCTCTGCAGGTAGTCGTAACTCTAGTAACCTCGCCTTCAAATGAAGAGAGCCCTATGCACAAAGGCAGTAGCCAGCCCAATTCAATGATGTTCCGTTCTAGCCTTTGGTGTTAACCAAAGTTCCAACAGCTCATCATAACGCCAGATAATCAAGCTGTGTGCAATAACTGTCGCTTCGCGATGCCAAGAAGCCAGAGGTCAATAAACCGTGACCAACGCGTGCGCCACCCTGATGTTTCACGGAGCTCCAACGTTGACGAACTATTGCTGAAACCAGAGTGACCTGCGATAACATCTGCTAACAGGCAACCTTACGAGCAATACAACGGGCAATCGCTTCTACACGCTGCTCCTCAGCGACTTCTAATACGATGCACCACAGCACACCTCCACGCGTTGTCACGGAATCCCAAAAATAACCACCCATAAAACTAACGTGTACGTCACTCTTTGGTTTTTTTCTCACTCAAATTTCGTAAGACAAGATTCCTTGCTTCCGCTGCGTCACTCTGATGAGTCCTCGATCCAACCCAATCACGACTGCTCTGATACCTTAGATCATAACCTTGTTTACTCCTATGCTATACGTCAAATCACGGGCGCAGGCACATAAGATCACCTCCCAACCGATCTCAACGGTAGTAGTAAGCTTTCTCTTCTTTCTTCATCGTTACGTTGAAGCTCTTGCTTACTTAATTTCCACCAAGCCCCAAATTTCCCTAGATGGATCTAGTATGCCACATGTCTTCATTTCACGGTCCCTTCTTAATGCATCATTTACCCCTCTCTTGGGATATCATTAAAATCATTTGCCCCTTGGCACATTTCATGCATTTAGGTCCCTTAGCCTTAGATCCACCTAGTCTAGTGCCATGTCACCCTCACCAAGGACCTTGACCTTGATTCCTTTTTTATCATTTACATGAAGCCCAAACAAATATAATACAAACATTGATCCTTTAAAGGAAAATGTCAACTGACCCTTCCGAGGTCATGTCACCTCGTCTTGAGCGTAACAAAATACACACAATGAAGGTGTAACCGCTTAGAGGTACTAAAAAGTACACCAAGGTAGAGGTTTATCATGAGGACAGCACCCACATATATTGTCTACCACTTTAGGTCCTCACGATTTTGTGGGGATGCATGGAAAAATTAAGAGGCAAAGAGTTAGAGTTATGGTCGATGATTGTAACATGCAACGGTAATCTGATCATGTAATTCACAGCAAGACCTTCTTTAAACCTTTCGCGAGGAATGAGCGTTGTTTACCATAGAGAGAGAAAGGAGATGAGGGTAGAGAGAGAATCGAGTCGACAACCAATTGGGTCCATGTACCCACTAAGGGCCCCCTCCCCCAATCAGGGGAGAGAATTTGCTTTATACTTGGAGAACTGAGAAATACAAAGAACACTCTTCGAGAGAGCATGAAACACGCTTCTAAAGAGCTCACTGTGCACACGTATAGCAGACCCAAAGACCTGAGAGGCAACGTCGACCAATACCTCGACCTTGATGCTTTCCACACTGACAATGTAGCACGCTTCTACAAGGCAAGGCAAAGGCTTGTGCTGTCTACCGGAATGCAGGGTTACTATGTGAGTGAGAGGGTGAAAGCTGAGAGTAATAGATACTGAGAGAGAGCTGAGATATGACTGAGAAAATAGAGCTAAGAAGTAGGTTGTGTAGCCTGTAAAAGAAAGCTGAGAAAGCTGAGGAAACAGTGCCCAAACCTCTCTCCGTTTGCTGGTCCAAACCTCCGACTGTCGTGCTACGTGGACACCTTCAGATCAGGCTGAGCTGATGGCCAAGGGACTAAGGCTAGAGCAGGGCCAGATCTGAGGATCACAGGCGCTGCACAAGAAGGCTGAAGTGGAGCTGTAGGAGGGCTGAAGGCAGGAGCACTGAATGAGGAAAGAGGACAGCCAAGGGGCCCTTTTATAGGGCTGGAACTGAGCCAACCCAGTCTGTAAATAGCCGACTGAGTCGGTCTGTTTTACAGACTGGTTGGCCTACAACCAGCCTATAAAAGCCCTCCCTGGCTCATTTGCCAAGGGAGTTTTTGGGCAGCGTTTGCAGGCTGCCTTCCCTGCTTACCTGTCCAGCCTTTGGGGACCCTAAAGGGGCTCCTAACCTAGGCTAAGACCTAACCTATAAGATGGAAACACTTAACCTACTGTTCTCCAGTGGGTACTAGTGAACAAGAACTGAATTACTGACTTGACCTAAGGCTGAGAGACTGACCTACGTAGCTTGTGCCTAACTGTCCCTGGACAAGGGCTCACAAAGGGGTCACAGCATATGACAAAATCTCCTATCTGGGAACTATAATGCACTTGTCGATGTAGCCAATGTGTCACCTTGCACCCAAGTGCAAGGGTGCATGTGACATTCCCTCCTCCTTAACTTGGCAGTAGGTTCATTGCTTCGAAGTAGTCCGCCAATATCTGAGGCAACTCCTGGAAAAAAATCTTCGTCCAACCACACTACTTCATGGGTACCTCAATCACGGAACTTGTTGTAAAACTCATGAATCTTGCGTCCTGACCCATGCTTGAATTTATGAAGAAGGATCTATTCTCGCTGCAAAACTTTGGCTTCATCAAGAGCTTCAAGTTGTTGCTTGATAATGCGTAAATACACCCATTGACCCTCTTTATACTAGACATCTTGTCTGGACTTGTTAGCCTGGTGCGTATACGATGCCTGAGCTTTGGCGATGCGGCTTTTCACGGAGTCCGTAATCTCTGCCATTGATTCAATGGTTTTGTTAGCTTCAAGAGATGGGTGAGGAGTATTGGTAAACCGCCATCCAAACGCCGCTTCATAAGGTGTGCAACCAATACTCGAAGAATAGGTATCGTTCAGAATGGCTTGCACAAGCGGAAGAAACTGCTCCCACTTTCCCTGAGCATCATGACAATATGATTTCACAATATCAAATACCATACCATTATACTTTTCCGTCTCGCCGTTCGATTGCGGATGGAAAGCGTTGGACATCTGCAACTTAGTATCAAAATTATCAAACAAGACTTGCCAAAAGTTAGACGTAAACTTTTGAGTCCCTGTCAGATGTGATGGTCTTTAGCAACCCTCCAATGGGATACCAATACTTGATAAACAAACGAGCTACATCTTCAGCGCTGGCCATTTGTTTGCAAGGAATGAGCATACAATATTTACTAAAGCAACAAACAATAGTAAGACATTGAGTATTATGCGTACCTACGGAAGCTGGAAGTGGCCCCACGAAATCCATACCTATGTCCTGAAAAGGACCGTCGGGGATTGGCAATGGCATAAGTAAGCCTACTGCTTTCTTGTGGAAAGCCTTGATCTTTTGGCATATTTGACAATTTTGTACAGAGCCATATACGTCCTTCCGCATCTTTGGCCAATAGAAATAACGCTCTAACTTCTCCAAAGTCCCATTGATACCTCTATGGCCACCGGTAAGGGCGTCATGGGCATCATGAAGAAGCAACTGTTGTTTGTCTTTGAGTACACATAACCTTTTCTTATAGAAAAGCCAACCGTCCTCTAATGAGTAATGGCCTAGAGCAAGCGTCGAGGCTAATTGGAACTGTGTGCCAGACTCTGCTGACTCCGCGTACTGTGTCTGCATGCTATCAAGATCCTTTCCTTTGATTTCGAGCACAGTGGCCTGCTCAATGGTCTGGATGGAACCTTTTCGACTCAGAGCGTCTGCAACGGGGTTGTTTTTGCCGAAAATGTACTCGATCATTCCCCCAAATTGCTGGAATATCTGGCTCCACCGCTGCTGCCGATCGCTTCATTGCGTACTAGGCATTGTCTGAAGCTATCTTCACCGAGAAAGTCCGTCCGTATAGGAAAGGCTTCCAATGTTTTAATGCCTGGATGACACCGAGGAGCTCTCTATCATACACTGAATAATTCTTTTCGGCATCGTTAAGCTTTCTGTTGTAATATGCCACAAGCCTATCTTCTCGTTATAAAACTATCCCTATGGCGATGTTGCTAGCATCTGTGATTTTCAGAAATTGATCCCAAGAGGCGATCTTCATAACTGGTGTTGCGTGGCCAACGGTTGGAAGTCGTGGAAGACCTGCAAAGCTTTGCCTGTGACTTGAACTTTTTATCTGTGTGTCTTTACCCCCTTGAGTAAATCTGTAAGAGGGGTTGCGTATGTTGAGAAACCCTCCATGTGCGAGCTGTATGCTGGACAAACCCACAAAAGATCAGATCTCCTGACCCAACTTGTGATAACTTGGATCTTCTCAAGGTCCAATCGAATCCCTTGAGCACTAATGATGCAACCCAAATACTGAATTTCCAACAAGCTGAACTCACTTTTCTTTGCGTTGAGGTATAGCTGGTTATCACGTAATAACTGTAGGGCACATCACACATCCTTAATATGCTACTCGGCTGTAGCGAAAAAAATAAGGATATCATAGAGAAAGATGAACATGTACTTTCCAATATACTCTGCGAATACCCGAGACATCATCTTGTTGACTATTGGTGGTACGTTCTTCACACCAAAGGGCATGACGACAAACTCGTAATGAGCTCACTCCGTTCGAAAAGCTGTCTTTGGGATGTCAGCTTCAAAAATCCGAACTTGATGGTAGTCACTCTTGAGGCCAATCTTTGAGAAAAA
Source organism: Dipteris shenzhenensis (assembly GCF_047967505.1). Taxonomy (NCBI): domain Eukaryota; kingdom Viridiplantae; phylum Streptophyta; class Polypodiopsida; order Gleicheniales; family Dipteridaceae; genus Dipteris; species Dipteris shenzhenensis. Next base: position 18,253,804 of record NC_141621.1, read on the forward strand.
TCTTGCACCATTGAGTCTTTCCAAGATGTACTCAATCGGGGCATAGGAAACTTGTTGCTTACCGTAAGCTTGTTGAGTGCTCTGTAGTCAACACATAGTCGTGCAGACTTATCCTTCTTTGCCACAAATAGAATGGGTGTAACAAAAGGCGAAGAAGAAGGTCTAATAAAACCTGCACGCACTAATTGAGGCAATTGCTGCTCTAACCCCCCCTCCATAGACTTTGAAAGTCGATAAGGAAACTTACTTGGAGGTATCGAGTCCGGAAGTAGATCGATGAGATGGTCTTCCAGTCGGTTGGAAGGCAGCTGGAGTGGCATATCGTCCCGGAGCATGATGAAACCTCTCTCCATTTGCTAGTCCAAACCTCCGACTGTCGTGCTGCGTGGACACCTTCAGATCAGGCTGAACTGATGGCCAAGGGACTGAGGCTAGAGCATGGCCAGATCTGAGGATCTCAGGGGCTGCACTATGGTGTTCCATGTCCCAAGGTGATCACAGAGTTCCCAGAATCCTTCCCCAAGGATATTCTTCTTAAGACCTTACACAAGCGAGTTCAGACAGAGGGTCAAGGTTTCAAGCCTCCCAAGGCAATGCCTCAAGTGTAGACAAATGGGACACCTGGTAAGAGCTTGCCCTGGCAATGCAGCTCGCGCCTCCAACCAGCTCAAGGCCAAGTGTAGGAGAAGCATCTCCCATGATCCCTCTCCAGACCCCCTCCGCCCTCCACCCCTATCGGCCCACCACTTTCCTCCTTTCCCCTCTGCCCACCCATCCTCTCCCCTCCTGCCACCTCACGCTGCCCTAACAGCTCATCCAGTGATCACCCCCACCACCTGCCCCCCAAATCATAACTTTCTCCCCCCCTCCGCCATGCCCCACAGCTCCAACCAGCTCAAGGCCAAGTGTAGGAGAAGCATCTCCCCTGATCCCTCTCTAGACCCCCTCCGCCCTCCGCCCCTATCGACCCACCACTTTTCTCCTTTCCCCTCTACCCACCCATCCTAACCCCTCCTGCCACCTCACGCTACCCTAACAGTGCATCTAGTGATCACCCCCACCACCCGCCCCCCAAATCATAACTTTCTCCCCCCCTCCGCCATCCCCCACAGCTGTGACTTTCCCTTCCTCCCTCCCTGCTTCTCTCACCTAGCAACGTCCACGCTTGCCTAGGCACTGTGGCTAGAGCTCAGCTTCCTCGTCACCCAATTCGAGCCGCAACCCCTCCCAAGAAGATTCTTGCAATTGGGACCCTTGGAGCTTTCTCGATGTCCCGGGCAATTGGTAAACTCCTCAAGATGTGCTCCACGAACTCATCATCTTGATTTTTTAGCCAAACTTTTTTATTGTCTCTAAAGAATCCACATATGTCTCAAATGCTCCATGATAGGTTAATCTTCTTCCACTAACTTTAGGTTCAACCTATTTACCACCAATTTTGTCCATGTGTCCTTTGCCAATGTTTAATCTTGACTTATGCAAAGACTGTATCTTTCAGGCATGCTATGAGAATGTCCATTGCCTTGGAATTCTCATCATCATAAGCTAATCCTCTTCGGTACTTTCTTATCTAGTACTGGTGTCAAACCTGACACAAGATTCCATAACTTCCTACCAACAACAAAGTTCTTCACTCTACAATTTCATATGTAATAGTTGTTGCCGGAATCATGGTCTCTAGAACCCTTAGTTGTGTTGTTGATGCCATACCAATGAAGGAATCTTCGACAAAAAGTCCACACATTCATTTGCACTGTTCTTCTCACTCTCAAGCACTTGCAAGCTCCTCACTCTTTCAACCTCAACCTCATAAGCGTACCTCTCAATGCTCACAAGAGACAAGGATCTCTAATACCATGTAGAAAGGAGAGATGAGGGAGAGAGGTGATGTAGTGACGTACATCTTCTTTATTGAAAATGACTTATATACATGCATGATGAGGTTGGTCCAGTTGTCCACTCCTTTAACCACACTTCCCACACACTAACCCATGATTGTGTTACAATGGTAGATGAGACATAACGCTGACAGTTCTCTCTCTCAGGGGGAAGGGTTCTGTCCACAGCTGTTACACTCTAGCCGAGGTAGCATGACCTCGGAAGAATCAGTCGACATTTCCCTTAAAGGATCTATCTATGTATATGTGTTTGCGCTTCATGTAAATGATCGGGAGGGATTTAATGTCAAGGTCCTAGGTGAGGGCTGATAGCACCAGACTAGATAGATCTGAGACCAAGGGCCTAGTGCTAAGATTGTGCCTAGGGGCAAGGAATTAAATGCATCCCAAGAGAGGGGTGAAATGTTGCATTAGGAAGGCCCTATATGGATGACATGTGGCATCTAGATCTATCTAGGGATTTGGGGTTTGCTAAGGCTAGAGAGAGAAGAGAAGGATTTGATTCACGTGGATTCATGTAACGTAGCTCTCTGCCTCGCTTGGAGCCTTAGCATGAATTGGCTGGGAGGAGAATCATGGAGCTACTCCCGTGATCTGCAGTAGAGGCTAGATTAGAGAATTTAGGTGACAATTGGTATCAGAGCCTTGTATGAGAAGAAGGGACGGGTGACGTCCTAAAGAGGCGTGGGATCGTCGAGATACCGGGGTGCTGTGACGACGAACAGCGGGAGTCTGTGATAGAAGGCGCTCCCGTAAGGCTACTCGACGAAACGAGGGAGCGTAGAATAGCGTGGTGGCATACGGTCGACGTGGATTGGACGTGAAAAGAGAGAGAGTCCGTCGACCGTAGTCACAACAGCTCCGCTCTACGTCAGACTGGCGTCGATGGAGATCCAACGCTGCCGACGTTGTTCGTGAAGGAGTTGCCGACGATGCCTGGATTTGAGTCCCTGTCTGTCGACGTTGAAGGGCCTGCGAGAGGACTTGGGTCCCTGTAACGACTTGACAGGCCTACAAATCGGTGGAGCGCAGAGGAACACGGGCGGTCGTCTGGTCACATTGTGCAGCGCGTTGACATGCGAATGGGCTTACGCAAGTGATTCGACGAAGAGCGCAGAAATTGGACGGGACATGAAGCGTAGGCTGTTCGTGAACAACCTGTGACGACGGTCGATAGGCTGGAGAGAGCAGAATTGCAGGAGGCTTTCAACGTGGTACGTGAGTTGGGCGACGCACAAGACCTCCACACGATGGGCTGACCTGACGAAACACGAAGAAAGGACGCATTCCTTTGGTAGACCGACGTACGCAAGTGGCTCGTGAACGGGAAGGCCTGCAACGTGACAGGTGATTACTGGTATATCTCCAAGGAGCAGCAGCAGCTCGTGAGCGGTGTGCAGGAGCAAATTGCTCGAGTGAGCACGTAGTCAGGATTTGGCGCAGCGAACACGAAGGCATAGAACCCATGGGCTTCGGGATATCTGGCTGCCTCGACCCGTCCCAGTTTTCGATTCCTTTAGACAGATTTGGATCGGAGTTCATAGACCAGGGGGCTCTCTGTCACTTCTGTCAATGCTGTGTTTTCTTCTCTTGTTTTAGTTTGGTGATGCTCCGCTTGCATATGAGTTTCCAGTCTACGATGCTATAGGGACAGACTATGCCTGTGCAGATGCCTGTATACTTGAGTCTGAGTTAAGTTGCAGAAATTTCCCTAGTATAGGGAAAAGCGCCATCTGTGATATATGCTCGTATTAAATGCTTGATCTGTGTGAATGTGGGATTGCAGGAATTCCCTAGTATAGGGAATTGTGTTCAGAGTGTCAGTACACTGAATTGTGTCAGCTTGTGATTACAGTATTCTAGGGGTGTTTTTAAAAGAAAAAAAAAAAAAGAACCCCAAAACAAAACACCTACTGAACTAAATGGAAGCAGAAGAAGGGGCTTCCAGGAGGGACCCTGGTGAATCAGGAGTTCGGCCGACCCAGCAGGGATCGCGCCCAGTAGCTCACACTTTATCTGGCAGGATTGCATTGCTGGAGGATGCCTTGCAACAGTTGTTAGCGCAGCAATTGCAAGCCAACGCAGGGCAATCTGAGCTTAGGAGAGCGTTACAGAGTATGTCTGCCAGACCTTCTCGAGAAGAGAAGGGCAAGGCTCCAATGGAACTGGAGTCTAGTGTCCATACGGTCGAGCCTAGAAAGGCTAAAGTGCCGAATATTGTGAATTACAGACCGGAAAAGTATTCTGGTCGGATGAACGACCGTAGCTCCGATGTCATTGAGACCTGGTTACACAAATGGGACGAGGCGTTCGCCATTTGTGAGATCAGAAATGACATCAAAAAGATCCGCGAGGCCACCCATATGTTTAGTGAGGCTGCGGATCGGTGGTGGATTAAACAACAAAAAGATGGCATAGCATCCACTACCTGGGAGGGGTTTAAAAGAGAGTTCAGGAAACACTTCTTACCTCCTGACAAAGCATCCCGAGCTTGGGATCAATATAGGAACCTTCGTCAGAGAAATTTATCAGTGGCAGAATACACTGATAAGTTTCGAGAGAGTGTAATGAAGGTTGACGAACCCCTGCCTCAATCAATCCAAGTGAAAGATTTCATATTTGGATTGAATGATCGAATAAAAATGGAAGTTCGAGCTAAGTACGCGAACACGCTAGATGATGCAATAGCTATAGTCCTGAACTACGAGGATGCCAAGGGCAGCAAGCCAAGTAGGTTTGCACAGGTCGGAACCCAGTATGGGTATCCAAAAAAATCTGGGTTTAAGAAGAAGTGGGCTAGTAGAGGGAGTGGTTCGCAGCCGAGTGGTCAAGCCAAGCAGGCGAGACCGGCTGAAACTCCTAAACCAAGTACCACCATTGGAGTGAAGAGGAAAGTAACTCCAATGGCAGCCCGGGCTTGGTCTAAATCTCCCTTGAACCCAAAACAACGGGAAAAAAGCGAGGAGAGAAGGCTTATGCTTTGGTTGCCTTCAACCTCATCAGTGGAGAGATTGTCCACGTAATAAAGATCGTCGGATGGCTGAGATGGTGATCTCAGAGTGCGACGTGGAGATGCAGGGAAGTCCCAGAGCGGAAGAGATGCAGATTCAGCTAGCGGGATCTTCTCAGAGGTTAGTACCTTGTTTGTTCTGTGTGTCTGTTACTAAGTTAGTGACGAGTGCACCTGATAACATCCTGTCTAAGCCCGCAGCAACGGGGTATACAGCCTTCAATGATACGGAGTTAATCAAAATGAAAGGGCAAGTGGCCAGTCATGATGTCATTGTGTTGTTTGATTCAACGTCAACTCACAATGTGATTAACTCCAAGCTCGTGAAGAGGCTGAAATTAAAGACAAGTCCATCTGACTATGCGTATACAGTCAAGATGGCCGATGGAAGTTCAACTGAAGTATGGGACCAAAGGGTTACCCAGTTAGAGCTTCGGATTCAGGACTATGCTGAGAAGCTTGATTTTGAAATAACCAAGCTTGCTCATGCGGATATAGCCCTGGGAATGGCGTGGCATTCTAGGAAGAATCCAGCCATTGATTGGAAAAAGCACGTATATCAATTCAAGATGAATGATGTGTTTTATGTCTTGCGAGGTGAAAGAGATATACCTCAAGGACCATTGGTTTCCGTGATGGAAATCAGAAAGGCTCAAGTAGAGTTTTTATACCTTTGCACAGCATCGGTAGAGTCGATGGATAATTCTTCGACTAGCACTGATGTTACGCAAAGTGGTGAGATGGCCAAGCTGGCTAATCTTATAACAGAGGAGTTTTCTGAATGTTTTAGGGATGAACTACCTTATGGGTTACCTCTAGAGCGGAAAGTTCAGCATAAGATTGAGCTAATCCCAGGGGCAGAACCTGTAAATAGACCTCCCTATAGAATGAGTTTTATTGAAGAAGCGGAGGTACGTAGGTAACTGGAAGAATACCTCAAGTTGGGGCAGATTCAGCCAAGTTTCTCACCTTTTGCTTCACCAGTGATATTAAAGAGGAAAAAGGATGATACGTTTCGCCTCTGTATAGATTACAGAGCATTGAATAATATCACTGTTAAGCACAGGTATCCGATGGCTCGGATTGATGACTTGCTAGATGCATTACATGGAGCCGTGATTTTCAGCAAGATAGATCTTAAGTGCGGCTATCATCAGATCCGGATTAGAGCCGAGGATGTGCATAAAACCGCTTTTAGAAGCAGGTTTGGTCATTATGAGTTTTTGGTAATGCTCTTCGGACTTACCAATGCTCCAGCGACCTTCGTCATGCTTATGAACGATTTACTACGTCCGTATATCGGAAAGTTCGTAGTACATTTTATTGACGATATCTTGATATTCAGTAAAAGGGTTACTGAGCATCGTGAACACTTAAGAATAGTGTTCAGTACTTTGAGGAAAGCCAGTCTTTACGTGAATAAAAAGAAAACTATACTGTGTATGGTTAGGCTTGAGTATTTAGGGTTCATAATTACTCCACAGGGGGTAGAAATGGATCCGAAGAAAGTGGCTGCGATCCTAACTTGGCCAATCCCTCAGAGTCTGACCGCGTTGCGATCATCCTTGTGGTGGTTGATCGTCTAACCAAGATGGCTCACTTCATTCCGACTAGAGAGTCTGTTAGTGCCCCGCAAGTGGCGGATTTGTTTATTAGACATATATTTCGTCTGCATGGATTACCTAGATCCATAGTGTCAGACCGAGATGTCAGATTTACCGGCCATTTCTGGACAGCGGTATTCGAGACACTAAGGACTGAGTTGGGAATGAGTAGTGGGGATCATCCTGAGACGGATGGTCAGACGGAGAGAGTCAACCAGACTTTAGAGGATATGCTGAGAGCATATGTGTCATTGAGGCAACATACATGGGACAAGTGGTTGCCATTGTTGGAGTTTGCCTACAATGATAGGAAACATTCATCTACTGGGTTCAGTCCGTTTGAACTGAACTATGGTTATAGACCAACCAATCCGACTATAGTTGGAGTACCGCAGAAAGTGCCTAGTGCCGCGAACTTTGTAGTTCAAATGCAGGAGATGCTAGCACTTGCGAGAGCTAATATCCGCCAGGCTATGGATACAGCCAAGGTGTATGCGGATGAAAATCGGTCTATAAGAGTATTTGAAGAAGGAGAAAAAGTTTTTCTCAAAATTCCTTCGCACTCGAAGTCGTTGACTTCAGGAGAGTGTGCTAAGTTATCACCTCGATACTGTGGGCCGTGGTCAATTCTAAAGAGAATAGGCAGTGTAGCCTATAAATTAGAATTGCCAGAGGGGTGTAAGGTGCACCCAGTTTTTCATGTTTCACGTTTAAAGAAATTTTTACATACTGGTGACTCACTAATCGAAGGTGTGGTTTCGTTTCAGGAGATAGAGGATATTGCAAGGCGCAAACCAACAAGAATCCTGGACCGAGGAACAATGCAAATACGAAATCGAAAGATACCCACGGTGTTGGTTGCATGGCATGGTCAACCTCTATCCGAAGCTACCTGGGAATCCGTATATCAGTTGCGGAGAGTGTTCCCAGACTTTATCATCGAGGACGCTGATGTCTGAAGAGGGAAGGAATGTTACGCTCTAGCCGAGGTAGCATGACCTCAGAAGAATCAGTCGACATTTCCCTTAAAGGATCTATCTCTGTAATATATGTGTTTGCGCTTCATGTAAATGATCGGGAGGGATTTAATGTCAAGGTCCTAGGTGAGGGCTGATAGCACCAGACTAGATAGATCTGAGACCAAGGGCCTAGTGCTAAGATTGTGCCTAGGGGCAAGGAATTAAATGCATCCCAAGAGAGGGGTGAAATGTTGCATTAGGAAGGCCCTATATGGATGACATGTGGCATCTAGATCTATCTAGGGATTTGGGGTTTGCTAAGGCTAGAGAGAGAAGAGAAGGATTTGATTCACGTGGATTCATGTAACGTAGCTCTCTGCCTCGCTTGGAGCCTTAGCATGAATTGGCTGGGAGGAGAATCATGGTGCTACTCCCGTGATCTGCAGTAGAGGCTAGATTAGAGAATTTAGGTGACAACAGCTGTCTATTTGTTGCTTCTCTGCTTTAGTCTGCATATAAATGCATGCCGCCTATTTATTTTAGCTTCTGGTCTAACATTCCAAAAAATGCACTCATCCATAACCTGTTGCAATGCATATACATCCTTTGGACATTACAGTCTGTTATATCAAATAAGGCATAAATATGAAGAGTCATCTATAGAGCATTTATTATTTCGTAAATATGAACAGTCATCTATAGAGCATTTTTTGATCCTTAAATGCCAGGCATCAATGTAGATGGCCTCAAAAATCTTCATGCCTATGCTACAACACTACAAACCCTGTTGCACTGAATCAGATGTCCAAAAAAATTTTAACTGCAACTCTTAGCCGAAAAATTTTGAACAAAAAACTTTATACCTGATGGGAAAGAAACACAGAAGCACTTTCTGCCTCGAATGTGCCTCCCCCTGAAGCTTCCTGCATCAGCATTTGTGATGTGTATTGCCCTGCTGCTGTAGCTGCCGCAGCTGCTGTCTCTTGACTAACAGTTTGCAACTCTGGATTCATGGCAAAATACTCCGAGGACAAAATCCTATTGAGCCGTTCTCTCAAGTGTGAGTCTTAACAATAGATGTCAAAGAATATATAACTCATCAAAGCTATTCGATCTAACCACATAAGAATAATTGCAAGTAAAGTAAAGGGGAGAGAAGAACAAAGAGAACAATAGGAAGCGGAGGATGGCAGGGTGTGGGAGAGAGAGAGAGAGAGAGAGAGAGAGAGGCGCTCTTTGAAAATATCAAATACTAAGTAAAGCAACATTCATGTTCTCATCGATGTTCAAACATAAGCTCCCTCTGCTTAGGAGAGAGAATAATTAATACTGAAGAGTGAACACCTGCAAAATATGTTTCGTACAAAAGGATTTATACCCACAGTCATCACAAGGATGACAACTTTACCTTTCTTTGTTTAAGGAATGCGAGGCTGTTTCTATTGTTTACGAAGTTGGGGGACGAACCCAAAGTACTCTCTCTTCCCAAACAGCACAAACTGGAATTGAATTTCTACTTTCATCAAAGCGGTACAGGATCCAATGGAAACCACATTGCTTACTAAAAGGTACAATAAAGAGAATATAATACTCAAGGGTGCATCGCATGATTGTTTAACACACATTAGCGTTCGTTTGTAAAGAGATATGGTAATGAGAAATGATCCATTATATGCCTCTGGTACCACTTGAGATGAGCTCTTATGATAAAAGAGACCAGTAAATATGGCAGCAAGACAATCGTTGGAAAATGTAAAACTTGCAAGAATGAGGAACAACACATCGAGTTAAATACAACTTCGTAAAACAGAACAAGGATACATGTTAAGCCGAGGTCCAAGCGGATGGGCCGATCAGAGTCCTGCAGCCAGAGGATAGCGTGCTGAATGCATTGCTCCAGAGCATCTCTGTGCGAAAACGTCGCATTCGGTGGTCGAGATGTTACCAACGATCCAAAGAGAGCAAGTGCATCAAGGTCATCCTCTAACAGAGGGCTGGTGGAGTCTTCAGTGACAAAATCGTAAGAAAGGCAGGAGCTTCGTTCATGAACCTTTGTCCAAACCAAAGAAGGAGCTTCTCGGTGAGATTTGATATCGAAAAGCTGTGCGAAATAGAGGAGCTGGAGGAGGTCAGCTACAAGGAGGTCGGAAGAAGCAACGGACTCGAAGCCATCGGTAGTCTGTTCCTGCTGCTGCTCGCCATCTCTGAACTCAAAACCAGCATTTTCGTGATCCCCATTGCACACTGCAGGGGCATCCCCATCCAAATCCTTGCGTACCTCATCGCCAGACAGTTCTCGAGCTTCCTTGACTGCGCTCTCGTTTCCCTCTGCCTCCTTCTCTCCCGCCACACTCTCTTCCTCTTCCTCCCTCCTCAGCGTGGCTGCCATCAGCTCCTTCTCCCTCTCCACCAGCTCCTCTTTCACCGCCACCACCAGAGGCTGCCGCAGCTTCTCGTACTCGTCGATGAGCGCCGCCACTGCAATCTTCGTCTTCAACACCTCTTCCTGCTCCCTGTTGATGGCCTTGCCGAGCGCCTTACTGTCCTCGATCTGCACGATACGGTTGTATTTCTTCTTCAAAGCGCGGAGGCGTTTGGTCATCATGGAGAGGACGGGGCCTTCTTTGGAGGAAGAAAAGGGAGGAAGCGAATCGGCATCGGTGTCGGCCATAGGAGAAGGGGGGAGAGGAAGAAGGGAGGGAGGGAAAAGGGAGGGAAACAATATATCGATGGGAAGCTAGGAGGGAGCTCGAAAAAGAAATGGCGATGGCGAGAGGGAAAAATGAGAGGAGGAAGAGAAAACAAAGAAGGAAGGCAGCAACACTCAGCAACAGTTTAAAATCCTTTGCAGAACACAACAATAAACAGAGCATTAAGCCCTCCAATGAAGAAGTTGATCTCATCACCACCTAACCTTCCCCACTCCCCCCCCCCCCCCTCCTTGAGTCCACCTAACTTGACCTTCTCTCTCCTCCTTGGCCAGCTAGACACAACCCCCCCCCCCCCCGGGCACTCGCAGCTCAGTCGTCAGTTTGGGCATTCTCCCACTCCTCGACCTCCCGCGTGTTTGTTGCTGCTCACTCACGCTCTCGAGATTGCCCCGTCCGCATCAGAAGCCTGCAGCTTCTCTGTGTGTCCCCCCCCCCCCCCTATGTCTGCTCTTGATGTTCTAATCCAAGCTAGCTGCACACCAAGCCTTTAAGGCTTCTCACACAGTACGGCTCCCCAACTTGCTCTAATCTGAATAGACTAGAGGAGTTCATTGAAATGCCAAGACATTTGGAATCACCCGCTCTTCCAGTCTAGCAGCCAATGGCTGCGCTAGAGATGGGGATTTTCACAAAGTTAGACTAGCTGGCAAATGCTGAGAGTTCAGCAATCCACCATCATGGAGATGTGATCCCAAGCTGCTAGTGGGGCTGGGATATGCCCACTAGCTTTTTAGGGGGCCTGCTCTTAGAGGGCTTCCCCGCGTGGGATAGCAACACTAACCCAGCCCTACTAGCAGTAGCGTTGAGCTGCTAGTCCAGCAAGGCTGGTTGGAACAATTCTAGTTCAGCATTCTAGTGCCCAAACACTCTCATTGGCTCAAGTCCTTCCATCCTCCATGCCATTTGTTAAAATAGCCTGCAAAAATGACAAGCTTCATAAATGCCATTTTCAACTCAATAAAGCTTTCAAGGGGACGCTTGACTGCTAGGTTCCTCTGAGCATCGCATTACTCAAGTTTCAGCAGTGTGAGCAACGTGGGGAGGTCCTCTTAACAAGACCCTTGTTGCCTATCAATGTAGCCATCGAGAGTGTGTGTGGGAGTGTGAGGAGGGGACGAGGGACAGAGGACGGAGCCACGAGGTGTGTTTGTGTGCACGTGCATGTCACATGTGTGGAGGGAGGGAAAACAATATTAAAAACCAAGTATACTTTCGCAGATTTTATGCTATCACTTATCATCTTGAAAAAGAAGCAGCAATTGTCACAAGAGCTTCCAACCATATCTTCACGAGGGTGGGGTCCCCCATCACACAGGCTCTTGCGCTACCCAAATGTTTCATGCTGCTGGCTATAGTCTCGAAGACCTTGTCCTCCTAAAAACTTGGACACGGTGTGGCATCCTAGATCTCCTCACATACGACTATTTACCCACTCACCAACTAAGCAAGGATGGGCATTATGGAGGTTCAAGGCCTTTTGGCAGTTAAGCCTAGGGAGTGTGTCCCAAAGGACTTAATGCCTCTATTGGATTATGGATGGTAGAGTCAAATCCTTTGGCAACCCTAGGGAGTGTGTCCTAGAAAAATGCACATTTTTTTTCAACAATTTCTTCAGGCTACCACATATACACCTCTTTTACAATTCTCCATTAAGGAATGCAGATTTGACATCAATTTGATGCAAGCGTAACCCCTTACTACTGCAAGCAAAAGAAAGAATAAGGCAGATTGTCTTCATCCTTGCAATTGATGCAAAAGTCTCTTCATAGTCAACGCCCTCTTGTTGACCATATCCTTTTGCCACCAATCTTCACGGTTTCTTGTCTACACTCTCATCAGCTTTGTTGTCCTTGACCTTGTAGACCCATTTGCAACCAATCACATAGTGAAAGCGGGGTAAATGCAAAGGAGATGTGAAAGTTGTATATGAGGAAATCTGATGGTGTTTTGGAGTACCGTGGGAACTCCTTTTCAGCTAGAGGATTTGGCTTCTAAAGTGAATTGATGGATCTTCTATGTGAGAAGTTAAAATTCAAACACAGGTATGCTGCTACTTACTATCTGCAGTGTAATGGAATAAATTAACATTTTCAATGGGAAATTGATATCATGCTTAACAAGATGACCCTGACTCATGAGAAAACTTGGGACACATAGCTCCCTTGTGCATTGTGGGCTTGTATGATTGCAGTAAAGGAGGGAACCTATTTCACTCCTTTTCACCTTCTCTATGGAGTTGTAGAACTATTGCCTGTCAAGGTAAAGGTGCCAACCTCGAAGTTCTTGTTATGAAGACGAATGAGGAACCTCAACATTGCTTCAAGAACTGGCTCTTGGGGTTGTAAATAATGGATAGACTAAATGTAAGCATTGGAGCATTTATGGAATGACCCAAGAGCAAAACCAACAAAGAGCCAATGAGAAGATTAAGGACAAAAGGTTAAGAGTGATCTTGTACTTCGTTACAACAATAAGTTATATCATACTTTCAAGACTAAGTGGAAAGGACCCTTTTTAAACGGGAGGACTTGGATGGCACCTTGCAAGAGAAATAGCACACGAATACTAGCTTAAGAAGTGCATAGCATAGCTAATGATGATTGTTGCTGGACAAGCAGATGAAGAGAAGGATGAGACATGATCTCAAATAGCTATATCGGAAGAGGACTATGTAAATAGAAAACACTGTTGTTCAGGGAAAAGGACAGAACTAGACTAACAATGCATTGCTAAAACGAAGAACTGAGGTCTACAAAGTGCTTGAGATATTCCGACTGTGGGGTAGAATATATTTCTCTCTCTCATTGCTTAAAAGGAAGGAAGGAAAGATATGTGACATTGCATTCAGAAAAACAATAAAGGAAACATAACACACAGAATAGGTAATAGTCAGAGCTATATTCTATTTCCCCTATTAGAGAGAAACTGTTACAAGACCTCACATAGTGTATTCTCTCTCTCTCTATTTGTCCCTCATGTTCTTGCTATATCCAACTCGGTAGTTGTTATTTCGGTTACAACCTCTAACTTCAAGATGCTTAACTATTGCGATACTAAAGTCAGGTCACTTATTTTACCCCTTAACATAGGAATTCGAACAAATTTCCTGGACCTGAATTCACCTCAAAATTTCAAATTTCTACTTTCAAAAAGTAGTGAGCCCTTGTATCCGATGTACATAGTGAGCCCTTGTATCAATACTTTCAAAAAGTTGTGAGCCCTTGTATCCGATGTAACATCCCACCAGATTAAGACTATGCAGTTATCTACTAGCATAGCTTGGGGCAATGTGGCACCTATAAACTGGCGGTCACAAATTCCATTGGCACTACCACCTCGATTCCATATACCAACTTGAAGGGTGTCATTCCCATGCTTACCTTGAATGCTATTTGGAATGCCCACAACACTGAATCTAGATTTTTGTTCTAGTTCATACTATTTTTTGAAACTATCAATTTCAGAATCCGCTTCATGATTTTGTTAGAACTTTCTACCTATCCGACTACTTGTGGATGATATGTTGATACGATTTTGTGAACAATTATGTGAATTTTTGTCAGTTTTTTAATGGTTCTGTTTTGAAAGTGTCCTCTTTGATCCAATACTAACTCCATCGAACATCCGAACCGTGTAATGATATTGTGACACATGAACTCTGCGGTACTATTTGATGAATCTAGACCCCATTTTTGGAATGGCTCTAGTGGTAAGATTGGGTTAAGTGGAAATCCGTCAGCATTCAATTGTTGTCCATCTCTTTAGCAGTACCAACATTTCTTTGCAAATTAATGTGAATCCTTAATTGCTATCGGCCACCACAATCCAGCGTGAAAAAACTTTTTCGCTGTGATATCACCCGCAAAATGACCACCTAATGTCCCTTGATGGGCTTCCTGCAAAACAGCATGGTGCTCATGGTTTGGGACACATTGTCAAAGTATTTGATCTATTACCTTTTTATGTAATGCTCCCACAATAATCATGAATGGTCTGCTTTTGAGAGCCAATCTATGCCTTTCAACTCTTGTGAAACTCTCAGGATGTCGGGAATTGTAGCATTCTGTCATACCAATCCATTTTACAAATGGCTTCTACTTGGAATGAAGATGCATCTGGTAAGTCATCTGGAATTCCTTGTCCTAGGTGTTCCTTGGACTCCAATCTATTAAGGTGATCCGCAATGAGATGCTGTCTTCCTAGTGTATGCACTATTCTATAATTGAATTCTTGCAAGAAGAGGATCCAGCTTGCTATCCTTCTAAATAGTTGTGGCTTGTTGACCAAATACAGTAATGCCTGGTGGTTGACATGAAAGACCACTACATTGCCCAGAAGATAATGCCAAATTTTTTGCAATGCATATACCCTAACCAAGCCTTCCCTTTTGGTGATTGAATAGTTTCGTTCGGCTGATGATAAGGTAGGGATGGCATAGTAGACTAGATGGAACCCACACTTTTTCAAAGTTTGCATTAAGATTGCCTCTATGGCAATATCCAATGCATCCACAAAAACATGGAAGTCCCACGTCCAGCCCAGTGGAATAAGGATAGGTGCTACTACTAGCATTTTCTTTAGTAGATCAAATGATTTTTGCTACTCTTCTCTCCAAACAAATTGTTCATTTTTCGTAATCAATCTTGTTAATGGGTGACAGACATAGGACAAATATCTGAGAAACCTGTTGTGCCATTTTACTTGCCCAATGAATCTCACGATCTCTTTGGCATTTTTGGGTTCTCTTGGATTGCCATGACCTTCCATGGATCAATGGCCATCCCTTTGGCTGAAATGATGTGTCCAAGTAAAATAGCCGGCGGACTACAAATGCACACTTCATCGGATTTAAGCTCAATCAAGACTCCTAACATTTTCTGAAACAGAGTCGAAGGTGTTCAATGTGTACATCTTTTTTGGCAAACACATTGAAATCATCTAAAAGCACTCTCATGAAAGTGTTGAGGTATGGTGCAAAAATCCTTTGCATCCATCCTTGAAATGTGGGTGGAGCATTTGTTAATCCAAAATTCATGACATTGCTTGTTGCGAACACTCTCCATTCTATGGCAAATGCTATTTTGTCTTTATCTTCCTCTGCCATTTGGATTTGGCTATACCCACTGAATCCATCTAAAAAGTTGTACACCTCATGGCCTGCTACTACATCCAACATTGTGTCACAAAAAGGCAGAGGAAAGGGGTTGTTTATGGTGCCTGCATTCAACTTTTTGTAGTCCACACAGACCCACAATTTGCCATTTTCTTGGGAGCTATGACTACAAGAGACGCCATGTTACTTTTTCCACAGGGTGTATAACCTATTCTGAGCAATTTATCAATTTCTTATTTGACCAACTTAGAATATTTAGGATTCATTCGGCACCTCTATTGCAACACTGGAACTACACCCTTTTTTAGATTTACGCGAGGAACACACTGGCTCGGATCTATGCCCTTCATGTCATTGTATTCTCAAGCAAAATAATACTTAAATTCCAATAGTAATTGCATCAATTCTATTTTCAAATCTCCTTCCACATGCACACTTAAGTTTACTATCTGTGGCTTTTTGGCCGTGCCCAAATTCAATTCTTCTAACTCATCTTCTTTTACCCTTGTTGTTTTTTGCATCTGCTCCTCATAGGCTTCTACTGCCTTACAAATGGCGTCCTTGCCCCATTTTTGTTGGGCAGAGTCTTCATCCACATCTTGTTCAGATTCCGAATTAATGCGCTCTTTGCCATTCTATCAACATGACTTGATAGGCAATCGTGTCACTATGCCATATGACCTACATCAACTTCAAACAGTGGCATAATGGATGGATTTACATCAAAAAATTCTTGCTCCTCATCATTGTCCATCTCTGACGACATATTGACGCACTTTGCATAATGGATGGATTTACATCCAAAAATTCTTGCTCCTCATCATTGTCCATCTCTGACGACATATTGACGCACTTTGTAATCAATGGTCTATCTTCTTTTTGCAATACCACCTTTGGGACCGTGTTTAGGCAGAGTTTCTTTTTCCCACTTTGGACTCTGATCTTAGAGGCACTCCAATCCTATTTACCTTGGGTTTTTTCTTTGGGACCATGTCTAGGCGGAGTTTCTTTTTCCCACTTTGGACTCTGATCTTAGAGGCACTCCAATCTTGTTTTACCTTGGCTGTTTTAAACCATGGCCTTCCTAGCAACATTGGATAGGAGGAATCTCCCTTTTCCATATGAGACCACAAAACTTACTTGAAATGGCATGCCTTGAATTACAATTTGTTGATTCAAAACAATACCTGGTGGTTGAACTCATCTTTGATCAACCATTTTGACCTGAAAAGGTGCTTCATCCCTCCGTTAAACCCATCTTCTCATACATACTACACGGGAGGATATTCACCATCTAGCAATGTTCCTGGTATTTCTTGGCCATTACAATGCACCTTAATTGCTTGGACCTTATAGCCCACATCATCAGGTTCTACTTGCAGCCTGGTGGTTCTTCCACTAATGGCTGGTAATCTACTTCACATGAAAATTCTGGTTTCTTTTGCTCCTTCTTTCCCTCTTGCAATTGCGTAATGAAGCTCTCACGAAACATGGGAGCCAAACTCAATAGCTGATCCAATGTGATCTTGACAGAGGCTTGCTTCAGAGCTTGGAACAATTTGGCTGAGAGGTTCTCTTCATCCTACTTTCGACTAGTCACCCCCTACTCTTGAACTACTAATTGTTCCCCAAATTTTGGCTACTCGTCAGATCTGTAGTTAGAACTTTTCTTGGATTGGACATCGAGCTATGACCTGAACTTGTCTTCAGACTTCTTGCCAAATTATTAATCTATTTTAGATTTGCCGAAATGGTCCGTTCTTGCAGATCCACCGATTGCCAAACTCTTGTCATTGCCTCTTTCACTTGTGCCTTCTCAATTTCTTTCAATGTTGCTATTTGGATTTCTTCTTGGTGCTTCCATCTAAGAGCTTTCTCTTTGACTCCTTTCTTTGCTTATGGTTTCTCCTGAACTAGTCCTTCTGATCTGGTCATTGCCAGAACTTCCATGCCTTGTGATTTTTCTAGTAGCGTTTCAATCAAGATACACCTCGAGGGTCAATTAAAAATGAATGTCCAATTTGTAACTGGAACATATCTATAAAATGCCATGAGCCTGGAAAAAAACACAGGTGGTTGTTCGGGGATTTTTAGAACAATGCAAGCTTTAGCATCTTGGATCACAGCTTTGCAAGTTATGGAATTCTGAGAGGACAAAGGGATTCGACCAATGCTTTAAATCACAAAGAGCTGGAACAGCTAAGAGAACTACTTGTTGACGATCTAACTCGGATCAATGCATAAAGGAGAGGGCAACATAGAATTGTCAAATGACACTTATGCTTAACGATCAGGAGCAGAAAATATATTCAAAAAGTACAGTCAGAATCTGATGCTCTATATGATCGCCATTGAAGAAGTTGAACGAAGTACTCTTGCATTCTTACCAAATATGATACATGTTTGTGAAATTTGTTAGCTCTAGGTAATTCGACCTACCCTCTTACCAAGTAGCCAATCTCCCCTCTTATAACCCTTCTTGGTTGATTGCCAAGTCTTTGGTCACTCCCATCTCCAAATCAAAGAGCTTGCAAACAACCATGCCTCTTCCTAGTGATCTTCTTGATTCAAGGGTGAGAGGCATGGGAGTTAGAAATAGTATGGTAGGGAAAGCATGAAGGCAGGGTTGAGGACCACGAGAGAGGGAGAGAGAGAGGGGGGGGGCTTGCATGGGGCTCTATGGGACTGACAAAGGAGGAGGGGCTGAGGTGAGCGACAAGGGCCCAAAGGAATGATGTAAGGATGTAGGATTGGAGCATGATGGTTGGAGAGAGAGATGAAGAGGGAGGAGAAGGAGAGGGGCACAGTAGCAACAAAGAAGGAGGAGGTTTGCAACGATGGAGGGTAGAGCAAGTTATGCATGCGAAGGAGCTGAGCAAGATACGCCCACATAGGAGAATTCAAAAAAGGGTGGGGGGCAATAAGATTATTGTCTCTGTCCCAACATGGACTTAGGTCAAACAGAATGTGTGTGTAGAGTAGCGGCAAAGCTGTGCTTGTACTTGCATAAGGCTAGAAATAATCCCTCTTAGAAATCGAACTTGCATGTTCTACATGCAAGTTCTACATATGATTCCTACATGCAACTCCTACATGCGAGTTCTACATGCAACTCCTACATTCGAGTTCTACATGCAACTCCTACGTGCGAGTTCTACATGTAACTCCTACATGCAACTCCTACATGTGAGTTCTACATGCAACTCCTACATGCGAGTTCTACATGCAAGTTCTACATGCAACTCCTACATGCAAGTTCTACATGCGAGTTCTACATGTAACTCCTACATGCAACTCCATGCAAGTTCTACATGTAGAGAGAGAATGTCTTACAATTCCTACATGCAAAGAGAGAAGCTCTCCAACTTGTATAAATACCCCATAATGGAATGAAGCCCACACTCTTTGGGGCATTGTGTTGAGTTCTACTTTGGTATTCCAAGCAATTGTCTCAAGTGTCCATGCTTCCTTGCACTCCATGTCCAAAAGCATGTCCCAACCTTGCAACTCCTCCTCCCCTCTCCTCCAACCTTGCAACCCATCCTCTCCCTCTCCTCCTCCCTCCTCCTCCTCCCTTCTCCTCCTCCCTCTTCCTCCTCCTCCTCCCTCCTCCTCCTCCTCCCCCTTCTCCTTCTCCCTCCTCCTCCCTCCTCCTCCTCCGTCCTCTGTCTTCTTTCCCCCATGCTCTTACACCTTCTTCCTCTCCCACTCCTATGCTTCCCCTAAACCCTTAGGTCCTCAACCCTTAATCTCCATGATCTACAAGGGAGATGAGTTCTCCACCATGTACTCTACTCTAAACCTTGGAACCTCTTCTAAACTCTAGAACCTCTCTCTAAGCCTTGGAACCTCCTTCTAAACCTTGGAAGCTCTTCTAATCCTTGGAACCTCCTCCTAAACTCTGGAACCTCCTTCTAACCCTTAAACTCCTCCTAAACCTTGCAACCCCGAATGAAGGTGAAAGCCTTCGTTGCCTTAACCATGATGATACACGTTTCTTTTACACATGCATGCACTATGTTTGCTTACCACACTTAAGCCTACGTCTCTCACCGGAACACAAATTGAGGTTCTAAGCTACATGTAACAAATGACAACCTAGATATATCTATAGGTAACAAAAAGCCTCGGAACCTTACATACTGAGAATACCCTGCTCTTCCTACTATGAAAGGCATGGGAAAGAGCTAACATTTGGCATCACTGCCAGAGAGACTAGTGTCTCAAGTAACGAGTAAACATACGCAGGTATGTGTAAAAAACAAACTACTTTGAACTTTCACGAACATAATCCTTAAGGCTAAGGAGAGTAAAATTTTTTCCATTTCTAGCCAAACATATCAACCCCATGCATCAACCTTGGGTTACTACCTTAAGAAATTTTCTTTATTTCTTAAAAAGAAGCCACTTGATAAACAATCAAGCTAGGTAGTGGACACGAATGCATAGAGCTTGCAATTTTGATCATTTCACCTTGTTGAAGAAGAGCAAACCGAGCTAATCATAAAAAGTTACGGCTCGGGAAGAGTTTAGGGTTTAACCCTAAACCTAAACCCATTTCCTATAAAACCCACTCCACCCCCTCATTCTTCATCTTTCACATCTGCCTCCATCCTCTCCCCCATTCCGAGCCCTACACAAGATAGTCCCCCCTCTCCATCAACCACCACCCTACTCCCATCCTCACATGGTAAGTGACTTTGAGCCCATCTTATAGCAGCGATAACCTAGCCATCCACCCACCATCCATTGGTCCTCAACAATCCCATTACATCGAGAAAGACTTGGAGAGCGTTTAGGTGACCATCTCTTCCTCCCTTTGGATTTCCATCAAAGTTTTCCGTTTTCCATCAAAGTTGTCCGTCCGTCAAGTTTTTTTTCTTTTTTTCTTCTCCTCCTCCTCCATCTCCCCCTCCACCCTCCCCTCCATCTTCACCACCCCCCACCCCCTCCATTTCCCCCTCCCCACCCCCACCCCCTCCATTTCCCCCTCCCTCCCTCCATTTCCCCCCCACCTCCCCTCCATCTTCATCACCCCTTTTCCCCCCTCCCTCCCCCCATTCCCACCCCACCCCCCTCCATCTCCACCACCCTTTCCCACTTCCACCCCCCACCCCCCCCCTCCACCACCACCCCTTCCCCCTTCACCACAACCCCCTTCCCCCCTCCCCCCCTCCATGTTCCCCCCTCCCCCCTCCTCCATCTCCACCACCCCTTTTTTCTTTTCAACCACCTCTGTCTTCCACCCCCCCCTCTCTCTCTCTTTATCTCTCTCTCTGTCTCTCTCTGTCTCTCTCTCTCTTTTTCTTTCTTCTCTCTCTCTCTCTCTCTCTCTTCCCCCTATTCTGTCTCTCTCTCTCTACCTCCCCCCCCCTCTCTCTCTCTCTCTCTCTCTCTCTCTCTCTCTCTCTCTCTCTCTCTCTCTCTCTCTGTCTCTCTACCCCCCCTCGCTGCTCCTCCCCTACCTACCTACTACTACCACTAAAGCAAGGGCCTAAGCCCTTGCTATACCTGTGACGGGCCAAGTGCCCGCCTTGCCAGTGGCGACACCCACCCACCTGCCATGTCACCCCCTTCCGCAATGCTGCCCCTCGCCCACTCGCCCGCCACGCCACCCCCTTCTATAGTGCTGCCCCTCACCTGCCTGCCCCCCATGCCACCCCCTTCCGTAGCGTCGGCCCCCACCCACCCGCCCGCCACGCCACCCCCTTCCCCCGCTGTAGCGCTGCCCCTCACCCGCCCCTCCACCCTTCCCTCTCCTCCCCCCTCCACTTCCCTCCCCTCCCCTCTATGCAAAAAAACCACCTCCCTCCCCTCCCCTCTGTGCGAACCCCCCCACACACACTGCCGCCATCGCACGGAATTCCCCCCCTAATGAAATTTTTTTTTAAAAATCCTAACTTAACCCTAGGTTAGTTAAACCTAGGTTAGGTTGGGTTAGGTTAGGTTAGTTAGGTTAGTTTAACCTAGGTTAGTTATTGATAGCTAGGTTAGTCTAACTAACTAGTTAGTAAACCTAGTTAGGTTAACCTCCCAGTTACAATAACTAGGAGGATATAGGTTAGTTAATCTAACTTGACTTTACCTAGTTCAAACCCCTCAGTTGGACTTAAAGTCCATTCACATGACCCCTTAAGACACCCCCCCAAAAAGCAAAATTTACCCCTACTTTAACCCCTCATAACTCATCCGTTTGGAACCCAAACTGGGGACCCTGTTTGAACCCAAATTTCACACACGAAAACACCACACTATGGGCTATTTTTCCATCCCATTTCACACCATTTTGGCATCCCTAGCACTCACTCATTCACGCCTCCATATGGGCCTTGTTTCGCACAAATTCGCTCGTATCTTCACGTTGTGACCTCCGATTAATGATCTGTCTGCACTGACACAGTTCCCTACACACATAGGACAATCTTAGGCACTTTGTTAACACGATGGTCCCTACACAAACCAACACCACTCTAACCCTCCAAACAAAACTACATCAATACCCGCACTTATGGCGACAGAGACACCCTTTGCAAATCTCGCCCAATCTGCATGCAGCTACATTCCGGTCAATGCCTCTAACTCCAACGCTCGCCAAACCCACATACAACTTTTTTGCAACCACCGCCTCTGGCAATCCTCTACCGCGATTCCCCCCATAATATTCAATCACTCCCTTTAACTCCTCCGTGCCACCACATGGTTGGAAGCCAGCCGCGACAATGATGGGGATATTGACCTCGATGCAGAGGCTGACAATGTCTTTAATCGAAGAAATAATAACACTCAAGGTAGGCACCCCTTGGGAAAATTGGAACTTCCCAAATATAATGGTAGGGGAGATCCAGCCTAATTCCGCCAGCATTTTGATGCAACATGTCGAGCAGCTGGAGATCAATCCCATGAAATCAAGGTGGCTTGGTTTCCCATGTCCTTAACTAATGAAGCGTATTAATGGTACATAGTCCTTCTAGTGGAAGAGCTCACCACATGGGACCTACTTCCAATAGAATTTAAACGACGCTTTCAGAGGCTACAAAATGATCCCGCTCTCCAACTAAGCAAGATCGAACAAGGCCATCTAGAAGATGTACGCACATACCTGGGTAAGATGAAATGATTAATCACCAACTATGACCCATGCCCCGATGCAAAGTACCTCACGGCATGGTTCATTGTAGGACTAAGAAAGGAAAACCGAAAGGATATGAAAAAGATAAGTATGAAACATTCAGTGCTGCTCATGCGGCAGCCATTGACATCGAGGATGGCATGACTGACTTAGACACTAGCAGTGATGACGGCAGATCTAGTTCACGAGATAAGCGCTCAAAAAAAGGCAAATCCAAGTCCACTACTGAAACATCAAATGAAGGTCACCTAAAGGCCATGACGATGCAGCTGAAAGAAGACATGATGCAGGCCATGGAACAAAAACTTCACTTATCTCAGCCGCCAACTCAAACATATCCACTGCGAGAAAATGTCTAGTGTCCACATTGCATGGCCAATCATACAGCAAATGAGTGGCCGGTCCTAAGAGCCAGGATCACTACACAAACAAATCCACCACCAAGGTTGTGGTGCCATATCTGCATCATCGACAGCCATGATGAGAACAATTGCATCTTCAACATGTGCAACAACCCTCCTCGACCACAATAATACCAAGCGGCATCCATGCCCATGTACAGGCAACTGACACTTGCACAAGCACCCCCAGATCTGAGGCTAAATCATGTTCCCATTCGGACACAAGTCCCATAGCTACTCAGGAATCCGAATCCATGACCATATCCAAGAGCACCAAATCTAGCTCCTCAAGCAGTTCTAATCCATCAAATACAAGCCGAGGAAGTAGACTTGTCATTTGAGTATGAAATAGAGTAACCAGTGTACTATGGAGATAGTCGATAGAGTGAGCGAGGAAAAGCAAGCGGGCCCAAAAAAGTGAGCGAGCTTTTCCACAATTTCCTTATCGAGGTACTCAACATAGCTTTGTGGAAACCACTATTTGGGAAGATTCTCAAAAATAAAACTTATGTTACTATGTGTAACTATACCAATATTGCGAATTATAGTCTACCTTAACTTCCAATTGGAGCCATACTCACATTATGCAACAATAGTATGTGGGTTTGAAAGAAACCGAATTTCCACTCCAAAGTGGATTCCATTACTGATACAACAATTCTTTTGCATTTGAAATGGGTCTTATTATCAAACTCCTTCAATAATCAAAACAAATGCATTGCTTGATATGTTGAACTTAGTAACGTAAACATCACTTCACCCATATGTGGGGAAAAAAAAACTTTCTGTAGACTTCATAGCATGGGATTGCATCAACACTTATGAAATTCAAAATGGTTCTTCTTATTAAAAGTGTTATCAACCATGAAAGAAGTGAATGTTTAAAAATAGTTCACCCGTATGTTGAAAAACCCATGTCATTTATGACATTCAAAATTGTTCTTGCAACCATCCTATAGTTCCTAGAGATTTTGCCCATACTTCCAACCCCTTCCCTTCAACCACTAAGAGGTATCTAATAGTTTTATAGAACACTTGAGATATCATCACCTCCTAATACAAAACCATTATTACTATTTGTAGAACACTTGAGATATCATCACCTCTTAATACAAGACCATTCTTACTATTTGTAGAACACTTGAGATATCATCACTCCTTCCCTTCAGCCACTAAGAGGTACCTAATACTTTTGTAGAACACTTGAACCATTCTTACTATTTCTAGAACACTTGAGATATCATCACCTTTTAATACAAAACCATTGTTACGATTTGTATAACACTTGAGATATCATCACCTCTTAATATAAGCCCATTCTTAGTATTTGTAGATCACTTTAGATATCATCGCCTCTTAATACAAGACCATTCTTACTATTTGAGAGATTAATGGATTAAAGGTTTGAAACTCATAGGAGACGAAGGAAGAGAAAGTCAGTTTCAACATGAGGACAATAGAACTAATTGGAATATTTTGACTTATGTATTATACCTTTTTGAAGACTATGACTTTAAGTCAGTTTCAACATTAGGATAATAAAACTAATTAGAATATTTTGACTTATGTATTATATATTTTTGAAGACTATGAATTTTAATGAGGAGAGGCACGCACACTACTTAGTAAATACACTAGTACTACTACTAGCCTATGAGTATTAAGCCTAGTAGCACCAGTGTGATTTTGAGCCTTGTATCAGCCTTTTGATAATTTTCTTTCATTGTTAGTGCGATAGAAATTATTCCTTCTATCAGAAGACTCTTGCCAAATTTATTCAAAGTGATGATTTTGTAGTCTACAGCCACTATCCTCTGACTCTCAAAAATATATTAAATGTGAGCACCCATTTATCTTGTATGATCAACCCTAGACTATGCTGCGATAGGACAATACTAGAACAAAAAAGTATGAATTGATATGGCGATTTTCGGTGTAAAATAACCAAATTAAGGATTTAATAAGAAAGAAAACAATCAAAATCAATAGGCTATTCAATGGCTCAAATCTGCACAGAAAGTATAATGTGCCTCCCAACTCTTATGCATTCCAGCTCATCATGTTTGACAAGAATGCAAACAATAATGAAATCACATTATCTTTAGTTTCAAGGTAAGCAAAGCACTAAAAATAAATGCAAATGTATTGGATGAGGAATAAATAGGTATAGATATAGATAGACCTATATATATGCATTCATAGATATAATGATGATTAAAGTTGGACGGTCGTAATAATATTATGTGTAATATCATTGGGATTAGGACTACTATTGGTAATATTGTATGTAGTAGTAGGAGAACTACCATTAAGGAACACTCTAATAAAATTACTAATGGTGGTGACAAAAATACCACTAGTAGTTTGGTAATTTCCCCTAACATCTACAACAAATATTTGATGGGTAGCTAGTATTAGGTCAAAAGGCCCCAATTGTGCTATAATAATGGAGCAAAAAAGGGAGTGCTATAGCATCACCTAAGGGTCACTTTTTATCCATTAAAGAAACAAGTCAGTGCAACCTAGGTCATACAGATCTAGGTCATGTGGATTGGTTCGCGTCTCTTTCCTTGACAAAAAAGTTAGACTACCTTTGATAGTAACTATAAAGATTGCTGCCATAGTGCCATAGAGTAGCCCCTAGGTTGCACCATCATCCTTTTTTGCTTTTGAGCCATTAAGTTTGATCCACTAATTTTATGTAGAATTATTCTACTATATGTTCACATGTCCTTAATAGGATCTTGATATAATCCCTTCTATTGTAAGTACTTTTACTATAAGTTTCACATATCCTTAACAAACCACAAGGCTTCAACACAGATTCATTCTTATGTTTCAAGCCTCAAACTCAAACACCCTTATAAAAGGGATAATGTATTAACGCTACATTCAATCCATCAAATCTTTTGAATGATAGTTCTATTGAAAATTCATGTATCATCAATAGGATTTCATCCATTATGTGTTCATTTGTCTTTAAGAGTATGTCTAAAAATTCATGTATCTTCAATATTATTTCTCTCATGTGTTCCAATATCTTCAAAAGGATACCTTTATTTATGTCCAAACTTGAGCATTGATTTGTATTTATCAAACACAATGTCACTCCACCTATTCTTTAGAATGAAAATTTTTCACCAAAAGTGGGCCAAAAACGTAAGGTCTTTCCACATATTCTTAAAAATGAAAATTTTGGCCTTACGTTGGCAAGTCTATGGAATAAGGGTAAGGCCAAAGTCTCTGGTACGGTGCATTAGGTCTTGATTAATTCTTCTTTAGGCTTGAATATTTAATGCATTAAATTCACGACTATTATTTATGCTTGAACGTGTAACGTATTAATTTCATGACTTAGGATTTTATGAAGTTATATCTAACATGTCCCAAATTTAATGGAAATTAATATCCTACATAACATGACAAAGTATCATCATATCCCTTCCCAAAATCAATGCTACCTAGCAACTCTCCTGGCATTTTCACTGCCTTGCATTTGAGTTAGCTATGATGAAGAATGTTGCCTGCCTTTGGAACCTCTTAGAATTACCATTAGCATGATCTAATTTCATGTACCCCAAAACTTGAGACTTAGAGATTCCTATATAACACCAGCGGTAGCTGTCTTGTCCACTCTCAATGCTAGTAAGAGCTGGGCCCCATAGACCGGTAAAAGAAGTCTTTTTGGAGGTTCAATTTTTTCCCTCCGTCTTCTACAGGCCCCATGATGAAATAGGATATATTCATCACCCTACATTTAATGCAAGAATTGACACAACTTTTTTTGGACCTGACTATGCAGTTTACATCCCAAAATTGGTGTTAGAATTGCAGACTGGGAGATTCCCATATCACACCAACAGTAGCTGTCTTGTCCACTCTCAACACTAGTAAGAGCCCGTCCCCATAGATCGATAAAAGAAGTCTTTTTGGAGGTTCAATTTTTTGCCTCCGTCTTCTCCGGCCCCATGACAGAATAGGATATATTCACCACCCTACATTTAATGCAAGAATTGATAACTTTTTTTGGACATGACTATGCAGCTTACATCCCAAAATTGTTGCTTAAATTGCATACTAGGCATCTCCATTTGCCAGGGGGTGTCCCTAGCGACCCCTTGGACTTGCTCTATTTGTTTAGTTGTGTCTCTTCACAAAAATCGGAGTGGGGCCTATTTTCCCCATCTAGTAAAACTATATGCATCAATATGTATGTATGTATGTATGTATGCATGCATGCATGCATCCATGTATGTATGTACACACACACACACATATGTATGTATGTATGTGTACTAAAACTACTAAAACTATATGCATTAAATAATGTTGTTGATCAATTTTTGGCATACCCCACCAAAATCAAGACCCCCATTGCAAAGAAAGGTAAGGAACACAAGTGCTTGTTCTTATGCTCATGAGACAATAAAATGCATGACATAGGCAACCAATGGGGTCTTACTTTTGATGTTTGTATGTATGTATGTATGTACATACATACATACATACATATATATGTGTGTGTGTGTGTGTGTGTGTGTGTGTGTGTGTGTATGTATGTATATATATATATATATATATGTATGTATATATGTATGTATGTATGTATGTATGTGTGTGTGTGTGTGTGTGCGTGTGTGTGTGTGTGTGTGTGTGTGTGTGTGTATATATGTATATGTTGATGCATATATGTATATATTGATGTATATATTGATGCATACAATTTTGATATATGGAGAAAATGGACATGAAAACCATCTAAATTGGCTCTTGTCGTTCGATTTGATATATGACATGATCCCAAGTCCAAAGATATGGGGTCCTACTTTTAGGGCCTGAATGCCTAAAATAGGCAGCGCGTTAACCCGCTACCTATTTCATGCATTTAGGCCTCAAAAGTAGGACCCCATTGGCAACACAATGGGGTCCTAGTTTTGAGGCCTAAATGCATGAAATAGACAGCGCGTTAATGCGCTGCCTATTTTAGGCATTCAGGCCCTAAAAGTAGTACCCCGTATCTTTGGACTTGCATATCCAAATGGGGTCATGTCATATATCAAATCGAATGGCAAGATCCAATTTAGATGGTTTTTTTGTCCATTTTCTCCATCAACTAAAACTATATTCATCAAATAATGTTGTTGATCAATTTTTGGCATACCCTCCCAAAATCAAGACCCCCATTGCAAAGAAAGGTAAAGAACACAAATGCTTGTTCTTATGCTCATGAGACAACAAAATGCATGACATGGGAAACCAATGGGGTCTTACTTTTGACTTTTGTATATGTGTGTGTGTGTGTGTGTGTGTGTGTGTATGTATATGTTGATGCATATATGTAGATATTGATGCATACAATTTTGATATATGGAAAAAATGGACATGAAAATCATCCAAATTGGCTCTTGCCGTTTGATTTGATATATGACATGACCCCATTTGGATTTGTAAGTCCAAAGATACGGGGTCCTACTTTTAGGGCCTGAATGCTTAAAATAGGCAGTGCATTAATGCGCTGCCTATTTCATGCATTTAGGCCTCAAAAGTAGGATCCCATTGGCAACACAATGGGTTCCTACTTTTGAGGCCTAAATGCATGAAATAGGTAGCGCGTTAACACGCTCCCTATTTTAGGCATTCAGACCCTAAAAGTAGCACCCCGTATCTTTGGACTTGCATATCCAAATGAGGTCATGTCATATATCAAATCGAATGGCAAGATCCAATTTAGATGGTTTTCATGTCCATTTTCTCCATCAACTAAAACTATATTTATCAAATAATGTTGTTTATCAATTTTTGGCATACCCCCCCCCAAAATCAAGACCCCTATTGCAAAGAAAGGTAAGGAACACAAGTGCTTGTTCTTATGCTCATGAGACAACAAAATGCATGAAATAGGCAACCAATGGGGTCCTAATTTTGTTGTATGTATGTAAGTATGTATATATGTATGTATATACATACATATATATCTATATGTGTATATATGTGTGTGTGTGTGTGTGTGTGTGTGTGTGTGTGTGTGTGTGTGTATATATATATATATGTATATATGTATGTATATATATATATATACATATATATATATATATATATACATACATATATACATATATATATATGTATATGTATATGTTGATGCATATATGTATATATTGATGCATACAATTTTTATATATGGAGAAAATGGACATGAAAACCATCTAAATTGGCTCTTATCGTTCGATTTGATATATGACATGATTCCATTTGGATTTGTATGTCCAAAGATATGGGGTCCTACTTTTAGGGCCTGAATGCTTAAAATAGGCAGCGCGTTAACGCACTGTCTATTTCATGCATTTAGGTCTAAAAACTAGGACCCCATTGGGTTGTTGTTGCCAATGGGGTCCTAGTTTTTAGGCCTAAATGCAAGAAATAGACAATGCGTTAACGCGCTGCCTATTTTAGGCATTCAGGTCCTAAAAGTAGTATCCCGTATCTTTGGACTTGCATATCCAAATGGGGTCATGTCATATATCAAATCAAATGGCAAGATCCAATTTATATGGTTTTCATGTCCATTTTTTCCATCAACTAAAACTATATTCATCAAATAATGTTGTTGATCAATTTTTGGCATACCCCCCCCAAAATCAAGACCCCCATTGCAAAGAAAGGTAAAGAACACAAGTGCTTGTTCTTATGCTCATGAGACAACAAAATGCATGACATGGGAGACCAATGGGGTCTTACTTTTGATGTTTTTATGTATGTATGTATGTATGTATATATATGCATGTACATACATACATACATACATACATACATACATACATACATACATATATATATATATATATATATATATATATATATATATATATATATATATATATATATATATATATATATATATATGTATGCATGTATGTATATGTTGATGCATATATGTATATATTGATGTATATATTGATGCATACAATTTTGATATATGGAGAAAATGGACATGAAAATCATCTAAATTGGCTCTTGCCATTTGATTTGATATATGGCATGACCCCATTTGGATTTGTAAGTCCAAAGATACGGGGTCCTACTTTTAGGGCTTGAATGCTTGAAATAGGCAACGCGTTAACGCGCTGCCTATTTCATGCATTTAGGCCTCAAAAGTAAGACCCCATTGTGTTGCCAATGGGGTCCTACTTTTGAGGCCTAGATGCATGAAATAGGCAGCGTGTTAACGCGCTACCTATTTTAGGCATTTAGACCCTAAAAGTAGCACCCTGTATCTTTGGACTTGCATATCCGAATGGGGTCATGTCATATATCAAATCGAATGGCAAGATCCAATTTAGATGGTTTTCATGTCCATTTTCTCCATCAACTAAAACTATATTCATCAAATAATGTTGTTTATCAATTTTTGGCATACCCCCCCCCGAAATCAAGACCCCCATTACAAAGAAAGGTAAGGAACACAAGTGCTTGTTCTTACGCTCATGAGACAACAAAATGCATGAAATAGGCGACCAATGGGGTCCTAATTTTGCTGTATGTATGTAAGTATGTATATATGTATGTATATACATACATATATATCTATATGTGTGTGTATATATATATATATGTATGTGTGTGTGTGTGTGTGTGTGTGTGTGTGTGTGTGTGTACACACACACACACACACACACACACATGTATGTATGCATCTATCTATCTATCTATCTATCTATCTACATACATACATACATACATACATACATACATACATACATACATACATATGTATATATTGATGAATATATTGATGCATATCTTGATGTATATATTCATGCATATAGTTTTGATTGATGGAGAAAATAGGCATGAAAACCATCTAAATTGGCTCTTGCCATTCGATTTGATATAGGACATGATCCCATTGGGATTTGTATGTCCAAAGATACGGGGTCCTACTTTTAGGGCCTAAATTTTTGAAATAGGTAGTTTGTTAATGTGCTGCCTATTTCAGGCATTTAGGCCTCAAAAGTAGGACCTCATTTGGTCCTACATGGGGTCCTACTTTTGAGGCCTAAATGTATGAAATAGGTAGCGCATTGATGCACTGCCTATTTTAGGCATTCAAGCCCTAAAAGTAAGACCTCATATCTTTGGAATTACAAATCCAAATGGGGTCATGTCATACATCAAATCAAATGGCAAGAGCCAATTTAGATGTTTTCATGCCTACTTTATATATTTAATAAAACTATATGCATCAAATAATGTTGTTTATCAATTTTTGGCATACACCCCCAAAATCAAGACCCCCATTGGAAAGAAAGGTAAGGAACACAAGTGCTTGTTCTTATGTTCAGGAGACATTAAAAAAGAGGCCTGGTAGCCCAAAAATGGCAGTGCATCAATGCGCTATCATTTTTGGGTTGCCAGGACTCTTTTTTGTTGTCTCACAAGCATACATATGGAGGTTATTATACAATATAACTAAAAAGTAGTATTGAAGTAGTTCTACAATTTGGATGTATTAAGAGCATTCATATAGTAAGGAAGAATATAATAATTGAATACATTTTTTTCAATACATATTGCTAGTGAGACTACCAAAAAGAGGCTCTACCCCTCATGATGTCTTTGGATACAGAATATGAGATTGCTTGATGTTTCGGCACCTTAAAATTTTGGGGCATTGGGTGGGAATGTCTCCAGTAGTGGCAAAAAATGGCATTTCTGTTGCATTGGCATTGAGTAGGAATGTTCTCTAAAACCACACCCACCCTCTTCTCTAATATTAAATGCATAATATTAAATGTATTATGGCCTATGACCCATGGGGTAGCTATGCCATACGTGGCCCTTTTATTGCCACTCACCCACAATAAATCATGGTCGATCATCATGTAGTTATTCCCTTTCTCACATTCTAACATGTGAAGATTTATTGTACATGCGTTATGGGCACATTACATTGCAGTTTATGAATAACTTTTTTTATGAATGCATGATACTTGTATATGGTCAAAGAAGGTATATTGTCATTTTTGAATGACAACATTACTCTATGCTCCATTTTATCCTATATTAGAAACTATGATCACTGTAAATGTATTGCTCCATTATATCCTATACTAAAAACTATTTTGACCCAAATACATAATGCCAATTGAGGTTAATACTTATGAGAAACAATCTAATGGTATGAATGAGATCTTGTAAATTTTAGATATATAATATGGGTACTATATTGATTGAGCTATTTTTCTAAGGGAATATTTTCAACTTAATTACTAAATACATACTTACAATGGTGACCTGATTCCCATCTATATGTATAATCAAGTTTTACTTTGTGTTAAAAAAAAAGCTTTTGCATAAGGTTAATATTCGAATAGTATTTATATTTGTTTAAGACTACCCGTTGAGCTGGCTCCTATCCTTATATTGAACATAATAATGTTCATAAAGATTTTATGAATACGAATAGATAGCATTGGCTCTCTTTTTAGTGAATGGGAATGAACCCTAAAAGTTACCCTAAAACGACTATGTATTCCCTTATTTGTAGCATGGAAGTGATCATGGTAGAGTGGCATAATCCCTATTTTGCTTTTTTCATAGGTTCTTTTGCTACTCATGGTTGGCGGATACACCACGGCATAGATCCAAATAGATATTTGGTTTTTTGCTTCAACTTGCTTGATTAGACTCTCCTTGATGATTGTTCGATTCTGCATTATGAGTAGTCACTGGCTTAATTGATGCATTAAGTGCAATGTTTTCCTTAAAGTTTTTCATACTACAGGATACGAGTTTGCTTATAGGGGTGGAAATAGAAGCTTGTTAACGCCTGGTGCGTATTTTCCGTTAGATGCAGTAGGATACTAGTTACAGAGTGTCTTTGCCAATTATTTCACTTGAATCATGCTCCTCTTATGCTTGAGTTTATCGTCACGAACATAGTAGTCTACAGGGTACTGGATGAGCACTCAACATAGTGGTTAGATGCATTCATTTCTAGTTCCGATAAAACTATCATTCAGACATTGGTCATAATAGAAGTATGGAGGGCTAAAATCCTTTTTTGGCTCCCTAAGTTTTTTAAAGCATGGTATTGTCTAGATTACATAGGTATTTTCACTAAACAAAATTAATCCTTATGATGAAACTGTGTTTTTTTTCATTTGACATAGTTAGTTCTATTTCCATGTTTTTGGATCGAATGTATGGATGATCTTCTGCAAGCATAAAAGACATGATATGTATATGTAGCACATGATCATGTTTACATATTTTCAATCATATATTCTACCTTGTGATCTATCATTATCTTGCTGTGTGGATGTTCAATCTGAGTAGTGTTTGCTTTTTTTATCGCAAATTTTATGTATTGTTTTGTCTCTACCTCTCCACAACGACTCAAATGTGAGTATGGGGATGAAAAAGAAGTTAATTGTGAGTTTCAGGCATGCCTTCATTGTTGGAATATGTTTAATTTGCTTATGATCACATCAATTGTTCCAATGATATTGAGAGGAATAAGATGCTGGATGAGGTTCTCGCTCGCTTGAAACCTATTTAATCTTGCTCGCTTATTTGGGGCTGCTCGCTTTTCTCCGCTCGCTTTTTGGTAATCCTCTGTACTATGTAGAAGGTACAGAGGGTCTAATACCAGTTTATGCAAATCAAGTACGTCCTAACACATATCAAGCACCTATCAAGTGCTACGGTTGTGGAGAAAATCACTGGATCATCGAGTGCCCTCATTGTGGTAGCCCCACTACATTCCAACCACTGTACAGAGATTGTGGCATAGGACATGCTTGTGTGGATTGTCCCATGAAAAATAAAGCCTGGAACAAACAGAGGTTAAGCCTGACGTCCCAATCGGCATCATTGGGGTGGACCATCAAAGTCTAGGTCCGGCAAGTGTAATATCACAACCTATAAATGTAATTACATGCCAATAGAAAGAGGCCACCAAGGACCCTAACATTCCAATCCAACCAAAGCGACTTCTTAAAAAGAAAGCAAAAGTGCCTCCACCTCTGCCAAGCAATGAGTAGCCGAGCTCATCCACATCATCTCCCAAGCCTCAAATAAAAGAAGCTCCATACCCAAATGCAGAGGTGGAGAACGCTCACTTTTAGGCACTTCAACAATGGGTACAAAAGGAACAAGCTCAATTTGAGGCTAAGAAACAAGCTCAAAACCCAACCCATGACTTGGCCCCACAAAGTATTGATATTGTACTCGAGCCTCTGTTCCAATAATAGACCCCATAGCATAATGTACTGCCATGTCAACTTGAAGGAGCCGCACTCTCTAGCATCCTAAGTTGCCCTATGTCAATTCCCATCGGAATCCTCCTACGGAATTGTCCCAATCTCTGGGAGAGTTTCAAAGGATGGATTGAACTCGCAATTCCCCCTCGACCTCTATGAATGACATTGAAGATATCCCTGTGTGGATGGGTGAGAGAGATGACATATGCAACATTACTATGCCTTTGACCACAAGGCATATAATGAAGTCCAAGCCATAGTGGATGGTGGAGCAGGTGTAAATATCCTATCAAAGGAGCTCTATGAAGAATGGGATCTCCCATCAATGCAAAAAGCTAATTTCAACATACATTTTGCCGATGATTCATGGGCTAAACCCTTGGGAATAGTAAATGGTGTGTCCACAAAGATCGCACGAGTCCACTTTTCCCTTCAATTCACAATCTTGGATCTCCCCAAAAATCCTATCAAATCTTACTAGGACGTCCTTGGTTACGGGAAGCATCAGTCCTCCATGACTGGGGAACTGATAGACTGGGTGAATGTGGGAACATGAGCTATAAAACCAATTGTGCCTAGAGCATTGAATGACACATCTTCCATGAAAATCTCAAGCAAATCAGCTCCCTTGCAATAGCATGCCATAGCGGGTAACTCACAAAGCAATGTCAATAACTGGATACAAACATTGGCAACTATCAACAACTGCCATTCCTTAGACCCCATCTTCTTACAGATAGATGCTAAGGCACTACAGGTAGATCCTCCACTCACACATGAAGAACCAATAGATCTAGAGATGCCTTGGGACCTTGCAACTAAGGCTGAGAATGCTGAACTTGGAGATCAAATCTTTGATAATGACTTAGCCATTCTACATGCCCTAATGGTAGTCAAACTCCCAAAAGTTAACCTCCAAAGTTGAATAACAGCAGAAGATCCCGCAAGAAAGCTGAAGGAGGAAGTCGTAGAAAAGCCAAGGCTAAACACTTCATTTAATTTGAACGAGTCCAAACAAGGATCGTCGAATTGTACCTTGCAAAGCTAGCTCCCTCAAAATCAAAACCACCACCTCTTGAATGGTCCCCTGAGGGATTGGAAGGAGTATGCATAGCCAATGAACCCTTACTTGGAAACACCTTACCAATCGAAAAGTTACCCCACAGTTCCCAACGTAAGAAGTTTCAGAAATATGAGCCACATGTGCGGATGAAGCTTGATCAAGAGACTTTTGAAAAAGAAAGCAAAGAAGATCCTAACGAATTGGTAAATGCAACTATGCCACCCAGTGCACATGGCACATGTCAGGCTAGTTCAACACCATTAGAGGCCGATCTTCGAGAAGTACCGGAATACTTTAAGAATTACACAAGTGGCAGTGCGCCAATAGCAATGCCAAGACCACTAAGAGAATCTGAAGTTCAAGAAACTGATAGCATTGGAGAAACTCCAATCTATGAGGGACCGGCAAAAACACACACAATAAACCTCGCCCTTGAAGGGGAGGAAGAAAAATTGGTTTTCATTGGGAAACAGCTTTGACAAGAAGATGAAACCAAACTGAAAGCACTCCTAATGGAGTACTATGACTGCCTCGCATGGTCATACAAAGAGATGAA
This sequence comes from Dipteris shenzhenensis, assembly GCF_047967505.1. Taxonomy (NCBI): domain Eukaryota; kingdom Viridiplantae; phylum Streptophyta; class Polypodiopsida; order Gleicheniales; family Dipteridaceae; genus Dipteris; species Dipteris shenzhenensis. Next base: position 18,289,512 of record NC_141621.1, read on the forward strand.
ATGAATTTCACCAGAAGTGGAAGTACACATGATACCTATAAGGGAAGGTGCTCACCCTAAGATATGTGGACCTTATCGCACAAATCCTAAGTATGGCACCATGGTTTATGATGATGAGCTAGAAAAACTCCTAGATGCCGGATTCTCATCTACGAGATAGAGCACAATGATTGGGTTTCACCCATCATCATTGTGCCTAAACACAACAAAAAGCTCATAATATGCATAAACTTAAAAAATGTGAATGTCGCCACAATTAGGGATCACTATCCCCTACCCTTAACAGAAACAGTGTTGGAAAAAGTGGTAGGCTCCAAAATATATAGCTTCTTGGATGGCTTCAATGGCTATAACCAAGTGCAAATTGCTCCTAAAGACCAATCAAAAACAGCATTTGCTACAGAATGGGGTATTTTTGCATATAGAGTCATGCCATTCGGCCTTTGTAATGCCCCAACCACATTCCAGTGAGAGTCATGTTCACAGCTTTCAAGTAATTTCTGAATAAGTTTTTCTAGGTGTTCTTGGATGATTTGTGCATCCATTCAGACAAAAAAGACCACTTCAAATATCTTGAACCAGTACTAATCAAATGCAGGGAGTATGGCATCTCCCTAAATCCAACAAAATGCCAGTTCATGGTCACCCACGCAGTTGTTTTGGGACACATCGTCTCTCAACATGGGATTGCAAAAACTGACATGGACAAAATCAAAATCATCATGGAATTGCCTCCTCCTACAAATTCCAAAGGTGTACAAGTCTTTATGGGACATGCTGGCTATTATAGAAGATTTATATTGTGGTATGCCATGATAGCTAGACCACTTTACAAATTGTTAGTGGAATTCTTATGGATCGAAGAGTGCAACCAAGCCTTTGACCTTTTAAAGTGGCGCCTAATCACAACACCCATCCTTATATCTCCCAATTGGGATATTGATTTTCATGTTCATACTGACGGCGGATCCAAGTATACAATTGGGAGTGTGCTTTGTAAACCTGGTGAACATAAGAAAGACTGCCCATTCTACTTCACCAGTTACAACTCAATGATACAGAGATCAACTATACCACCATAGAAAGAGAAGCCCTAGCAATGGTGTATAGTATAAAGAAATTTCGGCACTATCTATACTGGCAAATAATTTTGTCTTCTACACCGACCATCAAGCATTGCTTTATCTTGTGAACCGTCTATGTATAACAGGAAGAATAACGAGATGGCTCCTCTTGCTTCAAGAATTCAACTTCAAAATAGTGGTCCAAAAAGGTGCCCAACACTACTACATTGTCGATCACATGTCTCATGTCAAGTGGGGAGAAGAGGCCATTGGAGTAGAAGATGACTTACCAGATGCCACATTATTTCAAATAGATGCTGTTCCAGAGTGGTGTGGAGATATCATTGGGTACTTGATGGCAGGAAGATCACCCCCTGAAATGAAAGCAGTAGATGCCAGAAATTTGATTCTAAAGGCTGCACCCTATCAACTCATTGTAGGACAACTGGACAAGATGGGCAAGGACCACATATTAAGAAGATGTGTAATGCCTCATGTCATGCCAATCCTGAGTGAAGGCCATGAAGTCATTGTTGCAGGACACTTCCAAGGGGAAGCCACAGCAAGAAAAGTTCTCCTCACAGGCTACTGGTGGCCAACACTGTGAGAAGATGCCTATGAATATGTAAAAGGTTGTGATGTATGCCAACGGACTACTAAACCACAACACAAAGACTTCAATCCCCTAACAATAGTTGTTGCACAAAAACCATTTGAAAAATGGGGGATTGACTATGTGGGTCCCATACATCCAGTAGCAAAAGGAACACAGGCACGCTACATCATTGTGGCTCCGCTGATTACTTTACAAAATGGGCTGAAGCTAAAGCAGTCAGAAAGGGAGATGCCAGAAGCACAGCAAGATTCTTATACGAAAATGTGATCACCCGATTTGGATGCCCCATTGAAATTGTGTCGGATAGAGGCACACATTTTGTTAATGAGGTAATCCAAGAACTCTTGTCTGGCTTCATGGTAATCCATAGAAAAAGCACACCCTACTACCCCCAAGGGAATGGACAGGCCGAATCCACCAACAAAATAATATGCATTATCCTCACCAAGGTAGTAGAACCATAATGTTTTGATTGAGTAGAGAAACTGAATGTAGCCTTATGGGCATACAAAACCACACGCAAGGTCAGTACAGGGAACACACCTTTTCAATTGGTGTACGGCCTTAAAGTTGTGGTCCCACTAGAATTTGTAATACCAAGTCTATGCATAGTAGCACATGAATGCATTGGAGACCATGAATCCTTGAAAGAAAGGCTCTATCAGTTGGAGAAGCATACAGAGACAAGACTAGTCGCCTACCATGCCATGACAACAAAAAAACATAGAAGGAAGGCATGGTTTAACAGAAATCTTAAAGCTAAAGACATCAAGGAAGTCGACTTAGTCCTGTTATACAATGCCAAAGTGCACAAGGAGAAACTGAAGTATCTAGGTCAAGGATTATACTGAGTACGAAAGATGAATTCCATCGGAACTGTACTACTAAAAACATTGGATGGGGTCCAATTCAACACAACAATAATGGGAGCCGACTGAAGTGCTACTATATCAACACGCAAGCCATCCCTGACAAAAACGAAGATTTGAGAAACCAAGTCTTCCTTAGTTAGGATTAGATTGTACCACGAGTAGTCACTTGCATATGTACATCTTCGCACATATAGGTAGCATCAATCGATTTTAACCTAGGGCTCAGAAGTGATGCTTGAGTTTTAGTTGCCCTATGAAAATCCCAGCAACAAAAAAAGCATATAGTTAGTCCCTACCTAGCTACTAGGTCATGTGCACTCACACGCTTTCACTTAGACACATAGATGATTGCATGAATAATTGTACCACACACTTTCATTCCACACTTTCAAAGCATGTATAAAAATAAGATCTCTCTCACACACACAGAAAGGTCATACCGTCATGCCAACCAATATAATGATCAATGGTATGCCACATGCACATGGATACAGGTTCAGAAAAGATGTTGCTACTAAAGAGGATGCACAGAAAGAGCCCACCGCCTCAACCACGAGACCCCCTCCAGAGTTTGCAACTTGACAAAATATGAAGAGGGGAGAGGAGAAGAGTGGAGATGAGGAGAGAGGGCACAGCTAGAGAGCACACCACAAATGACTAACTGTACACTAGAATTAGTTGAAAAAATAGAATATATACAAACCCTTTTAGGGTTAGGGTTAGGGGATCTAACCCTTTCCTTTATAGCACTCTATAAGGTTAGTGCTATGCACATATGATCACGTGATGGTGCTATGCACACATGATCACATGATGTTGAGCGTGAACTCTCAACACCTTCCCTCAAGATCAACATCATGAAGTAGGCCTTCCCTCAAGATGATGATTCTGGGGAATCGAAGAAGGACTGAGCATTACATTCCATCACACCCCTTTAATGGGAATGTCCTTCCTCTGCATCAAACCAAGAGCTAGTCGGTGTTTCTCGAATAGCTCTTTACCGAGTGGTTTGGTAAAGATGTCTGCAACATTTTCTTTGCTATCACAATTCTGCAGTGTGATGTCACCAAGTAACACTCTTTCTCTGATGAAGTGCTCTCTGACATCAATGTGCTTTGTTCTGGAGTGATATACTGGATTTTTGGCCAATGCTTGAGCCGATTGATTATCACAGTATATTGTTGTTGGCTTTGACTCATCAAAGTAATCTGTTTCTGACAATAGCCTTCTGAGCCATATAGCCTCACATGCACCTGTAGTGAGTGCTCTATATTCTGCTTCAGTTGAAGACAAAGAAACAGTTGGCTGTTTGTTTGACAACCATGATATAGCACCTTGACCAAGGAAAAATGCATATCCCTGTGTCGATCTCCTGGTCTCATGATCTCCAGCATAGTCACTGTCACAGTATCCATGCAACCGTGGATGACTTCCTCTGTATTCTATCCCAAATTGTCTTGTACCTCTGATGTATCTCAAGACTCTTTTGGCTGCATTCCAGTGAGACTGTTTTGGATTTGCCATAAACTGTGCTAGTGAGCTTACTGCATAACAAATATCTGGCCGTGTGATTGTCAGATATATAAGAGATCCAATGAGTTGCCTGTAGTATCTGTCATTGACTATAGGCTTTTCTGAATCTTTAGTAAGTTTCAAACTCTGTTCCATGGGAGTGGCTGCAATCTTGCAATCTGCCATATGAAACTTCTTCAGGAGACTGTCAACATACTTGAGCTGACTCATGAATGTGCTATCTGAATCTCTCCAGAACTCAATTCCAAGACAATAGTGCATAAGTCCAAGATCTTTCATGTCGAACTCTGCAGATAAGTCTTGTTTTAGCTTTCTGATGAAGCTATCCTTGCTTCCTGTCACAATCAGATCATCTACGTACAAAAGTGCAATAGTAATATCTTCCCCTTGAACTTTGTAGTAGAGAGTATGATCTGCATTGGACTTCATGTATCCCAGATCAGCAAAATACTTGTCAATTCTGCTGTACCAACTTCTGGGTGCTTGCTTTAAGCCGTAGAGACTTTTCTTGAGATGGAAAACCTTGTTCTCCTGTCCTGGTTCAACATAATCGGCTGGTTGTTGCATGTAGACTTCCTCGTCTAGATAACCATTGAGAAATGCATTCTTGACATCGAGCTGATACACATTCCATTTACTGAGTGTCGCTAGTGATATCAAGAACCGTATGGAATCCATCTTTGCTACTGGAGCATAAGTCTCATCATAATCTTGACCATATTGTTGTGCAAATCCTTTTGCAACTAATCTGGCTTTGTATCTTTGAATACTGCCATCTGGATTGTACTTCACTTTGTATACCCATTTGTTGGCTATGGCCTTCTTTCTTGGTGGAAGGTCGCATAATTCCCAAGTGTTGTTTTTATACAAAGCATCCATTTCTTCATTCATTGCAGTTTGCCATTCTGGCTTATCTACTGCGTCTTCGAAGTACACTGGCTCTTTTGTAGCCATGATGGTAGTCATAAGAGCATAGTTGGTGGTTTCCACCTGAATTGCTTTGCCTTTCTAAGCATATGTCAATCTGGCTGGTGGTCTGCTTTCCCTAGTAGACCGTCTGAGCTGCTGTGACGCTGATTGGGGTGTTGCTGGCAATTCTTGCTCTTCTTCATCAACCTGTTCTGTAGATGACTGTGAAGTCGATGCTTCTATCTCCTGTGTAGGTGAGGTTTTCCATTCTGATTCCTCATCGAAGATTACATCTCTGGAGATAATGACTTTGCGGTTGATGGGATCATACAATTTGTATGCTTTACTTTCTTCACTGTAGCCAACCATGATGCATTTGCGTGACTTCGCATCCAATTTCCTGCGATGATCATCATGTATGTGGGCATATGCTATGCAATCAAATATGCGGAGATGCCCAATGCGTGGCTTGTGTCCAGTGAATGCTTCATAAGGAGTCATACCTTGTATCGGTTCGGTAGGAAGCCGATTAAGCAAATAGTTAGCTGTAGCTATTGCTTCTGCCCAATACTGATTCGGAAGATGCTTTTCACTAAGCATTGCTCTAGCACTGTCTGCTAAAGTCCCATTCTTCCTTTCAGCTATTGCATTTTGCTGAGGAGTATCTGCACATGTGAATTGTCTTCGAATGCCGTGAGTTTTGCAAAAGTTCATGAAAGCTGAAGACATGTATTCACCTCCTCTGTCTGATCTCATGACCTTGATTTTTCTGCCTGTCTGGTTTTCTACCATGGCTTTGAATTCTTGAAATCTGGCAAACACTTCAGATTTTTCTTTCAGAAAGTAGACCCAACAATATCTGCTGTAGTCGCCGATGAAGGTCAAGTAATAAAGTGAACCATTGGTGCTGCGGGTCTGGGCATAACCCCATACATCTGTATGAATTAAATCAAGAATACCTCGTGCACGAGAGGTACTTCTGACAAAGTTGGTTCGCTTTTGTTTGCCGAAGCAGCATGCTTCACAAACCTTTCCAAGAAACTGTAGCTTCGGAATCCCAATTGCCATATTTTGATTCCTTAGATCTAACAAGTACTTGAAGTTGACATGACCATATCTCTTATGCCATTTTGCAGATAGTGGCATCTGTTGCATTTGAACTGACATGGCATGCTTATCTGGTACTGTAGCTAGCATCCTGTATAAGCGTCCTTCCTTGACACCTTTTGCTACTAGCTGACCTCTTTTGGATTTGTCTTTGATAGTGCATTCATCACCGTCGAAGATGACTTTGTAGTTGTGTTCCGTCATTTGACCTACTGACAAAAGGTTCTTGCTGAGCTTCGGAACATAGAGCACATCTTTGACTAATCCTTTTGTACCAGTGAAATTGTTCATAGGGATAACACCTGTCCCTTGAACCGGATTCGGTGTATTGTCTGCTGTATAGATGACATTCTTTTGACCTTCTAATGGCTTCATTTCTGTGAACCATTCCTGATGATTTGTCATATGAGATGATGCACCGCTGTCTATGTACCAAGGATCCTGTTCCACTTGGTCGACTTGATAGCTGAAATCTTCTTTGGGATTGAAATCAGTGTCTAGGTGCATTGTCTAGGTGCATTGTATCAGTCTGATGCAATTCCTCACTTGCAAGAAACATATTGCCATGTTCATTTGCAAAATGACTGTGACTAGAATGTCCACCACGATGATTTCCTCTTCCTCGAGAATTCCCTCGATTACTGCTGGATTGACCGCCTTGGTCATACTGCTTCTTGCGGCAATCTCTTTCATAGTGTCCAAACTTGTGACAATAGTTGCATTGAATGTTTGACACATTGGTGGATGCATTCCCTCGTCCTTGGAATCTTCCTCTGTTGGAATGATTTCCTCTTTGCTGATTTTGATGTTGCTGAGGATGCTGCTGATGCTGATGCTGATTCTGACTTTGATTTTGTTGATGATGATGACCCTGACTCATGAGAAAACTTGGGACACATAGCTCCCTTGTGCATTGTGGGCTTGTATGATTGCAGTAAAGGAGGGAACCTATTTCACTCCTTTTCACCTTCTCTATGGAGTTGTAGAACTATTGCCTGTCAAGGTAAAGGTGCCAACCTCGAAGTTCTTGTTATGAAGACGAATGAGGAACCTCAACATTGCTTCAAGAACTGGCTCTTGGGGTTGTAAATAATGGATAGACTAAATGTAAGCATTGGAGCATTTATGGAATGACCCAAGAGCAAAACCAACAAAGAGCCAATGAGAAGATTAAGGACAAAAGGTTAAGAGTGATCTTGTACTTCGTTACAACAATAAGTTATATCATACTTTCAAGACTAAGTGGAAAGGACCCTTTTTAAACGGGAGGACTTGGATGGCACCTTGCAAGAGAAATAGCACACGAATACTAGCTTAAGAAGTGCATAGCATAGCTAATGATGATTGTTGCTGGACAAGCAGATGAAGAGAAGGATGAGACATGATCTCAAATAGCTATATCGGAAGAGGACTATGTAAATAGAAAACACTGTTGTTCAGGGAAAAGGACAGAACTAGACTAACAATGCATTGCTAAAACGAAGAACTGAGGTCTACAAAGTGCTTGAGATATTCCGACTGTGGGGTAGAATATATTTCTCTCTCTCATTGCTTAAAAGGAAGGAAGGAAAGATATGTGACATTGCATTCAGAAAAACAATAAAGGAAACATAACACACAGAATAGGTAATAGTCAGAGCTATATTCTATTTCCCCTATTAGAGAGAAACTGTTACAAGACCTCACATAGTGTATTCTCTCTCTCTCTATTTGTCCCTCATGTTCTTGCTATATCCAACTCGGTAGTTGTTATTTCGGTTACAACCTCTAACTTCAAGATGCTTAACTATTGCGATACTAAAGTCAGGTCACTTATTTTACCCCTTAACATAGGAATTCGAACAAATTTCCTGGACCTGAATTCACCTCAAAATTTCAAATTTCTACTTTCAAAAAGTAGTGAGCCCTTGTATCCGATGTACATAGTGAGCCCTTGTATCAATACTTTCAAAAAGTTGTGAGCCCTTGTATCCGATGTAACATCCCACCAGATTAAGACTATGCAGTTATCTACTAGCATAGCTTGGGGCAATGTGGCACCTATAAACTGGCGGTCACAAATTCCATTGGCACTACCACCTCGATTCCATATACCAACTTGAAGGGTGTCATTCCCATGCTTACCTTGAATGCTATTTGGAATGCCCACAACACTGAATCTAGATTTTTGTTCTAGTTCATACTATTTTTTGAAACTATCAATTTCAGAATCCGCTTCATGATTTTGTTAGAACTTTCTACCTATCCGACTACTTGTGGATGATATGTTGATACGATTTTGTGAACAATTATGTGAATTTTTGTCAGTTTTTTAATGGTTCTGTTTTGAAAGTGTCCTCTTTGATCCAATACTAACTCCATCGAACATCCGAACCGTGTAATGATATTGTGACACATGAACTCTGCGGTACTATTTGATGAATCTAGACCCCATTTTTGGAATGGCTCTAGTGGTAAGATTGGGTTAAGTGGAAATCCGTCAGCATTCAATTGTTGTCCATCTCTTTAGCAGTACCAACATTTCTTTGCAAATTAATGTGAATCCTTAATTGCTATCGGCCACCACAATCCAGCGTGAAAAAACTTTTTCGCTGTGATATCACCCGCAAAATGACCACCTAATGTCCCTTGATGGGCTTCCTGCAAAACAGCATGGTGCTCATGGTTTGGGACACATTGTCAAAGTATTTGATCTATTACCTTTTTATGTAATGCTCCCACAATAATCATGAATGGTCTGCTTTTGAGAGCCAATCTATGCCTTTCAACTCTTGTGAAACTCTCAGGATGTCGGGAATTGTAGCATTCTGTCATACCAATCCATTTTACAAATGGCTTCTACTTGGAATGAAGATGCATCTGGTAAGTCATCTGGAATTCCTTGTCCTAGGTGTTCCTTGGACTCCAATCTATTAAGGTGATCGCAATGAGATGCTGTCTTCCTAGTGTATGCACTATTCTATAATTGAATTCTTGCAAGAAGAGGATCCAGCTTGCTATCCTTCTAAATAGTTGTGGCTTGTTGACCAAATACAGTAATGCCTGGTGGTTGACATGAAAGACCACTACATTGCCCAGAAGATAATGCCAAATTTTTTGCAATGCATATACCCTAACCAAGCCTTCCCTTTTGGTGATTGAATAGTTTCGTTCGGCTGATGATAAGGTAGGGATGGCATAGTAGACTAGATGGAACCCACACTTTTTCAAAGTTTGCATTAAGATTGCCTCTATGGCAATATCCAATGCATCCACAAAAACATGGAAGTCCCACGTCCAGCCCAGTGGAATAAGGATAGGTGCTACTACTAGCATTTTCTTTAGTAGATCAAATGATTTTTGCTACTCTTCTCTCCAAACAAATTGTTCATTTTTCGTAATCAATCTTGTTAATGGGTGACAGACATAGGACAAATATCTGAGAAACCTGTTGTGCCATTTTACTTGCCCAATGAATCTCACGATCTCTTTGGCATTTTTGGGTTCTCTTGGATTGCCATGACCTTCCATGGATCAATGGCCATCCCTTTGGCTGAAATGATGTGTCCAAGTAAAATAGCCGGCGGACTACAAATGCACACTTCATCGGATTTAAGCTCAATCAAGACTCCTAACATTTTCTGAAACAGAGTCGAAGGTGTTCAATGTGTACATCTTTTTTGGCAAACACATTGAAATCATCTAAAAGCACTCTCATGAAAGTGTTGAGGTATGGTGCAAAAATCCTTTGCATCCATCCTTGAAATGTGGGTGGAGCATTTGTTAATCCAAAATTCATGACATTGCTTGTTGCGAACACTCTCCATTCTATGGCAAATGCTATTTTGTCTTTATCTTCCTCTGCCATTTGGATTTGGCTATACCCACTGAATCCATCTAAAAAGTTGTACACCTCATGGCCTGCTACTACATCCAACATTGTGTCACAAAAAGGCAGAGGAAAGGGGTTGTTTATGGTGCCTGCATTCAACTTTTTGTAGTCCACACAGACCCACAATTTGCCATTTTCTTGGGAGCTATGACTACAAGAGACGCCATGTTACTTTTTCCACAGGGTGTATAACCTATTCTGAGCAATTTATCAATTTCTTATTTGACCAACTTAGAATATTTAGGATTCATTCGGCACCTCTATTGCAACACTGGAACTACACCCTTTTTTAGATTTACGCGAGGAACACACTGGCTCGGATCTATGCCCTTCATGTCATTGTATTCTCAAGCAAAATAATACTTAAATTCCAATAGTAATTGCATCAATTCTATTTTCAAATCTCCTTCCACATGCACACTTAAGTTTACTATCTGTGGCTTTTTGGCCGTGCCCAAATTCAATTCTTCTAACTCATCTTCTTTTACCCTTGTTGTTTTTTGCATCTGCTCCTCATAGGCTTCTACTGCCTTACAAATGGCGTCCTTGCCCCATTTTTGTTGGGCAGAGTCTTCATCCACATCTTGTTCAGATTCCGAATTAATGCGCTCTTTGCCATTCTATCAACATGACTTGATAGGCAATCGTGTCACTATGCCATATGACCTACATCAACTTCAAACAGTGGCATAATGGATGGATTTACATCAAAAAATTCTTGCTCCTCATCATTGTCCATCTCTGACGACATATTGACGCACTTTGCATAATGGATGGATTTACATCCAAAAATTCTTGCTCCTCATCATTGTCCATCTCTGACGACATATTGACGCACTTTGTAATCAATGGTCTATCTTCTTTTTGCAATACCACCTTTGGGACCGTGTTTAGGCAGAGTTTCTTTTTCCCACTTTGGACTCTGATCTTAGAGGCACTCCAATCCTATTTACCTTGGGTTTTTTCTTTGGGACCATGTCTAGGCGGAGTTTCTTTTTCCCACTTTGGACTCTGATCTTAGAGGCACTCCAATCTTGTTTTACCTTGGCTGTTTTAAACCATGGCCTTCCTAGCAACATTGGATAGGAGGAATCTCCCTTTTCCATATGAGACCACAAAACTTACTTGAAATGGCATGCCTTGAATTACAATTTGTTGATTCAAAACAATACCTGGTGGTTGAACTCATCTTTGATCAACCATTTTGACCTGAAAAGGTGCTTCATCCCTCCGTTAAACCCATCTTCTCATACATACTACACGGGAGGATATTCACCATCTAGCAATGTTCCTGGTATTTCTTGGCCATTACAATGCACCTTAATTGCTTGGACCTTATAGCCCACATCATCAGGTTCTACTTGCAGCCTGGTGGTTCTTCCACTAATGGCTGGTAATCTACTTCACATGAAAATTCTGGTTTCTTTTGCTCCTTCTTTCCCTCTTGCAATTGCGTAATGAAGCTCTCACGAAACATGGGAGCCAAACTCAATAGCTGATCCAATGTGATCTTGACAGAGGCTTGCTTCAGAGCTTGGAACAATTTGGCTGAGAGGTTCTCTTCATCCTACTTTCGACTAGTCACCCCCTACTCTTGAACTACTAATTGTTCCCCAAATTTTGGCTACTCGTCAGATCTGTAGTTAGAACTTTTCTTGGATTGGACATCGAGCTATGACCTGAACTTGTCTTCAGACTTCTTGCCAAATTATTAATCTATTTTAGATTTGCCGAAATGGTCCGTTCTTGCAGATCCACCGATTGCCAAACTCTTGTCATTGCCTCTTTCACTTGTGCCTTCTCAATTTCTTTCAATGTTGCTATTTGGATTTCTTCTTGGTGCTTCCATCTAAGAGCTTTCTCTTTGACTCCTTTCTTTGCTTATGGTTTCTCCTGAACTAGTCCTTCTGATCTGGTCATTGCCAGAACTTCCATGCCTTGTGATTTTTCTAGTAGCGTTTCAATCAAGATACACCTCGAGGGTCAATTAAAAATGAATGTCCAATTTGTAACTGGAACATATCTATAAAATGCCATGAGCCTGGAAAAAAACACAGGTGGTTGTTCGGGGATTTTTAGAACAATGCAAGCTTTAGCATCTTGGATCACAGCTTTGCAAGTTATGGAATTCTGAGAGGACAAAGGGATTCGACCAATGCTTTAAATCACAAAGAGCTGGAACAGCTAAGAGAACTACTTGTTGACGATCTAACTCGGATCAATGCATAAAGGAGAGGGCAACATAGAATTGTCAAATGACACTTATGCTTAACGATCAGGAGCAGAAAATATATTCAAAAAGTACAGTCAGAATCTGATGCTCTATATGATCGCCATTGAAGAAGTTGAACGAAGTACTCTTGCATTCTTACCAAATATGATACATGTTTGTGAAATTTGTTAGCTCTAGGTAATTCGACCTACCCTCTTACCAAGTAGCCAATCTCCCCTCTTATAACCCTTCTTGGTTGATTGCCAAGTCTTTGGTCACTCCCATCTCCAAATCAAAGAGCTTGCAAACAACCATGCCTCTTCCTAGTGATCTTCTTGATTCAAGGGTGAGAGGCATGGGAGTTAGAAATAGTATGGTAGGGAAAGCATGAAGGCAGGGTTGAGGACCACGAGAGAGGGAGAGAGAGAGGGGGGGGGCTTGCATGGGGCTCTATGGGACTGACAAAGGAGGAGGGGCTGAGGTGAGCGACAAGGGCCCAAAGGAATGATGTAAGGATGTAGGATTGGAGCATGATGGTTGGAGAGAGAGATGAAGAGGGAGGAGAAGGAGAGGGGCACAGTAGCAACAAAGAAGGAGGAGGTTTGCAACGATGGAGGGTAGAGCAAGTTATGCATGCGAAGGAGCTGAGCAAGATACGCCCACATAGGAGAATTCAAAAAAGGGTGGGGGGCAATAAGATTATTGTCTCTGTCCCAACATGGACTTAGGTCAAACAGAATGTGTGTGTAGAGTAGCGGCAAAGCTGTGCTTGTACTTGCATAAGGCTAGAAATAATCCCTCTTAGAAATCGAACTTGCATGTTCTACATGCAAGTTCTACATATGATTCCTACATGCAACTCCTACATGCGAGTTCTACATGCAACTCCTACATTCGAGTTCTACATGCAACTCCTACGTGCGAGTTCTACATGTAACTCCTACATGCAACTCCTACATGTGAGTTCTACATGCAACTCCTACATGCGAGTTCTACATGCAAGTTCTACATGCAACTCCTACATGCAAGTTCTACATGCGAGTTCTACATGTAACTCCTACATGCAACTCCATGCAAGTTCTACATGTAGAGAGAGAATGTCTTACAATTCCTACATGCAAAGAGAGAAGCTCTCCAACTTGTATAAATACCCCATAATGGAATGAAGCCCACACTCTTTGGGGCATTGTGTTGAGTTCTACTTTGGTATTCCAAGCAATTGTCTCAAGTGTCCATGCTTCCTTGCACTCCATGTCCAAAAGCATGTCCCAACCTTGCAACTCCTCCTCCCCTCTCCTCCAACCTTGCAACCCATCCTCTCCCTCTCCTCCTCCCTCCTCCTCCTCCCTTCTCCTCCTCCCTCTTCCTCCTCCTCCTCCCTCCTCCTCCTCCTCCCCCTTCTCCTTCTCCCTCCTCCTCCCTCCTCCTCCTCCGTCCTCTGTCTTCTTTCCCCCATGCTCTTACACCTTCTTCCTCTCCCACTCCTATGCTTCCCCTAAACCCTTAGGTCCTCAACCCTTAATCTCCATGATCTACAAGGGAGATGAGTTCTCCACCATGTACTCTACTCTAAACCTTGGAACCTCTTCTAAACTCTAGAACCTCTCTCTAAGCCTTGGAACCTCCTTCTAAACCTTGGAAGCTCTTCTAATCCTTGGAACCTCCTCCTAAACTCTGGAACCTCCTTCTAACCCTTAAACTCCTCCTAAACCTTGCAACCCCGAATGAAGGTGAAAGCCTTCGTTGCCTTAACCATGATGATACACGTTTCTTTTACACATGCATGCACTATGTTTGCTTACCACACTTAAGCCTACGTCTCTCACCGGAACACAAATTGAGGTTCTAAGCTACATGTAACAAATGACAACCTAGATATATCTATAGGTAACAAAAAGCCTCGGAACCTTACATACTGAGAATACCCTGCTCTTCCTACTATGAAAGGCATGGGAAAGAGCTAACATTTGGCATCACTGCCAGAGAGACTAGTGTCTCAAGTAACGAGTAAACATACGCAGGTATGTGTAAAAAACAAACTACTTTGAACTTTCACGAACATAATCCTTAAGGCTAAGGAGAGTAAAATTTTTTCCATTTCTAGCCAAACATATCAACCCCATGCATCAACCTTGGGTTACTACCTTAAGAAATTTTCTTTATTTCTTAAAAAGAAGCCACTTGATAAACAATCAAGCTAGGTAGTGGACACGAATGCATAGAGCTTGCAATTTTGATCATTTCACCTTGTTGAAGAAGAGCAAACCGAGCTAATCATAAAAAGTTACGGCTCGGGAAGAGTTTAGGGTTTAACCCTAAACCTAAACCCATTTCCTATAAAACCCACTCCACCCCCTCATTCTTCATCTTTCACATCTGCCTCCATCCTCTCCCCCATTCCGAGCCCTACACAAGATAGTCCCCCCTCTCCATCAACCACCACCCTACTCCCATCCTCACATGGTAAGTGACTTTGAGCCCATCTTATAGCAGCGATAACCTAGCCATCCACCCACCATCCATTGGTCCTCAACAATCCCATTACATCGAGAAAGACTTGGAGAGCGTTTAGGTGACCATCTCTTCCTCCCTTTGGATTTCCATCAAAGTTTTCCGTTTTCCATCAAAGTTGTCCGTCCGTCAAGTTTTTTTTCTTTTTTTCTTCTCCTCCTCCTCCATCTCCCCCTCCACCCTCCCCTCCATCTTCACCACCCCCCACCCCCTCCATTTCCCCCTCCCCACCCCCACCCCCTCCATTTCCCCCTCCCTCCCTCCATTTCCCCCCCACCTCCCCTCCATCTTCATCACCCCTTTTCCCCCCTCCCTCCCCCCATTCCCACCCCACCCCCCTCCATCTCCACCACCCTTTCCCACTTCCACCCCCCACCCCCCCCCTCCACCACCACCCCTTCCCCCTTCACCACAACCCCCTTCCCCCCTCCCCCCCTCCATGTTCCCCCCTCCCCCCTCCTCCATCTCCACCACCCCTTTTTTCTTTTCAACCACCTCTGTCTTCCACCCCCCCCTCTCTCTCTCTTTATCTCTCTCTCTGTCTCTCTCTGTCTCTCTCTCTCTTTTTCTTTCTTCTCTCTCTCTCTCTCTCTCTCTTCCCCCTATTCTGTCTCTCTCTCTCTACCTCCCCCCCCCTCTCTCTCTCTCTCTCTCTCTCTCTCTCTCTCTCTCTCTCTCTCTCTCTCTCTCTGTCTCTCTACCCCCCCTCGCTGCTCCTCCCCTACCTACCTACTACTACCACTAAAGCAAGGGCCTAAGCCCTTGCTATACCTGTGACGGGCCAAGTGCCCGCCTTGCCAGTGGCGACACCCACCCACCTGCCATGTCACCCCCTTCCGCAATGCTGCCCCTCGCCCACTCGCCCGCCACGCCACCCCCTTCTATAGTGCTGCCCCTCACCTGCCTGCCCCCCATGCCACCCCCTTCCGTAGCGTCGGCCCCCACCCACCCGCCCGCCACGCCACCCCCTTCCCCCGCTGTAGCGCTGCCCCTCACCCGCCCCTCCACCCTTCCCTCTCCTCCCCCCTCCACTTCCCTCCCCTCCCCTCTATGCAAAAAAACCACCTCCCTCCCCTCCCCTCTGTGCGAACCCCCCCACACACACTGCCGCCATCGCACGGAATTCCCCCCCTAATGAAATTTTTTTTAAAAAATCCTAACTTAACCCTAGGTTAGTTAAACCTAGGTTAGGTTGGGTTAGGTTAGTTTAACCTAGGTTAGTTATTGATAGCTAGGTTAGTCTAACTAACTAGTTAGTAAACCTAGTTAGGTTAACCTCCCAGTTACAATAACTAGGAGGATATAGGTTAGTTAATCTAACTTGACTTTACCTAGTTCAAACCCCTCAGTTGGACTTAAAGTCCATTCACATGACCCCTTAAGACACCCCCCCAAAAAGCAAAATTTACCCCTACTTTAACCCCTCATAACTCATCCGTTTGGAACCCAAACTGGGGACCCTGTTTGAACCCAAATTTCACACACGAAAACACCACACTATGGGCTATTTTTCCATCCCATTTCACACCATTTTGGCATCCCTAGCACTCACTCATTCACGCCTCCATATGGGCCTTGTTTCGCACAAATTCGCTCGTATCTTCACGTTGTGACCTCCGATTAATGATCTGTCTGCACTGACACAGTTCCCTACACACATAGGACAATCTTAGGCACTTTGTTAACACGATGGTCCCTACACAAACCAACACCACTCTAACCCTCCAAACAAAACTACATCAATACCCGCACTTATGGCGACAGAGACACCCTTTGCAAATCTCGCCCAATCT
Organism: Dipteris shenzhenensis; assembly: GCF_047967505.1. Lineage (NCBI taxonomy): Eukaryota > Viridiplantae > Streptophyta > Polypodiopsida > Gleicheniales > Dipteridaceae > Dipteris > Dipteris shenzhenensis. The sequence goes on from NC_141621.1 coordinate 18,306,000, forward strand.
GCATGCAGCTACATTCCGGTCAATGCCTCTAACTCCAACGCTCGCCAAACCCACATACAACTTTTTTGCAACCACCGCCTCTGGCAATCCTCTACCGCGATTCCCCCCATAATATTCAATCACTCCCTTTAACTCCTCCGTGCCACCACATGGTTGGAAGCCAGCCGCGACAATGATGGGGATATTGACCTCGATGCAGAGGCTGACAATGTCTTTAATCGAAGAAATAATAACACTCAAGGTAGGCACCCCTTGGGAAAATTGGAACTTCCCAAATATAATGGTAGGGGAGATCCAGCCTAATTCCGCCAGCATTTTGATGCAACATGTCGAGCAGCTGGAGATCAATCCCATGAAATCAAGGTGGCTTGGTTTCCCATGTCCTTAACTAATGAAGCGTATTAATGGTACATAGTCCTTCTAGTGGAAGAGCTCACCACATGGGACCTACTTCCAATAGAATTTAAACGACGCTTTCAGAGGCTACAAAATGATCCCGCTCTCCAACTAAGCAAGATCGAACAAGGCCATCTAGAAGATGTACGCACATACCTGGGTAAGATGAAATGATTAATCACCAACTATGACCCATGCCCCGATGCAAAGTACCTCACGGCATGGTTCATTGTAGGACTAAGAAAGGAAAACCGAAAGGATATGAAAAAGATAAGTATGAAACATTCAGTGCTGCTCATGCGGCAGCCATTGACATCGAGGATGGCATGACTGACTTAGACACTAGCAGTGATGACGGCAGATCTAGTTCACGAGATAAGCGCTCAAAAAAAGGCAAATCCAAGTCCACTACTGAAACATCAAATGAAGGTCACCTAAAGGCCATGACGATGCAGCTGAAAGAAGACATGATGCAGGCCATGGAACAAAAACTTCACTTATCTCAGCCGCCAACTCAAACATATCCACTGCGAGAAAATGTCTAGTGTCCACATTGCATGGCCAATCATACAGCAAATGAGTGGCCGGTCCTAAGAGCCAGGATCACTACACAAACAAATCCACCACCAAGGTTGTGGTGCCATATCTGCATCATCGACAGCCATGATGAGAACAATTGCATCTTCAACATGTGCAACAACCCTCCTCGACCACAATAATACCAAGCGGCATCCATGCCCATGTACAGGCAACTGACACTTGCACAAGCACCCCCAGATCTGAGGCTAAATCATGTTCCCATTCGGACACAAGTCCCATAGCTACTCAGGAATCCGAATCCATGACCATATCCAAGAGCACCAAATCTAGCTCCTCAAGCAGTTCTAATCCATCAAATACAAGCCGAGGAAGTAGACTTGTCATTTGAGTATGAAATAGAGTAACCAGTGTACTATGGAGATAGTCGATAGAGTGAGCGAGGAAAAGCAAGCGGGCCCAAAAAAGTGAGCGAGCTTTTCCACAATTTCCTTATCGAGGTACTCAACATAGCTTTGTGGAAACCACTATTTGGGAAGATTCTCAAAAATAAAACTTATGTTACTATGTGTAACTATACCAATATTGCGAATTATAGTCTACCTTAACTTCCAATTGGAGCCATACTCACATTATGCAACAATAGTATGTGGGTTTGAAAGAAACCGAATTTCCACTCCAAAGTGGATTCCATTACTGATACAACAATTCTTTTGCATTTGAAATGGGTCTTATTATCAAACTCCTTCAATAATCAAAACAAATGCATTGCTTGATATGTTGAACTTAGTAACGTAAACATCACTTCACCCATATGTGGGGAAAAAAAAACTTTCTGTAGACTTCATAGCATGGGATTGCATCAACACTTATGAAATTCAAAATGGTTCTTCTTATTAAAAGTGTTATCAACCATGAAAGAAGTGAATGTTTAAAAATAGTTCACCCGTATGTTGAAAAACCCATGTCATTTATGACATTCAAAATTGTTCTTGCAACCATCCTATAGTTCCTAGAGATTTTGCCCATACTTCCAACCCCTTCCCTTCAACCACTAAGAGGTATCTAATAGTTTTATAGAACACTTGAGATATCATCACCTCCTAATACAAAACCATTATTACTATTTGTAGAACACTTGAGATATCATCACCTCTTAATACAAGACCATTCTTACTATTTGTAGAACACTTGAGATATCATCACTCCTTCCCTTCAGCCACTAAGAGGTACCTAATACTTTTGTAGAACACTTGAACCATTCTTACTATTTCTAGAACACTTGAGATATCATCACCTTTTAATACAAAACCATTGTTACGATTTGTATAACACTTGAGATATCATCACCTCTTAATATAAGCCCATTCTTAGTATTTGTAGATCACTTTAGATATCATCGCCTCTTAATACAAGACCATTCTTACTATTTGAGAGATTAATGGATTAAAGGTTTGAAACTCATAGGAGACGAAGGAAGAGAAAGTCAGTTTCAACATGAGGACAATAGAACTAATTGGAATATTTTGACTTATGTATTATACCTTTTTGAAGACTATGACTTTAAGTCAGTTTCAACATTAGGATAATAAAACTAATTAGAATATTTTGACTTATGTATTATATATTTTTGAAGACTATGAATTTTAATGAGGAGAGGCACGCACACTACTTAGTAAATACACTAGTACTACTACTAGCCTATGAGTATTAAGCCTAGTAGCACCAGTGTGATTTTGAGCCTTGTATCAGCCTTTTGATAATTTTCTTTCATTGTTAGTGCGATAGAAATTATTCCTTCTATCAGAAGACTCTTGCCAAATTTATTCAAAGTGATGATTTTGTAGTCTACAGCCACTATCCTCTGACTCTCAAAAATATATTAAATGTGAGCACCCATTTATCTTGTATGATCAACCCTAGACTATGCTGCGATAGGACAATACTAGAACAAAAAAGTATGAATTGATATGGCGATTTTCGGTGTAAAATAACCAAATTAAGGATTTAATAAGAAAGAAAACAATCAAAATCAATAGGCTATTCAATGGCTCAAATCTGCACAGAAAGTATAATGTGCCTCCCAACTCTTATGCATTCCAGCTCATCATGTTTGACAAGAATGCAAACAATAATGAAATCACATTATCTTTAGTTTCAAGGTAAGCAAAGCACTAAAAATAAATGCAAATGTATTGGATGAGGAATAAATAGGTATAGATATAGATAGACCTATATATATGCATTCATAGATATAATGATGATTAAAGTTGGACGGTCGTAATAATATTATGTGTAATATCATTGGGATTAGGACTACTATTGGTAATATTGTATGTAGTAGTAGGAGAACTACCATTAAGGAACACTCTAATAAAATTACTAATGGTGGTGACAAAAATACCACTAGTAGTTTGGTAATTTCCCCTAACATCTACAACAAATATTTGATGGGTAGCTAGTATTAGGTCAAAAGGCCCCAATTGTGCTATAATAATGGAGCAAAAAAGGGAGTGCTATAGCATCACCTAAGGGTCACTTTTTATCCATTAAAGAAACAAGTCAGTGCAACCTAGGTCATACAGATCTAGGTCATGTGGATTGGTTCGCGTCTCTTTCCTTGACAAAAAAGTTAGACTACCTTTGATAGTAACTATAAAGATTGCTGCCATAGTGCCATAGAGTAGCCCCTAGGTTGCACCATCATCCTTTTTTGCTTTTGAGCCATTAAGTTTGATCCACTAATTTTATGTAGAATTATTCTACTATATGTTCACATGTCCTTAATAGGATCTTGATATAATCCCTTCTATTGTAAGTACTTTTACTATAAGTTTCACATATCCTTAACAAACCACAAGGCTTCAACACAGATTCATTCTTATGTTTCAAGCCTCAAACTCAAACACCCTTATAAAAGGGATAATGTATTAACGCTACATTCAATCCATCAAATCTTTTGAATGATAGTTCTATTGAAAATTCATGTATCATCAATAGGATTTCATCCATTATGTGTTCATTTGTCTTTAAGAGTATGTCTAAAAATTCATGTATCTTCAATATTATTTCTCTCATGTGTTCCAATATCTTCAAAAGGATACCTTTATTTATGTCCAAACTTGAGCATTGATTTGTATTTATCAAACACAATGTCACTCCACCTATTCTTTAGAATGAA